>NC_069502.1:759533204-759886954 GCF_027579735.1 Bombina bombina | reverse complement strand
TTCTCTTGATATCTTTATTTGAAAAGCAGGAATGTAAGCTTTGCAGCCGGCCTATTTTTGGCCCAGCACCTGGGTAGCACTTGCTGATTGGTGGCTAAATGTACCCAGGACATTACAGCTGCATGTAGGAAGTAACAGTTACCTTGTAGTGAGGTAGTCCTAGCCTCAGTCACAGAGTAATATACAGCCAAAAGAGGATTAACTAGTTAAAAGACAAACACTTTATTTAATATTACTAAAAGTTTGTATTTCATACAGGACACCATAGTCTAAAAGAGACCTCTGACGTGTTTCACACAACAAACAATGCACTTTATCAAAAATAGTGGGTGACTGTCAGTTATGCCATATTTAAACTAGATGGGTAGTGACATAATTTTGCAACGTAACCAATCAAAATCGCTCAAACATAATTGGTAAGTACTCGCTACTAATCATCTTATAAGCATTATGTCTCACCATAATTCTTAATTTTATATTCACAAAGGACAACTCCCCTTAATATATTATTCATAGGTCGTAAACAATACCTTTCGATTGGTAAAAGAAAAAGTTGGACCGAAAGTGACGCTTCTACCTCAGTGTTCAAACAAAAAAACACGTCACTTGTTACCGGGGGAAAGGTTGAATACAATCCTAAGCCATCATTGTGTATCTAATGTTAAACCTGGATCAGTATCCACTCGGCAAGGGCAGAAGTTCTGCCACCTAATATTATAATACCATCAATTGTGGAAGTGGACCTTTTATACTAGGTTTAACATCTCGATCCATTTCAACCAATGAAAAAATAATATATCCTAAACGTCACTAGTTGTTAATAGAGAGCGAAGATTTGCTTATCATTAAAGGTATGTATACAACAGCTTGTTAAGATAAATGTTGCAATGTTGTCTAAAGCAACAATTACAATAATGTCACAATTTCCCATCCTACCATATATACAATGTATAAAAAAGAAGAAGAAAAACAAATCATATATATACAATGAGTAAAAACATCTCCCATAATCTATAGTCTTGTTGTGCTGGGTACTTTAGTCAAACCTGGTTATCTCAACCAAATGTGTGTGATTAGCTGTATTAGCAAGTATAATATAACTTAAAGGGCCATAATACCCAAATGTTTAAACACTTGAAAGTGATGCAGCATTGCTGTAAAAAGCTGACTAGAAAATATCACCTGAACATCTCTATGTAAAAAAGAAAGATATTTTACCTCAAAAGTTCCTCAGTTGCCATATCCCATTGTAAAGGATTTCTAAGCAGCATATTAATATGTCTGTCCTGGGACATCTTAGGGGATGAGCCTCGTGCAATCTCATATTATTTCACCAATCAGGTAAAGGAAGCTTACTATGAAATCTCACGAGAGTTAAGTCAAATCTCATGAGATCACAGTAAGAGTTTATGACCTCAGCACTGCTGATGCTGATCGGCTGCTGTTCATTTGTTCATTTTTTATTTTTTTTTACCTGCAGCTGGGAGCAGCTGAGTATAACTTTTTACACAGAACTTACTCTGCTGAGCTGAGGAGATTGTGAGATAAAATATCTTCCTTTTTTACATAGAGATGCTCAGGTGATATTTTCCTGTCAGCTTTTTACAGTTATACTGCATCAGTTTCAAATGATTTAGCATATGAGTATTATGTCCCTTTAATAGTTCAGTAAGTACATGACTTATATCAGTAGGGCCTATTTTTAGTATCAAAAACTAATATAGATGTTTATAGTGGATCATAATGTTATAATCCCAAATAAAGATCTACAGCCCATCTTATTTATACTTTGGGGTTCCCTTGTATTAAGGAAGAAAATCCATTTGGTTTCCTTGTTTATTTGTATCTTAAAGCGATACCCACCTCTGATATTTTGGGGAATGAAATCTATTATTTGAAAAGAGAAGGCTTTATTACCTTCTTGGTGTACATAAAAATGTTTTGCCACTGAGGTGGATGGTTGTACAAATTCTATATCTCTAAGGTGTTCCCTGATGCGGTCTTTGGCCATACCCAGGTGCTGAATTAAAAATGAGCCAGCTCCTATGCTTTTTTAAATAAGAATACAAAGAGGACGACGAAAAATTGATAAATTAGAAAGATGCTTAAAATTACATTCTCTATCTAAATTTTGAAATAAATAATTTAGGTTTAGTGTCCCTTTAACCTGTGTTTATAATATTGCATAAACCATACCATTTCATTTAACTGATTTGGCTAATTTAAACGGCTGATAATGTTGTGGTTGAAACAGAGTATACAATATTTTTCTGTTTCTTTCCCTTTGTTGCCTGAGAAGCCTGCAATTTATTGCAACCTTCTTTGGTAACCATTCAAATTTGTTTTATGAGGACCTTGTCATAATATTTGTTTACAAAACATTCTCTAATCTGTCCTGCCCTTTTACATAAAGCTTATCAGAAAATATTTTTTATTTCACTTGGGTATTTTTAAAATTCTTGATTCATTTAAATATATCATTCCTTTTCTTTTTGGGGGCACATCATTTTTTTATTTTTCACCTTAAATTTGATATATGTAAAGTTAAAAAAGAAAGAGGTGTCTCAAATAATCATTTAACCTAAGTTATGTTATGGCTTAAAACAAACAATTATTAATTTTTACTCAATACATAGTGAAATATTTAGATTTTTTGCTATCCTAGGTACTCCAAATTCTGCTGCCATCAGTTATACTAAGTTAGGGGAAGATTTTGTTAATCTACCTGTGGTTCTAGTTGATATACATATTTGTATGTGTCATACATATATATATTTTATATATATATATATATATATATATATATATATATATATATATATATATATATATATATATATATATATATATATATATATATATACACACACACAGTATATATATGGGTCTGAGAAAGGGCATGGTTTGATCCCCCAAAACATTACTGTTCACAAAAGATTATTTACTTCAAAAGTCCAGAGAGTGTGGATTTGCAACTTTTTATATATATATATATATATTATTATTATGATACTTAATTTATGAAGCGCCATGATATTCTGCAGCGCTGTCCATGGATACAGTTCATTTAAATAAAACAATAATATAAAACTTGTAAGAGACAGGACAAAATTTACTGTGGGAACTTACATATATATATATATATATATATATATATAGAAAACACAGAGAAAAACATCAAGGCTGAATTGTGGTTTCCTGCCGTGACAAACAGTCACTCTGAAGACCTCAATGAAGTATGCCTGAGCTCGGTGGGGAAATGGAAAGACATCGTGGATCAACAGGGGTAAGGATTCACAGGATTCTTTACAGCAGATAAATGAATGGAGGGTTTAACTTATGATTCTCCGGTAACTTTACCATACGGCACGGCCACCGCTGCACCTCTGGAAGACCGGTGAATTCTTGCAATATCCACTCCTTGCGTCCGCTCTCTGGCGTGGCTGCACTTCCTGTCACGCCCCTTAGTCGATACCAGCCAATCCGTGCTCGTCTGTGACGTAGCTCCACCGCTCGGCCAATCCTTCTAGGGCAACTTCGAAAATCCCAGTCCGGGGAACAAATGGAAATATCCCTGATATTTACCAGGAATCAGAAAGTTCGCTACAAGACCTGGCTTTTGCAAGGGTTAACGAAACAGATACAAAAAGAGAAAAAAAGCCGGATACGGTCTTGAGTTAAATTAAAACGTCCAATTTATTGGTCAATGTTAAAAATTGACAGTACTCAAACGAAAAAAGTCTAACATGTTTCGGCACACGGCCTTACTCATAGACATAATTTTCTTAGTGAAAACCGCCAGTATTTAAAAGCAGTAGTGAGTAACTATTGGTTGTCATTAATTGCTAACAGGTAACAAGTGATAATATACTTAAACAATAAGAGAACCCAACTAACAATGCTGTTGGATAAAAACATGATTGCTGCACAGATATATGGATTTAACATATATAGGTGGCATATAAATCCCAACAAAATTAATATTTAATGAAAATATACCATATATGTGGCAGCTAGTTTACATTCAATTGAATCAACAAGTATATATATATAAGTGAATAAATCTATACAGACAGATTACAATATACAAAAATAAACCATGTAAAGACTATATTGGTTCGCTGAAGCAATTTGGAAAATCACATACTTGTGATCATGCATACAATATTAATACATAAGCCTAAAACAATTTTAAATGGCTACTGTATATATGGGTTTTTGGAAAAACACCTCTGTTTCATACAATTTTTGTATATATTAATGATAGTCTCAAATATATTTAAATCTGTTGTTAATAACAATGTTAATAATAATTGAGCACAAAAAGGCAAATGAATTTAAGAAGATTGTGTTATAGAAGTACAAATACTCCTATTGGTGATGTGAACACATACAGGAGAAATAATAATTTGGTGCTTGGTGAATATCATTGATTCAAAACGATTAATTACAAGGTGAACCTTGTGTTCTTAGAAAATATGTTTTAACAGCACCAATTCTCCTGTTAATGTAAACACCAACAGACACTAATTGCTTATTAAAGAAATTATTCAAATTTGGATATGAGTTACTCAAAAGTGTGCTCAGGGGAAAACTTTGTAATTGGTTTAATATAAATGGAATAGTGGGGTGGGGGTTTAGTACATTATGTTATGGGCATATATAAACCCCTCACAAAATGAATACTATTTGTGGTTGTCCTAAACAAATTATCAGATTGATACATGATCATATAATGTCTGGTGAATTATTCCCAAAAATTTATAATGTCATTGATGGAATTATATCCATCAGGGATACGCGATTTTAAAGTGAAGATCCAAAAAGCTTCTTTTTTCAAGAGAGCCTTGTTTCGATCGCCACCTCTATTTTGTGCCTGTATGTGGTCAATGACCATCCATCTAAAGGTTGTGTTACTGCTAGCATGTATCTGAATGAAATGCTTAGCCATATCAGATACAAGATCTGATCGTTTAATATCCGATAGATGTTGACGGATGCGTTCTCTAACCTCCCTTGAAGTGCATCCCACATATTGTTTTGGGGTGCATGTGCACCAAATCACATATACTGCAAATTTTGTGCGACAATTCACGCAACCTTTTACTGCATATGTCTTATTTGTGGTGGCGGAGGAAAAGACATTGCCTCTTTGAATAAAGCTGCAAGGGATGCATGCATTGTAACCACACTTGTACATGCCCCTAGTTTGCAGCCACGAGCTTGTTGTGGTTTTATCCTTAGGTAAAGCACTGGGGGAAATAATATTTCCTATAGTGCAACCTTTCCTGTAGGAAAACCTACATCCTTTGTCGATGAAAGGAACCAATCCCTCATCTGCCTTAAGCATAGGTAAATGTTTACGAATGATCTTACAGATGTTATCATAGTCAGATGAATATTGAGTAACAAAGGTAACCCGATCACTAGTGGGATTGGTCCTTTTGGGTTTATTTGTCAACAAAGTTTTCCTGTCCAAACTATCCACTTCATTTTTTGCCTTTTGAATGGCTGTGTTTTGGTAACCTCTACTCCTGAGTCTGTGAGTAAGGTCTTCACTTTGTATAGCACAATCTTGTTTGTCAGAACAATTCCTTTTTATTCTAATATACTGTCCCTTTGCTATGGCATAGGGAACATTTAGTGGGTGGTTGATTCTACCATGTAGGAGTGTATTGCCTGATATAGGCTTTCTAAAAATTTGTGTTTTTACATTGTTAGTACCGACCGGATTGCTTAGCTGAACATCTAGAAAATTTATAGATGTTTTGTTTGTTTCAAAAGTGAATTTGAGACCCCATTCATTTTCATTTAGATATCCAATGAACTCTTCAATGAGTGTGGGCTGACCAATCCAGATCAACAGTAGATCGTCTATAAAGCGATTGTAGCTTTTGATATACCGAAGGAAAGGATTCTGTTCCCCATATATCATGCTAAGTTCGAACCAACCCATTACTAAATTTGCATATGAGGGCGCAAATTTCGCCCCCATTGCTGTTCCTTGCAACTGGAGATAAAAGGAATCATCAAATTTAAAATAATTATGTGTTAATAAAAATTGCAACACATCCAAGATAAATTGAATAAATTCTTTAGTATAATTTGTTTTATTTTCCAAATAGAATTTAACAGCAAGGATCCCCATAGTATGGGGGATAGATGAGTATAAAGCTACAACGTCTACTGTTAGCCAAGAAAATTCTTCTTGCCATATAAAGCCATCAAAAATTTGAAGCACATGTTTGGTATCTTTCAAAAAGCTTGGTAAGGAAACAACAAGTGGCTGCAATATGCTGTCCAGCCATTCCGATAGTGGTTCGCAAAGCGAACCAATACCAGACACAATCGGTCTACCTTTTACATTCACAGTGCTTTTGTGCACCTTGGGCAAAACATGTATAATAGGGGTAATGGGATTGTCAACGGACAAAAAATCAAAAGTTTTGTCGTCAATGTGGCCAAACATGAGGCCATCATCCAAAAGGGAGATGAGGTCCTTTTTAAATTTGTGTACAGGATCACAAGGTAAAACCTTGTAATCAGTAGGATTATTAAGCTGCCTCATAATCTCCCCTTTATATGATTTTAAGTCCCAGATGACAACACTTCCACCTTTATCGGCGTTCTTGATCACCAAATCTGAGTTTGACTTTAATGAAGTCAAAGCAGTTCTCTCTTGTTTGGTGAGATTGGGTTTACTTTTTAAGGGTTTTTTGGCAAGATCAATCAGGTCTTTCTCAATTCTTTTTTGGAAAGCAACCAATGTGTCCCCCCTTGTTTGTAAAGGATAAAAGTTCGAACTTAGCATGATATATGGGGAACAGAATCCTTTCCTTCGGTATATCAAAAGCTACAATCGCTTTATAGACGATCTACTGTTGATCTGGATTGGTCAGCCCACACTCATTGAAGAGTTCATTGGATATCTAAATGAAAATGAATGGGGTCTCAAATTCACTTTTGAAACAAACAAAACATCTATAAATTTTCTAGATGTTCAGCTAAGCAATCCGGTCGGTACTAACAATGTAAAAACACAAATTTTTAGAAAGCCTATATCAGGCAATACACTCCTACATGGTAGAAGCAACCACCCACTAAATGTTCCCTATGCCATAGCAAAGGGACAGTATATTAGAATAAAAAGGAATTGTTCTGACAAACAAGATTGTGCTATACAAAGTGAAGACCTTACTCACAGACTCAGGAGTAGAGGTTACCAAAACACAGCCATTCAAAAGGCAAAAAATGAAGTGGATAGTTTGGACAGGAAAACTTTGTTGACAAATAAACCCAAAAGGACCAATCCCACTAGTGATCGGGTTACCTTTGTTACTCAATATTCATCTGACTATGATAACATCTGTAAGATCATTCGTAAACATTTACCTATGCTTAAGGCAGATGAGGGATTGGTTCCTTTCATCGACAAAGGATGTAGGTTTTCCTACAGGAAAGGTTGCACTATAGGAAATATTATTTCCCCCAGTGCTTTACCTAAGGATAAAACCACAACAAGCTCGTGGCTGCAAACTAGGGGCATGTACAAGTGTGGTTACAATGCATGCATCCCTTGCAGCTTTATTCAAAGAGGCAATGTCTTTTCCTCCGCCACCACAAATAAGACATATGCAGTAAAAGGTTGCGTGAATTGTCGCACAAAATTTGCAGTATATGTGATTTGGTGCACATGCACCCCAAAACAATATGTGGGATGCACTTCAAGGGAGGTTAGAGAACGCATCCGTCAACATCTATCGGATATTAAACGATCAGATCTTGTATCTGATATGGCTAAGCATTTCATTCAGATACATGCTAGCAGTAACACAACCTTTAGATGGATGGTCATTGACCACATACAGGCACAAAATAGAGGTGGCGATCGAAACAAGGCTCTCTTGAAAAAAGAAGCTTTTTGGATCTTCACTTTAAAATCGCGTATCCCTGATGGATATAATTCCATCAATGACATTATAAATTTTTGGGAATAATTCACCAGACATTATATGATCATGTATCAATCTGATAATTTGTTTAGGACAACCACAAATAGTATTCATTTTGTGAGGGGTTTATATATGCCCATAACATAATGTACTAAACCCCCACCCCACTATTCCATTTATATTAAACCAATTACAAAGTTTTCCCCTGAGCACACTTTTGAGTAACTCATATCCAAATTTGAATAATTTCTTTAATAAGCAATTAGTGTCTGTTGGTGTTTACATTAACAGGAGAATTGGTGCTGTTAAAACATATTTTCTAAGAACACAAGGTTCACCTTGTAATTAATCGTTTTGAATCAATGATATTCACCAAGCACCAAATTATTATTTCTCCTGTATGTGTTCACATCACCAATAGGAGTATTTGTACTTCTATAACACAATCTTCTTAAATTCATTTGCCTTTTTGTGCTCAATTATTATTAACATTGTTATTAACAACAGATTTAAATATATTTGAGACTATCATTAATATATACAAAAATTGTATGAAACAGAGGTGTTTTTCCAAAAACCCATATATACAGTAGCCATTTAAAATTGTTTTAGGCTTATGTATTAATATTGTATGCATGATCACAAGTATGTGATTTTCCAAATTGCTTCAGCGAACCAATATAGTCTTTACATGGTTTATTTTTGTATATTGTAATCTGTCTGTATAGATTTATTCACTTATATATATATACTTGTTGATTCAATTGAATGTAAACTAGCTGCCACATATATGGTATATTTTCATTAAATATTAATTTTGTTGGGATTTATATGCCACCTATATATGTTAAATCCATATATCTGTGCAGCAATCATGTTTTTATCCAACAGCATTGTTAGTTGGGTTCTCTTATTGTTTAAGTATATTATCACTTGTTACCTGTTAGCAATTAATGACAACCAATAGTTACTCACTACTGCTTTTAAATACTGGCGGTTTTCACTAAGAAAATTATGTCTATGAGTAAGGCCGTGTGCCGAAACATGTTAGACTTTTTTCGTTTGAGTACTGTCAATTTTTAACATTGACCAATAAATTGGACGTTTTAATTTAACTCAAGACCGTATCCGGCTTTTTTTCTCTTTTTGTATCTATATATATATATATATATATATATATATATATACAGTATATATATATGATAAAAGGTGGAGATAAAAGCATACGATTAAAATCCTCCATTTCATAAAAGAGCATAAATTGGGTGCATATTAAAAGTTAAAAATAGACGTGTTTGCTCAAGCGCAAAGTAAATTAGTGCATGTCGTATACATTAAAATAAAGTGTTACACTCATGTATACAATGTCTACAAATTATTCATATAAATAATAATTAAAATAAAAGTACTATACTGTATATATATAGATATCTATATCTATCTATCTATCTATCTATCTATCTATCTATCTATCTATCTATCTATCTATATATATATATATATAGTGTATATATAAAGATATCTGCAACCAGGGTGCTAGATCATTTAGGTAACAGTTCTGAAAAAAGGACTGCATTCACTGGATTTGTTGAATATAAAATCTTCAATCTTTATTACATATTGGTGACGTTCATATAGTATCCTCACATATGATCACAGGTCATTTTGACAAATGGCAATCAAGAAGTATCAATACTGGTTTGTAAACTAGTTTGCTCATAGATCTATGTAACTCGCCTTTGCTGTATAAAAGGGCTATCCAACATTTATTAACTTTTTTTAAAAACATTTTTAAACATTTTTATGGCACCCATCAGTTTCAGAAATCTCATTAGTGATCGAGGAGGTGCATTCAGGACTTCCGATAGTGCTTGGATATACCCATGTGTCCGCTCAGAGATCCAACACTAGACATGATCCCTGACCAATGTGTGATCTCCCCACCACCCGCATTGGAGATAGAACATATCACTGGAAACAGTGCCAATCGTTGGACATATTAAGCCCCCTAGGATGTGTAGTGTGTCCAGGCGGTGTATCCATCAAGACTCAAGGCGTAGAAGCTGGTTATTTTTATCACCCCCCTCTTCTCAGGGGAGGTATGTGGTCAATTAGCACAAATTTCATGTCGGCCACTGTATGTTTTGCCGTGAAAAAGTGACTAGCCACTTGTTGTTCACTAGAAAGTGCCTTCAGTGAAGCTCTTATTGCCACCCTATGATTAGCCATTTGGACATTTTGCCAACATAAAAACAGCCACAGCAACAGCTAAGCAGATAAATTAAGTAGTTGGTAGTACATGTAATGTAGTGTTTGATCTTGTATAGTTGATTTGTATGTGGGTGGCGGAATGCACTGCTTTCTATCATACCATTACAGGTTGTGCAACCCCTACATCAAAAACATCCTGTTTTGCCTGTCCTTAGCCAATGTTCGTTTTTGTAGCATTGCACAGGATCTGTGATTATTAGTAAGTCACGTAAACTTCTACCTCTTTTATATCCAAGATGTGGGGCATCAAAGTTCCTAAAAGGTAATTGTGGGTCTGTTTTTATAATATCCCATCTATTGTGTATAAAATGTGATATTCCAAATTTATCCTTTTTAAATGTAGTAGTAAAAGTTAGGCATTTTCTTTGTGCCTTTTGTTTATCCTTATTGAGGATAGTTTCCTGAATGACTCCAGTTAATTCTTGTATTATCTTATTCACCATTTTTGGATGATAGCCCCGTTGTATAAATTTGTTGGCCATCATAGTCATCTGTTTCATTTTGTTATTGCATATTAAACGTCATCTGTGACTTAATAATAGCTTTACTCATGTGTGGTGGATGATTGCTTGTGGCATGTAGTAATGCATTGCTATCTGTGGATTTAGTAGAAACAGTAGTAGAAAGACCATTTGCCCTTTTATAGATCCTAAGATCTAAAAATTCAATCTGTTGATCATGGAAGTGCAAATTGAATTTAACTGGAGTTGCAAGTGTATTTAGACATTCCACCCAGAGTCTGGGAATCACCCATCCAAATAAAGAATCATATAAATAATTATAAACACATATTTAAATATATATATATATATATATATATATATATATACACACACACTTTGGAGCCCTTTCCACTCAAATACCTGTAAAAAGCAAAAGGGATTTTTAAACTTTTTTTTTCATAATATGTTTTAGGATGTATTTCATCTACATATTTCTTCACATACAGGAAATTGTTCTTTGTATTTTTACATTACAGTATATATATATATATATATATATATATATATATATATATATATATATAAAAGCAAAAAAGTTCAAGGGTATGTGCACTCTCAACACCGTCCTGCAACTGCCAGGGTGCTCTTTGGAGTAATGTAATAGAACAGCAGAATGAAGCACTCACTGGACTCTGGATATGTGTGAAAAATAATAATTTATTTGTGACGTTTCGGGACCTCAAACCATCCGGGTCAGAAGAAGGGACGGTTTGAGGTCTCGAAACGTCACAAATAAATTATTATTTTTCACAGATATCCAGAGTCCAGTGAGTGCTTCATTCTGCTGCTCTATTATATATATATATATATATATATATATATATATATATATATATATATATATATATATATATATATTGCATAATAATGTGTTTCACAATGGCTAAACATATGTAAAGGGAGGGTGGAGTAGTGGGTGGGGTGTGGGCAGGTAGTGGATAGGATCAGAAGAGGCGAGTAACATTTTGGCCTGGCTAGTAGCTTACGACCTTAAATTTTTAGCCCTGTTTAAAGTAATACAGGCAGTCCCCAGGTTACGGACAAGATAGGTTCTGTAGGTTTGTTCTTAAGTTGAATTTGTATGTAAGTTGGAACAGGCACTTTTTTTAGGTGAAACTCTAGCCAAACATTTTTTTAGTTTTGGATAGCATAGGATAAAGTTTGTTTGCTATCTGTGCCCCTGTTCAGAAAATTTCACATCACTTTCTGTCCTTGTGACAATTGGATTTTCAGTATTTTGGATTATCCTGGAAAGAAGCATTGTCGATAAAGCTCTATTTTCTCTGTTTGTAAGTACGAGTTGTACTTAAGTCGGATGTCTGTAACCCGGGGACTGCCTGTACTATTAAGAAAACAAATAAATATATTACATTTTAAGCTTACTTTTTTAGATATCCATTGAAAGTATAAGGCGCACTAAAGGGACGTCAGTTGTGATATCAAGCCTTTGTGGGGTAAAAAACATAGCATTAAAGGGACAGTATACACTCATTTTCATATAACTGCATGTAATAGACACTACTATAAAGATGCACAGATACTGATATAAAAATCCAGTATAAAATGGTTTAAAAAACGTACTTAGAAGCTCTCAGTTTAGCTCTGTTGAAAAGGCAGTTGGAAAGCCCACTGCAAGTGGGAAATAAGACACTCCCCCCCCTTCTTTTGCATATGAAAAGACCCTTTACACAAACAGGAGCAAGCAGGTAGCTGACGGTATTCAAATAAAACTTTGGGGCTTGGTTAGGAGTCTGAAAATTAGAGCAATGTTATTTAAAAATAAGCAAAATTATAAATTTTTCAAAAAAAACTAACTTTATGGACTTTATAAATAGATAATCTACAAAACATTTATGCAAAGAAAAAAATAGTGTATAATGGCCCTTTAAAGGCGGCAAAGAAATATAAACACAAAGGAGCGCAACTGCGACTCGCGTAAAAAAAGTATTTAATATTGCAACCAAGCACGAGGGAGGCTCGTGTATAATGTCCTCTTGTGCAGGTGATTTTGTTTCACCCATTCAACAACTCTGACTTGTAGCCCATGAGGCTTCCCTCAATGAATTTCCCTAAGATTTGTGTCTTTCATATTGCATATATGCTCTTTCACTCTATATTTGAGTTTTCTTTTGTTCCTCTCAATGTAGATTAAACCACCTTCATATACCACATAGGACAAACTGCATGAGCATCTATAATGGATATTTAAAACCTGACTGTTATTTTAGTTAGTTCCCATCCCACCATTGATGACAAAAGGACACATACAACAATTGGTCTGACGGCATTTAGAAAATGCCTTGACTACGAATTGGTTCCTGGCCTCTTGTGCTCTGATTTCTTTTAAAGATCACTTCTGGCTTGTCACCCACAAGACATTTCAATATGAAATGTAAATGTTTTCCTTGTTGATGAACGCACCACCCCCCTCTTTCTATGTGATATATGGTTGGGTTGCCCTAATTTGATCATATTTGATTCTATTTTTTTGACTCTGTCTAGAATGTTGTCAAGGAGGTTCTTGTCATAACCTTTCATTAAAAACTTTGAAGTGAGGATTTCTGTCTCTTTTCCAAAATCTGTTGTATGGGTACAATTTATTTTCATTCTTTGATATTGCCCCAAGGGCATGTTATTTTTCCATCTTTTGAGATGGGCGCTGGTGGCATCCTGGAAACTGTTTCTCTATGTCCGTTTTCTGTAATTCTTGACTTCCAGCTTTGATGTGGACTCATCCGGGTACAATAGCAAACCTAAAAACTCAATAGTTTGTTTAGACATATTTGAGGTGAATATCAGGTTCCAATAGTTGATCACAGTAGGCTCATAAAACTTCACCAAAGACAGACCTATTGGATCAAGAGTTTTGACACTTTAGAGGCCAAATGTTTAAATATTGATTTGCCTTTCCTGTAGTCAAATGTTATTATGGCACTTTGTAATCTAGTTTCATATTCCAGTCAATCACATTTCATTTTTGTTTTGGTCATGTCATTGTGATCCTCCAGTAGACAGCATCATGGATATTTAGTATACCACAAATGTTACACAGGTATTTCAAGTGTAACTATGTGGGACTTCTTGTTTCTTTTCTATACACTGTAATTTTATTTTATTTTATTTTATTGAATTTATTCCATCTTAGATTTGTTTAGGGCATTTCACAAACATCTCCCCTGTAGAAAGTTCCAGTAATGTCACACACATATTTCAAAACTTGCACAGAGGGTCATTATATATGGTACTCCGGTTAAGCCGGTGGTATATGTTTTTACTGTTTTTAATCTTGTAAGTGTACTATTAAACCTTGTGCTTGGTCGCAAAATTAAATACTTTTTTACGTGAGTCGCAGTTGTGCTTCTTTGTGTTTATAGTTTTTTGTAACCATGTACATTAGAGTTTCAAGAGACCTCTTGGAAAAAGCAGCAGGTACTCTCACTATGGAGACATTTTCACAGGGATTCATTATTTTCAACAAAACGCTGAAGGATAGAGTTGATTTTATTGCGTATAAGGGATTAAACTGTGCACAAATTATACCAAGTACCAGGATGGACTTTTCTTTGTTATTTGCCGCTTTATTGTCACATTGGTCACCTCAAGTATTTCTTTATATTATTGTTTATATGCACACATCTATTCTTAGCAGACACAGGTGTATATACACAATGTAAGTGTTTTCACATTTAAAAAAAAATTTGCGCCGTACTCACACTTTTTTTTATCGCATAACAAAGTCACTAGATGTAAAATGACATGTTCTAAGGAATTGGAGTATGTCATTTTCCACTATAATAGCCCTTCAATTTTTCTTTTTTCTTTTAAGGAACATACTGGATTATTTATTTAATATCTTATGAAGGCTAATTAATAATGACTAAAACTGCTGAAATTGTGATCAACATAGTTTGTTAAACATATCTGCTAATAAAGGACACAGGGCATAAAAATTCAATTTAAACCATTAGATGAATATTAAATAGGCCCACAGCCTTCTTGAGTTTTATCAAAAATAAAAAAATGAAGTCCAAATATAATAATTCCAAGGTTTTCAAGGAAACTTTGATGTGTGTTAGCTGCAACATTAGCTGGTTTGTTTAATCAATCACAGTTGACAGAAGTTTTTCTTGCCAGACTGATCTAGTTTTTTCTTTTGTTGACTATGTAACTAAAGTGATTAGCTATAGTGGTACAGTCATTATATCTTACTTTATGTAGGTCTTTATGTAGGTAAAGTTTTTTTTTATTGTGACTCTCAATAAACTTTATAGACTAGTCACAAAAATAATTAAGAAGGTGAAATGTTAGTTTTAATAGAGCGAGCATTCTTAATGAATACAGTGCATTCAATGGAGGGGCAGTTAGTGGTATACCTTCAGCTTCAGCCTGTTTTGTTTAACATATTCATCACTAATATTGGTTGTGGGCTCCAAGGAAAAGTATGTATTTTTGTAAATGATACAAACATTTGTAACAGAGTTCTAGGACTGGTAGCTTAAATGGCTCTGCATATAAAAAAAAAAAAAAAAAAGCAGTGGACTGGAAAAAAAAAAAGGATCTAAAATGTAACACTACAAAGTACAACATTTTGCACTTGGATATATAGATTTAATTGCACTTTATTGACAACAGCAAAAAGAGAGACATGGCTTGGAAAATGTATTTCAGACAGTTTAAACCTTGGTAAACAATGCAATAGCACATAGTATGATGATAGGTTTATATCGGAAGCAGAGCACTAGTTAAAGGGACAGGAAAATGTACAATTTTTCTTTCATTTTTCAGTTACAACATACAATTTTAATCAATTTGCAATATATTTCTATTATATTTGCTTCATTCTCTTGGTATCCTTTGTTGAAGAAGCAGCAACACACTACCGGGAGCTAGCTGAACACATATGGTAAGCCAATGACAAGAAGCATATATGTACAGCCACCATTCAGAAGCTTTCTACTAGTAGTGCATTGGTGCTCTTGAGCCTATCTATGAATGTTTTTTAAAAAAGGATACCAAGGGAATAAAGCAAATTAAATCATAAAAATTTAATTTAGCCTTAAATATGGCCGCTTTAAGCCTGATCTTATTTAGTTCTTTAGAACCAGAAAGAAATTAAAAACTATTCACAGGACACTTACTAAACTAATACAAGGTCCAAGAAATAAAACGTAAAGGAACACTCAAGTCAAAATGTAACTTTCATGATTCAGATAGAGCATGCAATTTTAAACTACTTTTCAAATTTACTTCCGTTAACAAAATGTGCACAGTCTTTTTTAAATTTACGGTGTTTGAGTCACCAGCTCCTACTGAGCATGTGCAAGAATTTACAGAATATACTTATATGCATTTGTGATTGGCTGATGATTGTCTGAACTTCAATTGAGTATTAGATTTTTTTTTCTAATGAATTTCAGTTATGTCTATTTCTACTCCTCCTGTATCATGTGACAAAGGGCTATTGTGTCGTCTTCTTAGCATGTATTTGTTAATGATGCAAATCTGCTGTATTTACTGGTTGTTTAAAAAGAAAAACCTCAGAAACTTATTTGTATATCTTAGGGAAGAGAGTGAGAGAGAAACTTATTTAAAAACAGAGAAAAAGACAGATGCGCCACATGGCCCAATATTGTTTGATCCACAGAATTAGATTATCAGATTGTATTCTATCAAACTCACTATCTTGGAGGCACTCCAATTAGTGCAGTGGGAGCAGTCTGGGATCTATAACAGTCACCCAGCAGACCGACCTCTTGGGGTGAAGATGGATGTTCTGTAGTAAAACACAAGGGGACACAAAGGTGCCTATATGGCTTAGTACAGTCTTATACTAGAAGCAATAGTGTGTGTGGTAAGATATATACTCACAAAAAGTAAAGCATCCCCATTGATGCTAATCAGACAGGATGGGGTCAATATAGTCACCCAACAGACTGTATCAAGGCTTCCACAGGAGGCAGACAGCAGAGGTCCAATGGACAATGTGTTGATCCAAATAAAACACAGTAGCAAGTGTTTGAGTTAAAAAAGTATTAAACTTTACTGATATAAATTAAAATACAGCGACGCGTTTCTCAGTCACAGACATTGATTATGCCTGAGAAACGCGTCGCTGTATTTTAATTTATATCAGTAAAGTTTAATACTTTTTTAACTCAAACACTTGCTACTGTGTTTTATTTGGATCAACACATTGTCCATTGGACCTCTGCTGTCTGCCTCCTGTGGAAGCCTTGATACAGTCTGTTTGGTGAGTATATTGACCCCATCCTGTCTGATTAGCATCAATGGAGATGCTTTACTTTTTGTGAGTATATATCTTACCACACACACTATTGCTTCTAGTATAAGACTGTACTAGGCCATATAGGCACCTTTGTGTCCCCTTGTGTTTTACTACAGAACATCCATCTTCACCCCAAGAGGTCGGTCTGCTGGGTGACTGTTATAGATCCCAGACTGCTCCCACTGCACTAATTGGAGTGCCTCCAAGATAGTGAGTTTGATAGAATACAATCTGATAATCTAATTCTGTGGATCAAACAATATTGGGCAATGTGGCGCATCTGTCTTTTTCTCTGTTTTTAGATTACCCTCTTGGATCCAGGCCGGGTCCGCTACAGATTGCTGCCTCTCCATTACCTTTTTGTACAATCCAAAGACTTTCTTTATATAATTATTTATTATTTTATATTATATTTATTTTGTATTTTGTTGAATTATTATTTTGTTAATAGGTTTATCGATATTGTCCTCCCTTGTACATTTTACTCATTAGTATTAGATACACTATATAGCCAATTGAGTGCTAATCTCTAGGGCGCCCCCTATCTTATAGACAGAGAAACTTATTTGTATATCTTAGGGAAGAGAGTGAGAGAGAAACTTATTTGTATATCTTAGGGAAGAGAGTGAGAGAGAAACTTATTTGTATATTTTAGGGAAGAGAGTGAGAGAGAAACTTATTTGTATATCTTAGGGAAGAGAATGAGAGAGAAACTTATTTGTATATCTTAGGGGAGAGAGTGAGAGAGAAACTTATTTGTATATCTTAGGGAAGAGAGTGAGAGAGAAACTTATTTGTATATCTTAGGGAAGAGAGTGAGAGAGAAACTTATTTGTATATCTTAGGGAAGAGAGTGAGAGAGAAACTTATTTGTATATCTTAGGGAAGAGAGTGAGAGAGAAACTTATTTGTATATCTTAGGGAAGAGAGTGAGAGAGAAACTTATTTGTATATCTTAGGGAAGAGAGTGAGAGAGAAACTTATTTGTATATCTTAGGGAAGAGAGTGAGAGAGAAACTTATTTGTATATCTTAGGGAAGAGAGTGAGAGAGAAACGTATTTGTATATCTTAGGGAAGAGAGTGAGAGAGAAATGTATTTGTATATCTTAGGGAAGAGAGTGAGAGAGAAACTTATTTGTATATCTTAGGGAAGAGAGTGAGAGAGAAACTTATTTGTATATCTTAGGGAAGAGAGTGAGAGAGAAACTTATTTGTATATCTTAGGGAAGAGAGTGAGAGAGAAACTTATTTGTATATCTTAGGGGAGAGAGTGAGAGAGAAACTTATTTGTATATCTTAGGGAAGAGAGTGAGAGAGAAACTTATTTGTATATCTTAGGGGAGAGAGTGAGAGAGAAACTTATTTGTATATCTTAGGGAAGAGAGTGAGAGAGAAACTTATTTGTATATCTTAGGGGAGAGAGTGAGAGAGAAACTTATTTGTATATCTTAGGGAAGAGAGTGAGAGAGAAACTTATTTGTATATTTTAGGGAAGAGAGTGAGAGAGAAACTTATTTGTATATCTTAGGGAAGAGAGTGAGAGAGAAACGTATTTGTATATCTTAGGGAAGAGAGTGAGAGAGAAACTTATTTGTATATCTTAGGGAAGAGAGTGAGAGAGAAACTTATTTGTATATCTTAGGGAAGAGAGTGAGAGAGAAACTTATTTGTATATCTTAGGGAAGAGAGTGAGAGAGAAACTTATTTGTATATCTTAGGGAAGAGAGTGAGAGATATGTTGTATGATGAAAACCTTCAAGTATATTTGGGGTTTTAGCAAATCTGTGGTTAAAATAATTCCAATAGAGATAGTAAGGACAGACAATCCATGGAAATAAAGACTCTCTGGAGGCTTTATTAAGGTTATGCTTGAGAACAAATTAAGATCAGGCTCGAAAGACCTTTTGGTTCCTGCTAACAATTTATGGCACCTTATTTCTATTTAGAATCCTTTCATAAACGTGTAGAGGCAGAACTACATAAACTGCAGGAATCTGTTGTAACGGAACATGAAAGATCTAACAACCTGACAAAATCAGAGCAGGATGCCATACAGAGGCTCAAGTCCAAACATGATATTGTGATTCGTAGAAGTGATAAAGGAGGCAACATTGTTGTCTTAGACAAAGAGGATTACATCCTTGAAGCAGAAAGACAATTAAGTCAAACAGAGGTATATGAGAAACTAAGTTTTGACCCTACTAGTGCATTCCAGCTAAGCTTAAGACAGATCCTTGATGATGGAAATGAACTAGGTATTATGGATGACGACACTAAGGCATATTTATGGGTTAAAAACCCTAGAATTCCTATATTCCACCATCTCCCCAAGACACACAAGGGTCTTGACAATGTCCAGGGACGCCCTATCGTCTCTGGCATTGGATCATTGTTAGAACCCTTGGGAAGATGGATGGAAGGTATTCTCCAGCCTTTGGTTAAAATCCTCCCATCATTTCTTAAGGATACAAAGCATTTACTGGTACTGATAAAAGATATCAATTGGAAACCAGAATTCTCATGGTTGACTATTGATGTAGTTAGCTTATACTCAACCATACCATTAGACAAAGGCATGGTTGCTGTGGCATACTTCCTGGATAAATATACAGGTTACAGCAATACAGATAAAGACTTCATACTAAGAGTTCTCTTTTTCTTGCTAACGCACAATTATTTCTCCTTTGGTGGCAGCTTCTACTTGCAAAAAAGAGGTACAGCGATGGGGGCCACTTTTGCCCCCTCATTTGCAAACCTATATATGGGGTGGTGGGAGCTATCCCATATATATGGAGAGAGCTGCGACCAGAGGAGAAATATTGTGATGTACCGGAGATTCATAGATGATCTCCTCCTGATATGGAGGGGATCAGTTGAGGAAGGCACTAAATTTGTGGAAAGTCTCAATGACAACGATGTTGGTCTGAGCTTTACAAGTACTGCAAGTAAAACAAATATAGAATATTTGGACCTCACACTCTCTAGTGAAGGTAGTAAAGTAGTCACTAAACTACATAGGAAACAGATAGCAGGTAATAGCATTTTGCATGCTAAAAGTATGCATCCTAAACATACAAGCTTTGGCATACTTAAAGGAGAATTCATTCGTTTACGAAGGAATTGCTCTTCAATATCAGAGTATCATAATATGGCCAGAGACTTTAAAGAGAGGTTTTTACAGAGAGGATTCTCTAGGAAGTTAATCACTAAAGCATACAATATAGTATCTAGAATGGATAGAGACCAAATGCTCAATATGAGTAGAGCGAACAAAGACAAAAAGATGATCAACGTACCAATATTTGTAACGAATTATAGCAAGCAATTTGATCAGATTGCAAGCATTATTCACGATTGCCTACCGATCCTCAAAGGAGATGGAGATCTCTATGGGATAGTACAAAAAGGATGTAAATGCATCCCAAGAAAAAACAAAACCCTGGGGAACATTTTGGCCCCAAGTGAAATTAAAATAAATCCACAAAGATCTACAAGCTGGCTGGAATGCAAGGGCCACTATAGATGTGGGGCTGCGAGATGCAAAGCTTGCTCCTACACCCGAATAGGTAAAACTTTTCAATCAACATACACACAAAGGGTGTTTACTATGGATGCATGCACAAACTGTCGCAGCACATATGTAATATACCTCGTAACATGCCAAGAATGTTTAAAACAGTATGTAGGTCTTACTAAAAGAGAAGCTAGAGAGAGAATAAAGGAACATATTTATGACATCAAATCAGAAGATCCAGACTCACAAGTAGCGAGACACTTCAAATTTTGTCACAATAGTAGTACAAACAATCTATCGTGGCAAATTATTGAATGGGTTAAAGTCCCTAGTAGAGGGGGTGATAGAGACAAACTGCTTCGCATGCGCGAGGCATTTTGGATCTTCAAATTGGATACAAGGGCCCCTAGGGGCCTAAACATACATACTGATCTTATAAACTGCTGGAGATAATTCTTTCGGTATTAGCCGCAATAAAACATACTTCTATTTCTCTAAACTCATGATGCTAAACTAAATAGACACTCTTTTGAATATACATACTGATCTGCTGGAGATAATTCTTTCGGTATTAGCCGCAATAAAACATACTTCTATTTTTCTAACTCATGATGCTAAACAAAATAGGCACTCTTCTGAATATATGTGATTACTCTAGTCTTGCATATACTGTCAAGGGGTCCTATTAATATATAAATATTCATGAATTTTACTTCATGAATTCCCCCTTTCACCTAGCTTCTGTCTCTTTCTAATAAACGCAATAGATATTAAACTGAGAGAGATAATATGTTAAAAATGCTAAAAATAAATAAACCAAGTCTAGTGCAAACCAATTTTTAGATCAAGTAATGGAGTGAAGCTCCCTAATCACTGCCAAGTAACCATGGAGTAACCCAAACAAAAGTAGTAGAGATTAAGCTAAGCAATATATGAATATAATAAGAAGTATTGAGATAATTTCTCTTTAAACTGTCATAAGGTTAATTACTTAAGTGACTCCTCTTAGCTTTATAAATACACAGAATCCTTTTGTGGAACTCCAAGTAATGTTTGAGAATGATCGGTTACAAAACAGAGTAAATATTGCCTTAACTGATAGATTGTTTATTTAGCATGTTTACAAAAATCAAAAATCTTACATTTCTATTGCTAAGTAATGCTCTGTAAATCTCTAATACCTATATGTCCTTTTTGCACCACATTGCAGACCATGTATATATGTGTTAGCAGGTAACTAAAGAGTTAACTTTGACATTGCACGTCACTGTGATTTTGTAATTTAAGGAGGCTGTGTATCTGAGACAGCACGGTCTATGATTAAGGCAGTGAGCTGAAACATGTTAGACCGCTGCTGTCTCAGATCTGACCTGTTATGTCTTTTGCTGTGAATACCGCAATTTTAATTTGTATGGCAATAAAATAACCCTTTTAAGCTCTTAAGCCTGTGGCCCCGACTCGCCTTTTTTCAAGTTTTGGTTGAACCTTATTTCTATGTTTCTATTTTCTTAAAGGGACAGTCTAGTCAAAATGAATGATTCAGATAGAGCATGCAATTTCAAACAACTTTCCAATTTTCTTTTATCATCACATTTGCTTTGTTCTCTTGGTATTCTTATTTGAAAGGTAAACCTAGGTAGGCTCATATGCTAATTTCTAAGCCCTTAAAGGCCGCCTCTTATCTGAATGCATTTGACATGGTTTCACAGCTAGAGGGTGTTAGTTCATGTGTGTCATATAGATAAACATTGTACTCATGCCCATGGAGTTATTTATGAGTCAGCACTAATTTGCTAAAATGCAAGTCTTTTAAAAGAACTGAAACAAGTGGGCAGTCTGCAGAGGCTTAGATACAAGGTAACTACAGAGATAAGAATTATATTATTATAACCGTGTTGGTTATGCAAAACTGGGGAATGGGTAATAAAGGGATTATCTATCTTTTGAAACAATACAAATTCTGGAGCAGACTGTCCCTTTAATGAATAAACGTGTTGAGTTGAAACTGCAGAACAGTTAATGTGTATAATAAGTCTAGTAATTAAGCAGCCAATTACTGTGCATTGTGCAACTATATCCTTAATGCACCTGGTGACAGAGATTTGATCCCTAAATCATTGCGTTGTGTTTGTATTGTCATGTATAATGAATGGAGTAATTAAACATGGGTTAATATAATAACACACTTGTTGCATAAACAGGATATAAAACCAAAAACACGAGACTTGTGATTTGCTGGCAAGCCAGTGAGGTGATTTGATAAAAGATATAAAGTGGCGTATTATTAATTTATTTTAATTAGTGTAAAATGGGATAAATCCAAATGAATAACATTTTTTTAATTGAAGATCTTGTACTAAATAACATAACGTGTTGAATTGTTGGTCCTCACATATGCGAGACAGAAAAAGTTAATTTAAAGGGACATTGTGGTCTAATTTTTTTTCCCATTATGTACCTTATTAGAAAATGAAACCCAAATATTTTTTTCATGATTCCGACGAACATACAATTATAAACAACCTTACAATTTATTTCTATTATCAAATTTGCTTCATTCTCTTGATATCCTTTCTTAAAGAAGCAGCAATGCACTTATGGGAGATAGCTGAGCACATTGGGTGAGGGTGAGCCAATAACAAGAAGCATATGTGTCCAGCCACCAATCGGCAACTAGCTTCCAGTAGGACATTGCTGCTCCTCATCCTACCTAGGCATGCTTTTCAACAATGGATACCAAAAGAAAAAAACAATTTAGATAATAGAAGTAAATTAGAAAGTTGTTTAAAATGGTATTCTCTATCTGAATCATAAAAGTTTAATTTTGACTTTACTGTCCTTTAATAGCAGGTAGTTATTATGACTAATTTTACCAGAATTTCAAGGCTTCTCGTGGTCTTCAATTGGAGTGGTACCAGAGAATCTCCAAGGTCACCCATCTGCTAGAAAATGATATGCTGATGAGCAACAAGAGCACCTGCATGCATACAAGTTCAACAGCATCATTACACTGGAATTATATTTAATAATGCTAGTTCTTCTGTAATGGACTTCCTTACCAACAGAAGACTTTTCAGAAAATGATGCATATGGTTATACAAACACCAAGAAGCCTAAATATGTTTATAACCTTAAACTGTTAAAGTAAAAAGTGATTAAACAATAATAAAAATAATTAGAATATTTTATTAAATTTCATATACGCAGCTCCCAGCTCTCCTGTATTTTTGTGGGCTTGTCACACTTTGGAAGTTCTAAAGCTGTTTCTCCTTCAGCTCTCCAAGACCACCTAGCCATGCCCCTAATCCACTTACTCCCTGCCCAGCTTTGACCACTTCCTGCCCACTCCCTGCCCACTCCTGACATAACCCTTCACCCAATGTGACATGACTCCGCCCCCAGTTTTCTGAGACTCTGTCCCGAATCTCTGTGTCTAAGCCACCAGACTCTCTGTCCTGGATAGTCATGCACATCTCCAAAAGGGAGAGAGATTTTTAAAGGAAACAAATAGCAAAGTGAAAAATAGGTAAAAGAACACATGAAAAGATTGTTAAAATATTTCCATAGAGAAACAGGAGTTAATTCAAACAAGTGCAAACAAGTTAGTGAAACAACATATTGCATTATATGAACAGACCTGCCAAGTTATAGAGAGTGCTTTGCCTTAATGTGCATACCTGGTGTTGTCAAAAGAAACTTCTGTCACAAATTTTTTTATTAATATACATAGACCAGTTCTATCCTCATTCTATTTATATTTGAGTCTTTATGGAAACATTTTTAAACATATTTTTTTGAATAAACCTTTGTGTTTAACACAATTTTGCATTAAAATGACAAACGTACACAAAAAAGAAAGTGTTCTCATATATTAGATCATTTTATTATTGTGCAATAGTTTTCATAACTTTGTGTTTAGGCCTTGCAAAAGGGTTAAACGTATAGTTACATTCAGTTCCAGAGCAGTAATGCAGTACTAGAAACCAAATAAACAATCCTGGTTAGCCAATGATAAGAACTATTTGCAAGGTCAGAAAAAATATCACAAACGTTTACTAGTCAGGGGAAAAAAGTTACTACATTCAGAAATAAAAGCGCTCTACTAGGAACGAACAATAGTTCAGTAGCTTGTTCTATGGGGAGTTACCACAAAGAGCAGCCTCTTTTAGAACAAATTGTGCTTTTCACAGAGGAAAAGTATATTGGTCTGATTCCGCTTAAAAATAGAAGTCTAGCCCCGAAATACCAGGCTATTCTCTGAACTAGGAACATGGCAACCCCAGACAATCTTTTCCGCCTTCTTTGGTCCTTGTCAATGAGGTGCAGCCATATTCCTCTAAGCACACTGGGCAAGGAGTCCATGTCTGGTTCCCCATCACCTTCAGGAAGACTTCCCCAGGATCATATTGCAAATACATACAGAAATATAAGCACTTTACCAGGAATAAACAACAGCTTAGTAGTTTTGTTCTATGGCCAGTTACGACCTAGGGGTAGCCTCTTTTAGCCCAATTGTGCCTTTTCAGAGAGGAAAACTTTCCTGAAGCATATCAGTCTGATCCCGCCTATCAAGGTCAGTCAAGCCCTGAAATACCAGGCAGTCTTCAAATATATATATATATAGAAATAGAGAGTTACCTAGGAACAGCCTCTTTTAGCTCATTTGTTATTTTAACAGAGGAGAGCTTTCCTTTAGTATATCATTCTGATCCTGCCTAACAAGGTCAGTTCAGCCCCAAACTACCAGGCAATTCTCCTCTGAACAAAGAACATAGCAACCCCAGATGATCATTTTGGCCTTCTGAGGGCCTCGTCAGTAAGGTGTAGCCATTTCTCTGAGCACATTAGGCAGGGAGTCCACGTCTGCTTATCCTCATCACCCTTAGGGAGACTTCCCAAAAGTAATTATGCAAATATATTAATAAAAAGAGAAGCACTTAAAAGAAACGGTAGAGCGTAGTATTAGAGAAAAGTTCCTAGTCCCGAGGGAAAAAGCTTAAAGGGACACTAAACACAATTTCTTTCTTTCATGATTCAGATAGAGCATGCAATTTTAAGCAACTTTCTAATTTACTCCTATTATCAATTTTTCTTCGTTCTCTTGCTATCTTTATTTAAAAAGCAGGAATGTGATGCATAGGAGCCGGCCCATTTTTGGTTGAGAACCTGGGTTATGCTTGCTTATTGGTGGGTAAATGTCATCCTCCAATAAGCAAGTGTTATCCATGGTGCTGAACCTAAAATAGGCTGGCTGCTAAGATTTACATTCATGATTTTAAAATAAAGATAGCAAGAGAACAAAGAAAAATTGATAATAGGAATAAATTAGAAAGTTGCTTGAAATTACACGCTCTATCTGAATCATGAAAGAAATAATTTGGGTTCAGTGTCCCTTTAATTTCCACTCAATATTAAAGATTCGAAAAATAATTTTTTTTTTAAATTATCAACTGCAATTTCTTACGTATCTGGTACTAGAGGAAATATACATCCCTGGCTATAAGTGTGCAGTCTCCATGGTGGATATCAATGATTTAAAAAAAGTATAACAGAAAAAACAGAAAAATTCAAAACATAACCAATGACAGGTAATAATACAGTGGTCAGGTAGCACATGTCCAATCAGATAACACCAAAGTCCTTTAAACTGGGAGAAAACCGTTAATCTTCCTCTTTTCTATTTGCTGATAACTGGAACAGGAGCATAGGAAATAAAAAGAAACTAAAGTCTGAAAAAAAGCTGAATGAATTTGTTGGATCTAGAACTCGTTCTGTAGCCTCTTTTTTTAAATAAATCTAACATTTCTAAATTTAGAAGATTGAAATCTGAAAGGGAAAACTTTATTGGAACAGGAAAAGTATTTTGAATTGGAGGGGAAGAAAAAATTAAATGGTTACCTGAGATAGTTTCAATTACCCAAGGATCTTGTGTAATTAAAGTCCAATTTTTTATAAAAAGGGCTATTCTGCCTCCAACTTTTTGTGGGGAAAAAAGGGTGTAAGAAAAGGTGAGAGAACTTACAGTTGAAAGGTATACATGATGGACGATATCTGAAGGATCTGTTTGTCCATTGTCTCCCTCTTGTGGGAAAGAAATTTGTATGTGAGGTGGAGGGAGAGGCGTAATTTTGAAATTGAGTCCTGGACATACCTTGGTAACGACCGGGAAAGTGGCCTCGTCCTTTCTCGGCCCTATCAAAAATTTTGTTGGGTTAATAGAATATTTTCTTAGTATTTACACAAATTTTATTCAAAGAGTTAAACTCATACTAAGTTTTTTGAGACCTCATTCACCAAAGAGAAGGCCGTTTAGCTTTAGGGCCCATCTCAGTAGGGACAAAATCAGAAAATTTTGGATCATTTAAGGATTAGATGCCTTCTTTGTGTAGCTATGGCTGGCTGTATTAGCATCCCAAAGAAGATATACAAGTCTTTGGATCTAAAAGTGCTTCATGAGAAATACCTTCTTCTGATAATTCAAAGAGTTTGGTAATAGGACCCAATAAATCCAATAACTTGTCCTGACAAGTTTTTAAATACTTATCAGGACCTCCCTTAAGATTAAAAAAATTGGTGCCAATGAATTTTAAAAGATTACTGTCAATTTCAGGTGTTATTTGGGAAGAATGTGGAAGTTCTGGCCTGGGACACTCTGCTTTAAGAGTAGTTTTAGCTTTCTTGGATAAGGGTCCGCACATAATAATCTAAAAATTTGGCTACGCGTTTAGAAGGTTGCCATTGTGAGGAGCGGGGATGCAACAAATCATCAGGGTCCAAATATAAATCCCCTTTATTATTATCTACTAATTTAGGCTTAGATAAGTGGGAAATCTCTCTCTTTTTATTTTTTGGAATATCACTAAATGATGAAGAATCAGAAAAATTAGGGGAATTAGATAAACAAATCATTTCATCATCAGAATCCTTAAATTAATTTTTTTTTATCTATATTATCATCAACATTTTCATCAATATCTAAGTCAGAAGACTCTTCTGCAGAAACTGCGTCTGCGTGTACTCTGCACTTTAACATTTTCTTTTTTAATATAGTCTGTTCAGAATCTGAGTCTAGAATCATTAAGCTCTCTCCTGTTAAAAGCTGCAGAGATTTTGTTTGAAGCAAGCAGACGTAATCCAGAATTATTTTTATTCACTGTTTTTTTAATAGTTAAATGCTTAGACTTACAAGAAGTCTTTTTTGGCATAGAGATAGTTTGTTGATGAATTTGAGCTTCATGAACAGATGTTATGGCAGATTGTATTTTAGACATCTGTTCAGTAAATTGTTGCATGGACTCTAATAAAGTCTGAAAAGACTTCTCAGGAGTGTGAGATCAATTTTCCTGAGACATTTTTAAAATATATATAAAAAAATAAATAAATTTAACACAGATAAAATATTGTTAAATAAATTATTAAAATTAATGAATGCTATAATACATTTTATAGACCCTGAGGGGAATCAAACTTGTGTCTTCCAGGTGAAAGAGTTTAAACAAAACCACTATGCTATCATAAAACAGATAGTAAGATATACAAGAAATAGGATACAAAACTTAAAGGGACAGTCTAGGCCAAAATAAACTTTCAGGATTCAGATAGAGCATGTCATTTTAAAGAATTTTCCAATTTACTTTTATCACCAATTTTGCTTTGTTCTCTTGGTATTCTTAGTTGAAAGCTTTACCAAGGAGGTTCATATGCTAATTTCTTAGACCTTGAAGGACACCTCTTTTCAGAATGCATTTTAACAGTTTTTCAAACTAGAGGGTGTTAGTTCACGTATTTCATATAGATAACACTGTGCTCGTGCACGTGAAGTTATCTGGGAGCAGGCACTGATTGGCTAGACTGCAAGTCTGTCAAAAGAACTGAAATAAAGGGGCAGTTTGCAGGGGCTTAGACACAAGATAATCACAGAGGTTAAACCATATATATATGGTTATGCAAAACTGGGGAATAGGTAATAAAGGGATTATCTATCTTTTAAAACAATAAAAATTCTAGTGTAGACTGTCCCTTTAATAAAGAAACGTTAATTAAATCAAAACTATAAACTATGTTTCAAAACACTAAGTATCAAATAAGGCTGTCAGAAATACAAGAGTGTACTCTGAGGTAGTGAAGGTGGGTATGAGGGCAGGAAAATGAATCCCACAACGTCAGAGAAAAAGGGGGAGGAGTCAAAAATGGAAGAGAAAGAACAACAAGATGGTGATAGGAGAAAAGGCTAACAGCTGCAAAATTAAAGTAGAGAAAGAGACAACAAGAAAAAACATAAAATGGAAACAGGTAATAAGATCGGAACGAAACTGGAAAAAAAGTAAAGGTAAACAAACAAAATGGCGATCGGAGGGGAACTCACAGACACAAAATCATAATGAAATACATTTAAAAACAAAACAAAGAGAAATAATAATAAAATTAATAAAATAATAAAATCAGAAAGCAGTAAAGAAAAAAGAAAAAAACTAGATAATTGCGAATAAACTTCAACTTATTATTTGCACCAAATAAGATTAAGATAATAAGTAAGGGATTAAAGTCTTACCACTTGTTACCAGCAGAGAGGTAATAACTAACATATATATATCCATAGCTTAAGTCTAAATTTATAACTGTGCTTAAATAATTAATAAAGACACAACTTCTTCTTTATGGGAACATTTTCAACCATCACAGGTGTTAGGAATTATTGTTAGCGTAAGTAGCGCCATCTTGTTCTTGGGCGCCATTTTGTCTTTTACATCCATCTTGTCTGAATAATCTTTATTATAAGTAGTTTATTCTCTAGTGAGAAATATATTTTTTTGTTATTTTACTCTGCAAAGCTAGCTAACCTTGCAGATGTCCCAGGCACTAGGCCCGGAGGATACTATCTCTATAAGATGTTCAAATGACCTTGTTCTCCGAGATGCACTGTTTATTATGACTATAGAATATTGTTTAGAGCTAGTAACTTTCCTGAACAACACTGTGTATAACTGTGTAAAATGACGCGGCCATAACGTGTCATTAAGTTAACCCTGTACACTGTAATTGGTGCCTATAAGACATGTTGTGTGTCTTTCAATAAACAGAACAGGTTTAGATCATTGCTGCGTGGTCTGAATTACTGTTCTCTGGACGTTCTTATTAGATAATCTATGTCATCTCCAGGTGGTACAGTGGGCCTGAGGCTTAGGCCTGACCTGACACTCCCCCCATGAAACCAACACCTTACAGTTTCTGGTGTCAGCTCGTGGGATTTACACGGGGTGAGTAGATGAGTGTTTTTTTTTACTCTGCTTTCCTTCTGTGAATCTGAACCTAAATTTAGTTGGTTTTATTTTTTGTAATAGGTGTTGGTAATATATGATAAAGGGCTAAAAGGGATTCCTGCAGTAAAGAAAGAAGCAGGGTTTGTGCGAAGGTTTGAGTCCTGTCGGCACTGGTGATAAATCCCTCTAGACAGGTTAATAGTCCTGTGCTAGTTTAAGACAAGTATTGCAGTCCTGTGAAGCGCGCAAGATAAAAGTTGGCATGCACTTGACGTGAGGGTCTTATATCCCCGTGCAAGTTGGCATCGCTTTGTGATAAGTGGGTTTGAGTCCCTCTGGTGTTGAAGTTGTCCATATCCATTCCTATAATAGAGTTTTTGTTACCCACCTGGATCGGATGTTTGATATCTGATGCTCTGCTTTGCTTATTGCTATTTAATTGCTATAAAATTGTATGTACTGTGCTTAGAAAATATTAAGTGACTGTGCAATTTAGCATTGCTGCTCTTATTTGCATGTAAAATATTGATAATAAGTGCGTGTTCGAAAAGTAGAATGTTATTGCATTTTTAATGTCTACAAAGGGGTTAACAGAAGTATCTCAGAAGCAGAGAGACATCCACTCGAGAAAGGGAGGGGGATCATAAAATAACTGTCAGTAAGCACTGCTGTGTGAAATCAAAGAGAAAACTCTGTGTTAAAGAATGTTGAGGGCAAAGAAGGGGGCCACCGAGCGCACACACAGATCACAGCAGCTCCCTGTGTAAAACTCTTTCTCTCTTTGTTTGCAGTAACTAAACGTAGATTTTGTGCATTTGATGTGCCATGTGTGTGTCTGTTGGTTTTTACTGTGTCTTGTATGATGTGTAAATTTTTTTATCCTGTTTGAAATGTGTTTTTCTCAATTTGTGGGGAAATGGCCATTCTCTGTAAATTCGGACACTTTGAAATACATTTTAAATTTGGTGGAAAGTTAATCTTGTTGTATTTTTATATGTCTTTGGGATGCTATGAAATATATGTTTTCCTGAGAAGGAAAGGAAAAAAAAAAGGGGAGTGAATTTCTGGTATGCGAGATGAGATGAGATTGTGTGTGTGTATCGCTGTAAAAATGACCACGGACGTTGTAATGAGGTATTTGAAGTTTGCTTGTTATAGCTTTATAACTATATTTTAAAGTCAACAGCATGTTTTAAGTATGTGTGTTATTAATAGCAGTTTTAGTTTTAAGTGATAATTGTTTTATGCAAATATAAAAACTGTCCACCTGTTGCGGCATATAAACATATTGTTTTTGCCAAGGGAACTAATTAAGGGATTTTTGAATGTGCGGATGATTGAGGACCTTTGGTCATGTTCGGGTAAATGAAAAAGATTAACATTGTATTTGCAAGATCTGTGCACGGCGTTAGTGGAAAAGATACAATATGGTTATAGGCTGTATATCATTAAAATTTATCTAAAAGTAGTTGGGTCCGTTTCTGTTGCAAGTAAATTAATATGCAGGTCATGATACAGTAAAGCAGTAGAATTTGTGTGGTAAATAATACAAGCAGCCTAAATCATGGTTAGGGGATAACAGTACACTGTAACATAGTTTTGATATTAATGTATTGTCAATGGCTTGTTATACAAGCTGATTAGTTTACAATGTAGGAGAAGTTGCATTTGTGAGTTTATTTGTATATATGAAGTAAATTGCAATGGGTAGAATTTCGGATAATAAGTATATTTTATTGTGTTCCTTATCTTATTACCAGTTCACTCATGTGAAAGGAGTTCATGAGTAGCAATAACACTGTATAAGCAGTTTGCAAAATATATTTTATGAGACCTTTCTTTGTATTATTCTTTTTAAATCTGCCGTTTAGATAGCAGATATTTATGCAGTGTAACTTAATTCTCTCTGTAATGCAAACTGAACTGATAAGTTGTCTACAATCTTGGTGTTGCGATCTGTGAGACTAGCGGAGAAAAAAAAAAAAGAGGAGAGAAAATATTTTAAGGGATACAGGCAAACTGATATAAAATCTTGGATTTTAAGGAAATATTTACAAAGAAGACAATGAGGTTTACTGTAAGTCTAACACTAGTATATTTAACTGTGTCAGCAGTTTCAATTAAAGATAATTTTTAATTTGGGTAAAATGTCCCTTTAACTAGCCTGCATTCCACTGTGAGTGTGTTTTTATGCTGGTTATGCTTGCTTGGGCTATTTAATGAACATCAGTATACATTTTTTATTATAAGTAAGGCCAATGGATCATTGGGAACAATTTAAAGGGGAAATTGTATAATTATTCTTTAGTAGAAAGCTTATTTGTTTGTTATATGCAATTGTTATATTTGACTAGAGAGCTGCAGAATGGTGAATATCAAATTATAAACAAAGTTAAATCAAATAATTGTGTTGTTATTAAAATTTTGGTTATGTAAAAGTATAGACTGGATTCTAGAGCTTTTCACAAATTATTTGTGCCACACCTGATTTATTTAACAGTGGATTTGCATGGTGCATGTGGGCAGGAGCTATATAGAACAGTGGCTGTACCATGGTTATCTGATCTTTCCCAAAATAGGATACTTAGGTGTTTGTATGTTCCTTTGTAAATTTATGGTTCGGGATTTTATTTGTAAATATGCAACTGGAGTTTATTGAGCATCTGCAGTGATTGCATCATTAGTATGATCTTATAGTATTGTGCGTAGTAGAATTTGCAAACCAGGGTATAGATGGTTCTTTTAGGATTTTAATTATTTGTAGTGTTTTGCGAGTGCTGTGTTTCAGTGAATGTCAGTATATGTGTTGAATTTCAGGTTAATTGTGGTTGTTTAAAGTTTGTGACGGCGGTTAATGTTTTGTTTTGTGGAATGGACAAGTGGTTTTAAATGTTTTTTAAGAGATTGTTATGTTTTTCTCTTTTGTGACTGCGTGTGGAAGCGTGCTGTATGAATGGCATATTGAATAGTGAGGTGTACAGTGAGGCCCCGGTTTACGCACGACTCGGTATACGAAATTTCGGTTTACGAAATCGAAATTTGAAGAAAATTTGACTCGGTTTACAATTTTTTTTCGCAATACGAAACAAAATGCCGGTTTGCCCCCCTCGGTTTACGAATATTTTTCGCAATACGAAACCAGTGGCCCCTGTGCCCCCTGCATACTCAAGTATGATTGAATTACTGAAGTTTGGGTACCAGTGTGGAGGTGTTGGAGAGGTTTTGGAGCCATTTTGCAGCAAGTTGTTGAGCCTTTTGGAGCCATTTGCAGCAAGTTGTTAAGCCTTTTGGAGCCATTTGCAGCAAGTTGTGGGGGCCTTTTGGAGCCATTTGCAGCAAGTTGTGGGGGCCTTTTGGAGACATTGGAGCCATTTGCAGCAAGTTGTTAAGCCTTTTGGAGCCTTTTGGAGCATTTTTTGGACACTTTATTTGAATTTTTTCGGACCTCCGGAACGCATTAATTGATTTTCAATGCATTCCTATGGGAAACCGTGTTTCGGTTTACGAATTTTTCGCAATACGAAATGACCCGGAGAACGAATTAAATTTGTAAACCGAGGCCTCACTGTATTTGATTTTGCTTGCTATTGAGAATAGTATTCTGCATGCATGAGTGGAGTGTATGATTTGTCTTTTAGTTTCGTGTTATGTTGTGTTTGCGTGCCACATGGGATGTTTCACGCAAACAAGGGGGAAATATTGATGAGTATCTTTATGTGAGTTGGGTGATTATTATTTTAAGTAAGAAAGTGAACCTAAAATGTTTTTATTTTTCGTTTTATTTTTCTATTTTGTTTTTAACACAATATTTGTATTTGCAGGCTGAGCTCATGCAGCTGTATCCAGAGATTAAAGACACTAACTGAATTATTTTTGAGTTTTCCATATTTACGTAAAATCTGTACAGACAAAATTCCATAAGTGGACTCTTCAAAAGATTAAAGATTGAATGCAAGTAAACCTTTTAAAGAGAGAAAACATGAAGATAAAAGACCTTTTGTCAAGCTTGTTTTAACCACCATACTGCAGTAAAAGGTGCTGAACTATCTTTGGATCCATTCTTTGCATTGCATGCTGGTATCAGCCCCAGAACTGGACTCTGGGTAATCCATGACTGTTTCCTCTGATGTGTGTCGTCAGGACATAAAGACTATCCTACTCTGGACTGTGCCTTGCTGGTTGATATTGAGGACCTGTTATGCTGTTACAGGGTCAACCAATTAAATTAGGGGAGTATTGTTTTAACTTGTTTACTTATATTTCTTGTTTTGTATGCTCTTGTATTGGTGATATTTTCTGTTGATCATATTAGTTATAAGAAGTCAGATAGTTTTGTCTACAGAAAAGCATGCCTTATTGGTATTAGTGCACATTGTAGTTTATGTACTTAAACAAAGTAACCCTTTAGATAAGCGTCACTCTAAACCTTGCAGTATTGTAACCTATTGAATGGCCCACTGAGTATAGAAAATATGTTTGCACCTTTATTGTTTAAAGAAAATGCTGCAATATATCAGAATATTTTAGACCCTTCACCCTATAGAACACAATGAGGACATGTCTCAGCTAGAAGTTTATATTAATTATACAGAGAAATATTTATTTAGGGAGTAGCATAATTATAGTTTATGAAAGCAAATGTATTTTTCCCTTTTATTAATTGGTATGGTATCTGCAAAAGTGAATTTTGTAGTCCCAGAGGTTTGTCAATGAAATTAATTATTTTTCCATAAAGATGTGTTTACCTTTAAAAGATTTTGTAGTTTTAAATATTGTTATGATTGTATGCTTTCCTCATACAGGAGTGTGAGAGAATTTAGGTTTCATGAAATAATTAGTAAACTAGTAGTGTTTATATCAGATGAGATTGTTGACTATTAGGATCATAGCTGTAGAATTATAAACATTATAGATAGTAGCTGTGCAGAATAAAGCAACACTAGGTTCTTTTATTTTTAGTAGTTCCAAGTAACAGTGTAAAGAGATACCTTCTTTTTTTTTAAGAAGATATTTTTATTTTTGCTACAGGGCAGGCCTTTGCATAAGTTTTAGCATAGCCATTCAGCCTCTTGTTGAAGTCTAGCAGTTTTCACTTGCTTAGTATTCATGATGTATCATTTAAATTGTATAGAGAAGCTGTGAATTATTCTCTGTAAAAGTATCAATGTATTTAATTTGTATTATATATCAACAATGTTTTTTCTTGGTTTTAAATGACATAGGATGAGTTAAGCTACAGGAATTGTGATGCTTACAAAAAAAGATGAAAGATGTTTTATTTGGACATAATTGTGATTGTATTGGGGTGTGTACTCATCTTGTGCTGTTTTTGTTTCCTTCTCAGACTCCTTCTGACTCGAGTGTCTGCTTGCTATGGGGATCCACTGGCTGCCTTGTCTACCCCATGAACAAACCATCAGATTTCCAGCATCTCCCTGCGGAAGAACACTGGATAAGCACCCCTACTGCAAATGAACTGTATTAAAGCAAAGTGTTTGAGGAAGGTGGAGCACTCTAAGAGGACAAAGACTGATCTTAAACTGATCAGAGGCCACCTAGAGACAGTTGTGCTGTTACCATGTCATGCTTCACTGTGGAGAGTGTACAGAGCAAAGAACTGTTGGACATATTGGGGGGGGGGGGGGGGTACTAGCAATGCAGGTGGAGAAATAAAAGATGCAGCGTTGTTTGGGGGTAGATGGGGGGCTGGTTGGGTCTTTGTGCAGATAGACCGGTAGTTTTGGGGATGCTGGAATGTAGACGGAAAGTATTGGAGAGGCCGCACCTATGTGCAGTGACAAATTGTGCCCTATTAGCCTATAAAATTATACCACGACATGTGAATATTTTTCTCTATAGTATTTCTGACATAGAATCCTGTTACCATAGTATTAGGCTCATACTGTTGTTAAAGGCTTTCCTCATTTTCTGCGCCTGTCTATTTTTATATTATTCTGTTAGAATAAAAGGATGGTATGTTAGGAATTATTGTTAGCGTAAGTAGCGCCATCTTGTTCTTGGGCGCCATTTTGTCTTTTGCATCCATCTTGTCTGAATAATCTTTATTATAAGTAGTTTATTCTCTAGTGAGAAATATATTTTTTGTTATTTTACTCTGCAAAGCTAGCTAACCTTGCAGATGTCCCTGGCACTAGGCCCGGAGGGTACTATCTCTATAAGATGTTCAAATGACCTTGTTGTTCTCCGAGATGCACTGTTTATTATGACTGTAGAATATTGTTTAGAGCTAGTAACTTTCCCGAACAACACTGTGTATAACTGTGTAAAATGACGCGGCCATAACGTGTCATCAAGTTAACCCTGTACACTGTAATTGGTGCCTATAAGACATGTTGTGTGTCTTTCAATAAACAGAACAGGTTTAGATCATTGCTGCGTGGTCTGAATTACTGTTCTCTGGACGTCCTTATCAGATAATCTACGTCATCTCCAGGTGGTACAGTGGGCCCGAGGCCTGACCTGACACTCCCCCCATGAAACCAACACCTTACAACAGGTAAAACATTTTTATTAAACATTAATAAATATAACCATAGAACCAACAAGGCTAAAATGGCGGCAAGTAAGAGCTAACTAATCCAGCATTATTGGAGATCAGCGGCCCAAACGAAAACTGCTCCAGAGGGGGGGTCCCCTCTGCTCAAGGAAATGCTGCTAAGGTGTTGCTGAGATCATGTGACTTTCAGATTGGTCACCACTCCACGCAACAGAGCTGCTACCTCCCTCAGTCAGGGTGCAAAGAGCTCTCCACCTATGAGGGCATCTGATACACGGCCGCTCGAACAGAGTAAGCAGATGTGGGAGAAGTATAGATTACCGCTATGGTCTTACTGAGCTTAGATTGACTAATCATAACTATGCCATTGGCATCTATCAGATGTTGTTTAAGCCACCATTAACAAGGGAGGAAAGGAGGGAAAACGTCTCTGCTTCAGGATCCAAGGAGAAAGAGGGACAGGAAACAGAAAGCTACTCTTTTTAAGGTAAGGCAGGGGCTCCTCCCTACACTTGCAACATTGTTGCCCAAACTTCTAAACCCAGCCCTTTTCTCCTATCTCACTCCTTACATCCTTAACCCTTAGGTTGCTACAGTCCCATGCTGGTCCTTACACTGCCTTAAGGGATTAAAGGCTTCCCACTTGTTACCAGCAGAGAGGGAATAACTAACATATATATAACCATAACTTAAGACTAAATTTATAACTGTGCTTAAAGACACAACAACTTCTTTATGGGAAAATTTTCAACCATCACAGGTTACATTTTTTATTAAACATTAATAAATATAACCATAGAACCGACAAGGCTAAGATGGCGGCAAGCAAGAGCTAACTAACCCAGTGCTACTGAAGGTCAGCGGCCCAAACGGAAACTGCAGCAGAGGGGGGGTCCCCTCTGCTCAAGGAGATGCTACTAGGGGGGTGCTGAGATCATGTGACCCACCTACAAGGGGAAGGAAGGGCACCTTATGTGCACCTGAGGCTATCTGCCCCTCAGGCTATCCGCCCCTCCCAACTTTTAGATTGGTCACCACGCAACAGGGCCGCTACCTCCCACCACAAAATAGCATCTCAGATGATATACTTCCAGCCACCACAAACAACCATGACTTGACTTACAGGAAGGGTAAAAGAGACCTTCGAATATCATGAATAAATATATCTAAGGCCACATTCTGTAAATGCACCTTATGTCTCCTACAGTACTCTGTCTTGTCGGCCGTTAAGGCATTGTGTCTGATCACGACACCTCCCTGCTCTGTGACGGACCTGCTAATGGTGGAATTATTTTTATTTTTCTCACCCTGTACGCTGCACTGTGGGATGACATGTGCCTCCATTCTAGCCTCGGGATGACATTAGACCAGCCCAGAATGACATTGGGAATACGGGTCCTTATCCAGCTAATGTCTGCCTGCATGATTTTTATGAGCTGTGCAAAAAAAGCTGTGCGAAATAAGAGGAGTTCATAGGGAGAGGAACATACAGCTTCCAACGCCATGACCAACTTCTCCAAGCGGTCATGAGTGATGGGCTCACGGATATCTTTCTGTTGTGGTTGAGAATGACCCCAACCCTTTACTACTTGACGAACAAAGAAAGAATTAGTGGGATCGGGTAGGTTAAGTGTGCGGTAGAAAAATGCAAGAGCAGCTAGGCGAGACTGAATGGCTCCTTGACGTGTACCCTCAGACCACAAACTCACCAGCCATTTGTATAAGGTGACTTGTGAAGCCTCAGCCGCGTCCACCTTCTGGTCATGACAAAATATGTCCCATTCCTTCCACAACCTGACATAAGAGTGCCAAGTGGATGGGGCTAGTGACACATGAACTAAAGGGAGCAGGGATATCCAGGGTTCAGAAGCTGTAAAAGGAAACCGGGACAAAGTAAGCCCAATCTTGCAGCTTGAGGAGCAATGCGACTAAAGGTCACCCAATCAAACCTTGAAAGGGCATCGGCAATTACATTATTCACACCTGGGACATGCTGAGCCTGAAACTGAATGTTAAGTTCTTGACAGCATAACACCAAGTGACGTAACAAGCAAACCACTACAGCCGATGTGACCGGCCGACAATCCATTGATAGCATGCACGACACTTCGGCTATCTGTCCAGAAGACAACCGTTCTGTTATAAAACTGCTTACCCCAGAGCTCAATGGCCAGGACTATAGGAAACAATTCTAGGAGCGTGAAATTGCGATTTAACCCTCTAATCTTCCAATCAGCAGGCCAAGGGCCTGCACTCCATCCTCCTTGAAAGTATGCACCATAACCCCGGGACCCTGCAGCATCGGTGAAGAGGTGTAAAAGCTGACTAGAGATAGGATCAGAGCGCCAAAAGCGAATGCCATTCAATTGCCATTCAGTTCAGATTTAGTCTGATAGGTTAACTTTTCCACAAAGTTTACTCTCTAACCTGCGGTTAAAGACCCTACCCATGGGAATGACTCTGCAGGCAAAGTTAAGAAGGCCAAGGAGGGACTGTAATTGTTTTAATGTAATGCACTTAGAGGAAGCAGCCGATTGAACCGCCACCAGAATACCCTGCACCTTATCTAGGGGGGGCCTGCAAATAATTTTTTCGGTATCAATCTCTATCCCAAAAATGTTAAGCATGTGGCGGGACCTTGCGATTTTTCATCAGCAAGGGGAACACCAAACTGGGACATGAGTTCACGCATTGCATTTATCACATCTAGACAGTCGTCTAAACCTTTCTGACCCACTAGCAAGAAATCGTCTAGGTAGTGAGCTATGTGATCTCTGCCAACCCTACGGGCCACTGCCCAATGTAGAAACGTACTGAATGTTTCAATCAATGCATAAGAAATAGCACAACCCATAGGAAGGCAGGGATCCACATAGAAACCACCATCAAATTGACATCCCATGATTGGAAAGGAGGAAGGATGTAGGGGTAATAAGCAAAAAGCGGACTCAATATCTAATTTCGCCAACAAAGCACCCCTCCCGGCTCATTTAACTAGCTTAAGCGTGCTGTCTAAAGATTGATAGCACACTGAGATAAACTCAGGATCGATGGCATCGTTGACTGAACTCCCTTTGGGGTAGGTAAGGTGCTGTATTCGGCGAAATTTCCCTGATTCCTTCTTAGGGACTATACCTAAGGGTGATACAACCATATCTGCGAATGGAGGATAGGAGAAGGGGCCAATCATACGTCCCAGGGTTAATTCTTTGACATTCTTTTCTTTAACTATATGGGGGTACTGGTATACCGAACGCAGGTTACGGTGAGTAACCGAACCTCTGATTCCTGAAGTTACAGGGATCATAAAACTATTAATAAAACCGTCCATTAACAAATTTGCAGCTTGGTGATTGGGGTAATCCTGTAGCCAAGGCTCAAGGGTGCGCACCTTGAGCCTTTCTGAACAGGAGTGTTTCTGGCTTGAGGCCTATTGTTTGTACTATCCTCTTTTCTGCAATCATATCCTGGGTGTAAACCACCGCAGAACTTACAATTATGTCGGAAATCACAGGCACCGCCCTTATCACACCTGTTTTCTTGGAATGCCCAGCAAGAGCCACCTCTACGTTTTCCTTTTTAGTTACGAAAGGACTGAGAGGAGGCAGAGTTGGACGAGGAGGGAGAACACTGAGGGCCCAGGCATTGCCACAGATGAGTGTCTGTGTAGTCAAATGTAAGGACCGGATTACCAGCCATTTTATGCCTAATTCAGAGTCGTAATCCCTCCAAGCCCCATCACTGTATTTCCTCTGGATCCAGTGAATAGAATCAGTGTACTTCAATATTGCATGGCTCTGGCTGGGGTACTTCTCTAAATAACAAGATGTGAACATCCTAAAACAAATAAGCCATTTCTCGAAGGTCTCGGACGTTTAAACCTTTTTGGGCCTGTACCATCAGAGCTTTTTTATTTTTTTTGTAAGCTTCTGGTGATAATTCAAAAACAATTACTTATTTTCCTTTTTGTATAAAGTCTGTTCTGTCATGTGTAAAGACTCATGTCTTGTCATGTGACTCACCATTAGCAGAAGATGAGGGTTCCCGCCCTGCTAGCTCTGAAACCGTCCGAACTGGAGAAGCAACTGGGACCTGGGAAGTATGAGCCACAGAAGAAGTCGTCTGGGCTGAAGTGCTGGGAGCGGCATACGTCTTAGGGGCTGTAGACATGACTGGAAAGGGTGCCTCTGGCTGAATAACGCCATGCAATAGAGAAAACAAATCGCAAGCATTGGGAACTGGGGGAATGGCAGGATCTGTGTTTCATAATATAGAATGACCGGAGTCAACAGCAATATGCCCTGTGCAAGATTCCTCAAGTGGATGTGTTGTTTGATATCTGCTGAGAAACTATACCTCTAGTGGCCCTATTTGCAGGCCTAGCATTAAGCGCACTCAAACTGCCATGCACCTGCAAAGCATTATTCATGCACATATCAGGAACAGCAGGGACAGTATTATTCATAACGTTCTCAGCAGGAACAACATTCGTCATGACATTTACACAAGAATGACCGTTTGCCCGCACTGAAGGAATTGCATCCACATTGTGATTATTGTCTGCCACATTCATTCCTATATTACTCATGTTCATACCCGAGTTAGTGTTTATGAAACCTGATGCTCCCAAAGTTCCCTGAGATGTTATTAATTGCGCGAGTATGCGGTTTGAAAATTGCCTTTCTTCCTAATGAGTATGATCCCCTTGCTGCCTGGGTTACGCCCCTATTTGCCTCCAAGAAACAGATTTCCGGCCTATTTGCCCCCTACGATTAGCTCCGCCCCTTGCTGCCCTGGCTCTAACTGATGTAGGGTGAGACTGCTGCCTATCATGCCCCAATTGCGCCGGTCCTGCCATCGCCAAAGTCCTCTTTTGATGCTCACCTTCCTTGAGCTGCTGAGGACCCGACTGACTGGCTCCGTGACCGTGCTGCGAGTGATTTCCAGTGACGTCACCGGAAGGGGCGGGATGCATGACGTCAACTTCTGGTGGCGCGGATGGGCCAACCGAAATGGAGAAAGACGGGGAAACAGATGAAGAAGCCATTGCAGCCGCAATGGAAGATAAGAAGGAGGAAACAGCGGATGCCGCCGACCGAGGGATATCGGCAAATAAGGATGCCACAGAAGACACAGGTAAGAGGTCAGAAGGGGCGAGAGGAGGAACAAAACCCAGGCTTTGCTCAACATGTGGCCTATTTACATTTTGATGGGAAGGCCCTAAAGGAGAAACGTTTTTGCTGTCTTTGGACATTGTGACACGTTGTTTACAGAAATACTCTACCTGCAGAAAAGTAGGATTATGACATAAAGCTTGGAATGTAATTTATTTTGTTTCTAAATGTATGATGATTCTGTTGTATTTATTACTATTTTTTTGCATGTAATCTTTCAAGAATATTTCTAATATTTTGTAGTACTTGGCGCTTTTTCAGTTGTTTGCTGAGTTGTTGTTCCTGAACCACCAATGCCTGGGTTAATAACGGAAGACCCTGAACCACCAATAGTAAGGGAAGGCCCTGAACCACCAATGTCTGGATTAATAGCTATTTGAATTAAGGGGTTAATAATGGACTGCACTGCTGGTGTAGTCTGTATTTGATGATTCCGTGGACTCACCATATCTTAGGAAAGAAAACATAATTTATGCTGATAAATTTCCTTCTTTCCGGATATGGTGAGTCCATAGCCCACCCTTTATTTTAAGACAGTTATTTTTAACTAAAACCTCAGGCACCTCTACACCTTTGTGTTATCTTCTTTTTTTCCATTTTTCTTTTCGGGTGAATGACTGGAGGTTATGGGTAAGGGAAGTGACATATATATAGCAGCTTTGCTGTGGTGCTTTTTGCCTCCTCCTGCTGGCCAGGAGTGATATTCCCACTAGTAATTGATGATTCCGTGGACTCACCATATCCGGAAATAAATACATTTATTAGGTAAGCATAAATTATGTTTTTTTTCTCGCCATTAAATGTACTTTCTAAATATACCATTATTTTCATCATATCTTATAATTTACTATAAAAAAAAAGTTTTTAACTTTGACCCCCAAAATCCGTTACACATCTAAAACCACCAAAAAACTCCCAAGCTAAATAGTTTATCAATTTTGTCCTGAGTTTAGAAATGCCCAATGTTTACATGTTCTTTGCTTTTTTTGCAAGTTATAGGGCAATAAGTACAAGTAGCACTTTGCTATTTCCAAACCTTTCTTTTTCCAAAATATAACACTGATATCTGTCAGGAATCCCTGAATAACCCTTCACATGAATATATTTTTTTAGTAGACAACCCAAAGTATTGATCTAGGCCCATTTTGGTATAATGCATGCCACCATTTCACCGCCAAATTCGATCATATAAAAAAAATTGTTCACTTTTTCACAACCTTTAGGATTCTCACTGAAATTATTTACAAACAACTTGTGCAATTATGGCACAAATGGTTGTAAATGCTTCTCTGGGATCCCCTTTGTTCAGAAATAGCAGACATATATGGCTTTGGCATTGCTTTTTGGTAATTAGAAGGCTGCTAAATGCCGCTGCGCACCACACTTGTATTATGCCCAGCAGTGAAGTTGCATATCTTACCCAGACTTCCCTGGTGCATTGTTAACAATGTATACAACAGATCTGTGTGGAGAGCCCGATACCCAGAGAACAGGGAATATACGTACATGTCTGTAACAAAGGACACTTTATCGAGACTGGATTATTTTCTGGTCTCTTCAACCTTATGTCCCAGGGTAGCAGAGGCAACTATAAACCCTATAACAATCTCAGATCACGCTCCTATAGCGATGAAGATCCACATAGGCTGCCCTACTCGTAAACCCAATAAGTGGGTCTTTTTATAGTTGCCTCTGCTACCCTGGGACATAAGGTTGAAGAGACCAGAAAATAATCCAGTCTCGATAAAGTGTCCTTTGTTACAGACATGCACGTATATGGAGGTTGGCGTCGTCGAAGATTATAGTAATGTCGTTGCTGGGCTTGAGCATCAGCAATATGATTCTTTAGTTCCTGAAATAGGTCTAGAAGGTTGTTAGTGACATCATCCACCTGTGGACAAGTGGTATCAATACGGGGGTGGAGTTGGAAGGTGGGATGATATCCATAGTTAGCGTAGAATGGAGTTTTATGAGTTGAGGAACTGGTTGAATTATTGTAAGCGTATTCTGCCATAGATAAAGTGGAAGCCCATTGGTTTTGTTGGTTTGAGCAATAACATCGTATATACTGCTCGATCCATTGGTTTACTCTCTCTGTCTGACCGTTGGATTGTGGGTGGAAAGATGAGGAAAAACGGAGTTCTACTTGCATGGTAGCACATAGTTGTTTCCAGAAACGGGAAGTGAATTGAGTTCCCCTGTCCGTCACTATGGATTCAGGCAACCCATGTAGCCTTACAATGTTATTCAAGAAAAGTTTTGCTGTTTCTGATGAGGTGGGTAACTTGTGGTAGGGCAAGAAATGGGCCATCTTTGTCAGATGGTCAACAACCACAAGTATTGTGTTGTAGCCATTTGAGAGAGGGAGTTCAACTACAAAATCCATACCTATGGATTGCCAAGGTCTGTCTGGAATTTGAAGGGGTAGTAGCAACCCAAAGGGAGTTTTTTTTATCGGTTTTGGATACTGTACAAACGTGACAAGTCTGAATGTATTTTTGAACTGATGATTTCAAGGAGGGCCACCAGTAAGTGCGTGAAAGGAGGTCAAAGGTTTTATTAATTCCTAAATGTCCAGCCATGGGTGAATCATGATGTTCTTTTAACAAATTATCTCTTAGAGATGGTGGTACATAGAGCCTTCCCATATGGTAATACAGTCCATCTTGTCCTAGGGTAAGATTCTGTGTGGAGATTCCTGAATCATCTTTCTGAAGTTTCCTCAGAATTTCTGGATAAGTTGGAGATAGTGCAATAATTTGTTCCACTGGAATGACCGTCCCGGGAGTATTGTAAGCTGGAGGTTTTGAATCTTTCCTAGACAGAGCGTCAGCCTTCCCGTTCTTACTACCTGGACGGTATGTGATGTGAAAATCAAATCTTGAGAGGAATAGGCTCCATCTTAATTGTCTAGCTGATAAGGTTCGGTTGGTCAGGAGGTATTCGAGGTTCTTATGATCTGTAAAGATCAGTATGGGGTGTTTACTCCCTTCTAGAAGATGTCTCCAGCGTTCTAGGGATACTTTGATCACCAACAATTCTTTTTCACCGATTGGGTAGTTATATTCGGCTGGTGTCATTACCCTGGAATAGAATGCAACAGGGTGGAGAGGTTCATCTGGTGTCTTGCGTTGGGACAGGATAGAACCGAGAGTGAAGTCAGATGCATCAACTTCCAATACGTAATGGGAATCAGGATCTGGATAACTTAGTATCGGAGCTTGAGTGTAAGTATCTTTTAGATGGTTAAAGATAGCTTGTGTTTTGGGGGTCCGAACGAATGGGGAATTAATGCTAGTCAGAGTGGTAAGGGGTTTAGTCAGAGTGGAGTAATTCCTGATGAATTTCCGGTAGTAGTTGGAAAAACCCAAAAACCTTTGAAGGTCCTTCTTAGAAGTAGGTGTAGGCCACCTTTTGATTGTATCCACTTTGGAGTCATCCATCTGAATACCACTAGGGGAGATGGTATATCCGAGAAAAGTGATGTCAGATGTATGGAAAATACATTTTTCCAATTTGGCGAAAAGACTGTGTTGACATAGTCGTGTGAGTACCCATCGGACGTGTTTTCTGTGATCTTATCGGAGTATACAAGGATATCATCTAGGTAGATGACTACACAGACGTCTAGTAGGTCGCGGAAGATATTGTTGATAAGATACTGAAACGTTGCTGGAGAGTTGCAGAGTCCGAATGGCATCACCTTGTACTCATAAAGTCCATATCGGGTTCTGAAAGTGGTGAGCCATTCGTCCCCTTTAAGGATCCTTACCAAATTATATTCTCCTCGAAGGTCCAGCTTAGTGTAAATTGTAGCATGACTGAGTCGTTCTATGAGTTCTGGAATAAGTGGGAGTGGATAACGGTTTTTCACCGTCCGCTTATTTAGCTCTCTGTAGTCGATTATAGGCCGGAGGGAGTGATCCTTGTTCCTCACAAAAAATATGCCTGCTCCGGCAGGTGAGGTTGATGGTTGTATGAATCCTTTCCGTATGTTTTCAGATAAGTAAGTTTTCAAATGATCCAATTCCGGTTGTGATAATGGATAAATATGCCCATATGGTATTGTGGCTCCAGGAAGAAGTTCGATAGGGCAATCATAAGGTCGATGAGGTGGGAGAGATTCAGCTTCTTTTTCACTGAAAACATCCTCGAAATCATGGTATTCAGTGGGTAGCTGGTTTGATGTTGTGCAACACAAAGTTGGATGAGAGAAGCAGGTGTTCTTACAATAGTCTGAAAGGAGCTCGACTTCCAACCGGTCCCAGTGAATAGTGGGTTGGTGAGTTTGCAACCATTGTAGACCGAGGACTAAAGGGAACATAGGGGAAGTGATAACATCGAATGATATGTATTCAACATGTGTTGATAGAGTAACAACCTTGATAGGAACAGTTTGATGGGTAATGGGTCCTGAAGTGATAAAATTACCATCAATAACTCTAATGGAGACTGGTTTTGCTTTCAATACAGTGGGAATTTTATTTACAGTGACAAAAACAGAGTCAATATATGAAGTCTGAGCCCCAGAGTCGATGATAGCTTCACTGAGCACCTGGTGACAATAAGCTACATGTTTTATACTAGTGGTTAAACATGTTGTGTCCGAGGTACACTTACGTCTCTTTTGCCTTAAGAGGATGGGACAATCCTTAACAGTGTGTGTGTTGGAGGCACAGTGCATGCATAAATTGTTAATGTGTCTACGATTCCTTTCTTCAGGCTGTAGAGGGCCTTTTGTGAATCCCAGATCCATAGGTTCAGAAGTTTGACTAGCAGATGGTTTATGGTATGAGACAGGAGCCCTCCTACTGATAGTTTCAGTGCCTTGTCTTTCTGTTTTTCGTTCTCTTAATCTTCTATCGATTTGAATGCTGAGAGTGATCAAACCTTCCAATGTTCTAGGAAGTTCTGTACGAGCCAGCTCATCTTTTAATGCATCATTTAACCCCAAGCGGTATTGATTCCTTAGAGCGATCTCGCTCCACTCCGTATCCTTACTGTACTGCTTAAACTCACTGAGATACTCTTCTACAGTTTTTTTCCCTTGCTTGAGAGACCTCATCTTGGTTTCAGCCATGAGCTGTATGATGATGTCCTGGTACAATACTGCCATCTCTTTGAAGAAATCCTCCATAGAAGCTAGAATGGGATGATCTTGTTCAAAGAAAGTGTCCGCTCATTTGCGTGGTTCTCCTCTCAGGAATGAGATAACCGTTAAAACCTTAACACGTTAATGGCGTAGGTTTTTGGTTTCAAGCTGAACAATAGGTTACATGAGTTCCTGAATTGCGTGAAAAGAGCCCTATCCCCGAAGAATTTATCGGGCATTGACACTTGGGGTTCTGGGATCGTATCAGTCGGTGCTGGTTTGACTATTAAATCTTTTATAATATTGCATAAACTTTCATTTTGCACCTGTAGTTCTCTGAGTCCCTGGCTCAGTTGATCCACCCTCTGAGAGAGTGCATATACTATTTGAGGAAGCTCCGCTGGATCCATGTTTTTGGGCTTCAGTATTCTGTAAGCTCTAAAGTATTAGAGGTTGTGGATCTCAACTGCGGAGTTAAGTGGTTAAATGTACGCCTCTGCAGGATAGATACAGTGCAATTGTTACAAAGTATTCCTTGCTAGGCAATAGATCTTACTATTCAGTTCAATACACCTGATCAGTATATCTGATTCAGGGTAGTAATGGGAGGTTAAGGGTAAGATTATACTATAGCGAAATATAGCATAAACAATTGAATAATAAAGTTCTGTCTGAGCCTTCAGCGTAACTTGCAGGAGTTGATCAGATAAAGTGAGATGAACTTTAATAAGTTCTATGGTCAGAGGATGCTTCCATTACCAAACTAAATTGTGCTGGCAGGACTAAATTAAGGCTATGGGGATCAGCAGTATTAGACTCCTGTGCTGCAGAGAACAGTGACACTGTGTGTGTTGTGAGTGCAGCGTGATAGAATCCCCAGTGCTGACAGGCGCCTGTGCTGCAGAGATCAGAGACGCTGTGGAGAGCGTATGCAGCGTAGTAATTCTTCCCTGAAGTATCCGGAGTCGAGTGGTTTATAGGCTACTGGGAAGTGAGTCACAGTGAGGTGTGTACGGAAACTGGCAGAATTGAAGAACCGGTAAGTTCCGTAGCACAAATGGAGCTTGATCTGAAGCGGTAGTGTTTGTCCAATTCAGCAGAGCAAACAGGTCTGAATCAATACGGGGCTCCGGTCTCAAAGGGAGAGATAAGTAGAGACTGTTCAGGCAGTGGTACTCTCCTTAGGCTGTGTCTCCAAGTTAAGGTTGTCACAGAGAAAGAAGTTATACAGTAGCAGCCAGGTAGTGTTAATACGCTAGTGAAAATGTTCAAGTTAAACTCCTTGAAGTGGCTGAAAATTAATCCAGCGATAGGTTTAGAGGTTCCAGCTGACGGATAGGAATCCTAGTAACTAACTATCACAAACAATACTGAAGCAAGGTGGAATGGGCGTGACCAGGCTTAAATAACCTTGGAGGCTGACACTTGAGAAACCTTAAAGGAACAGTAGACATAAGAACTAGGAAACCATGACACCAAGGCTGTCCTGCGAGGAGCCATATCGGCCTATGCCACATCCATCAAAAAAACAAAATAAACTAAAAGCAGAACAGCTTCTAACACGCCTCCTAAACGCGAGAAACAAATATCTTAGGAACCCCAATACCACAAATAGACACAAGTATAAAGAAGCTAAAACGCTTAGGGACAATTATATCTTCCAACAAACCAATAAAGCCCATGCTAAATTACAAGCTAAGTATTATAGGTTCGGAAGTAGAACTGGGAAGCTATTAGCCAGAATTACCAAGTTGACTAGGAAAAGGAGCTCGGTTCTAGCGATAAAGCGGGGAGGAGTCATACTTAATAAGGAGACAGATATCCAGGAGGCTTTCACTAGTTTTTACAGGGACCTCTATTCTAAGCAACACATACATGACACAGATAGGGAAAGGTTTTGGGCCCCTATTCAGCTTCCGAAAATAGATCAAGACCAACTCAGAGTAATCAATTCCCCCATTTCCCCAGAAGAAATAGAAGCCACAATCAAAGATTTAAAACTAGAGAAGACCCCGGGCCCTGACGGTCTGCCGGCAGAATTCTACAAAATTATGGGATCAGACATAGCAGGGGCACTGGCAAAGTTATTTAATGGTTTGCTAGATGACACAGTGGTGCCCTCGGTTAGACTAGCAGAAGCCCACATTAGCATTATCCCAAAAGAAGGATGAGACCCCCTCCTAAAACAGTCTTATCGCCCGATATCCCTGCTTAACCAGGATTATAAAATCCTAACAAAAATTTTAGCAAATAGACTGGCAAGAGTCCTGCCGTCGCTTATCCATAGCGATCAGACAGGTTTTGTCCAGGGAAGATCTTCGGTCCTTAACATCAGAAGAGTCCAGACAGTCATTCAGTACTACTGGGGGCTATCACAAGATAGTAGGAGGAGAGAAAACCACAAGGAAGCAGCCTTACTACTAATCGATGCTGAAAAAGCCTTCGATAATGTATTGTGGGAACATCTCTTCTATACTTTGGGGAAGATGGGAATAGAGGGATCCTTTGTAAAGGCAGTATTTAACTTGTACAAGATCCCGCGGGCCTCTGTCCTTGTAAACGGGATGGTCACATCCCCCTTCACACTTCATAGAGGCACGAGACAGGGTTGCCCCCTGTCTCCGCTCCTTTTCAACATTGCTATTGAGCCCTTGGCGTGGAGCATTAGACAACAACTAGAGGGTCTGCAGATAGGTGAAACAGTTTTGCATCTCTCACTTTTCGCTGATGACATGGTACTATTTGTTCAGGACCCCTGTAGGAATATCCCCAAGGTAATGAAATTAATAGAGGAGTTTAGTAAGGTCTCGGGGTATGTGATCAACACAGATAAAACGGAACTAATCTGGTTACTATCAAAGGGTGACAGACAAATCCCAAATTATGATTTTAAAGTAGTGGACGGGAATTTTAGGTATCTAGGCATAACTCTTAATATTGACCCACGGAAGTGGTACTCAATAAACTATGGCCCCCTGCTTGGGCAGCTGAAGAACCTACTTAAAACATGGTCCCCGCTTCTTTTATCCCTATCAGGTAGAGTGAGCCTCATAAAATTGATCTACTTTTCCAGACATTGCCCTTTTTGCTTTAAAAGTCAGATTTGCAGAGTGTGGTGAGGATGGTTCTTCAATTTGTATGGACCAACAAAAAACATAGGGTTAGCTACTCAAAACTCACGGCATCACGGGAGATGGGTGGACTGGCGTTGCCCAATTTTGAATTTTATAATTGGGCAGCTCAGTGTAAGTTCGTCGTTGATTGGATGACAGGGCAAGGAAAGTTTACAAACATTAAGATGGAAAACACATTGATAAAACCCTGGACATTAGAAATGATACCACACATGACCCATACACATGCGACTAAATACCTCAATGACATTGACCTATTGAGCCAGCCGGCGCGAGCTTGGAGGCTGACTTGTAAACATTTGGGAGGAGATAATAGAATATTAGCTTACTTACCATGGAAGGGAAACCCTGAATTCCCTGCGGGTTTCACATCTGAGGCCTTTATTCACTGGGGAGAGCTAGGCTTATGCACGGTGGGCCAGACTTTGATGCCAGGGGGGAACCACATGCAAACATTCGAAGACTTGAGACAGGTCTTTGGGTTACCTAGAACGCACCACTATGCCTATCTACAAGCAAGGCACTACTACACAACTTTACTCAGGGAGGAAAAGGAAGGTGAACAGTCACAGATTGTGCAAAGTGTGCGGTTAATAGAGCAGGGCAACACATCTATATCACCGCTATACAAGAAGTTGAATAGTGTTGCGAACACATCATGCCTAAGTAGAATTGTTGAGGTCTGGAGTTCCTTGTTAGGTGAGGAAGTTACCGGTAAAGAGATAGAAGATAGCATACAAAAAGTTAAGCGAGCCACCCTCTCGTCAGAAGTGAGGGAGTCACACTTCAAACTCTTGCACGACAGTTACGTAACACCCAAAAAGTACCAGAAATGGAGAACAGACAGAGAAAATAAATGCCCAAAGTGTGGGAAGGAAGAGGCAGACATTAGACACGTGTTGTGGAGCTGCCCCAAGGTAGTTACATTTTGGAAGATGACAACTTACTGGGCGAACTTGAGCGTGCATACACACGTTAGTGAACTGACCCTTAGAAACGTCACACTGTTAGACTTTTGGGGAATACAGAGAAATTCTAAACTATTCATGTCTAACATAGTTCTAGTAGCCAGGTGACTGATATTCCAAAACTGGCTCAAACGTAACCCACCTACTGTGACGCAGTTAAAGCAGACACTGCTTAACCAAATGCTCATTGAACAGTCGGACGGATTAGGGGACATGACTAAGAGAGTTAAGTCTTTTGTTACGAAATGGGAACCATTTATTCATACGCTCCCAATCACAGTACGTAAGATGGTCATAGCACCTTTTAAGAACACAGAATATATACTTGAGGCCAATTTGAGAGGTGAGTGGGAGTTTGATTAAACAGGGATCCAGGAGGGAAGGGAGAAGAGGTGGAGCAATCCGAGTTGGCAAAGGTAGACTAAAGTTAATAAGGTTTGTTTTGTCTGTAAGTTAAAAATGTGCCTTATGGGAAGACTGATTCATTGTTCACAGGCCAAGGGAGTGCTCTTCAGTGGAATTGTACTCCCTATATATGTTTATGTTTTTGATCTTTTTACAGTTGAAGAAATAGCTGGATCAGATTATCTTCTTGAAACATCAGTTATGTTGTAATCTTACAATTCCTTGCTCATGTTTACATAAGATGTTTTGGTTTTCCTGTATGTGACACACAAAAATAAAGATATTTAAAAAAAAACAATGTATACAGATCACTTCTGTGGAAAAGCAGGGGGGGATACTTGCCTAGATTTGCTAATTTTGTATAAAAAAAATAATCTGGCCCTTTCTATTTTTAGAAATATACTGTATATCTATCAATCATCTATTTAAATAACATTTTCTTCTAAGTGAAGAACAATGCTATCTGAATATTTCTAACAAAAAGTCACTTTGTTTTAAAGGGATATGTTATATTTAAATTGTTTAATAGTTAAGGGCCAGTGTTCAAAAGTTTGGGGTCACTTAGAAATGTCCTTGTTTTCTAAACATTTTTGTCCATTAAATTAACATCAAATTGATCAGAAATACAGTGTAGACATTGTTAATGTTGTAAATGACTATTGTAGCTGGAACAGAGGACCATTATCATCAACCCTCTATCCTGTGTTCCAGTGGCACATTTTGTTTGCTTATCCAAGTTTATCATCTAAAAAAGGCTAATTGATTGTTAAAAACCCTTTTGCAATTATGTTAGCAACTGTTGTGCTGATTAAAGAAGCAATACAACTGGCCTTCATTAGACTAGTTGAGTATCTGGAGCATCAGCAATTGTTGGTTGTAATACAGGCTCAAGATGGCCAGAAACAAATAACTTTCTTCTGAAACTCATCAGTCTGTTCTTGTTCTGAGAAATGAAGGCTATTCCATGGAAGGAAATACCAAGAAACTGAAGATGTTGTACAGCGCTGTGTACTACTCCCTTCACAGAACAGCTCATACTGGCTCTTACCAGAATAGAATAGAGGAGAAGTGAGAGGCTCCTGTGTACATCTGAGTAAGAGGACAAATACATTAGGGTGTGTAGTTTGAGAAAGACGCCCTTTTGCAATTATGTTAATACAGCTGAAAACTGTTGTGCTGTTTAAGGGCTAGATTACTAGTGGAGCACTATTTATCACTTCTGTGTGTGTCAGATACTGCACGTAATAAAAAGTTTTCGCTTGCGCACTAAACCAACGCACACAAAAGCCAGTTAGAATTTTGCAAATACATTAATGTATTCCCCTATAGAAGTCAATGGAGTGCGAAAACTGGAAAAAAACTAAAATCCAACAAGTCATGTAAACACGATCGCATTTTTAACCATGTGCGCTAACCTGATATGAAATATGAATATTTCACATTCCAATGTTCTTCACACACTGGCCTAGATTTGGAGTTCGGCGGTAAAAGGGCTGCTAACGCTCCGCGGGCTTTTTTCTGGCCGCACCATAAATTTAACTCTGGTATCGAGAGTTTAATCAAATGCTGCGTTAGGCTCCAAAAAAGGAGCGTAGAGCATTTTTACCGCAAATGCAACTCTCGATACCAGAGTTGCTTACGGACGCGGCCGGCCTCAAAAACGTGCTCGTGCACGATTCCCCCATAGGAAACAATGGGGCTGTTTGAGCTGAAAAAAAACCTAACACCTGCAAAAAAGCAGCGTTCAGCTCCTAACGCAGCCCCATTGTTTCCTATGGGGAAACACTTCCTACGTCTGCACCTAACACTCTAACATGTACCCCGAGTCTAAACACCCCTAACCTTACACTTATTAACCCCTAATCTGCCGCCCCCCGCTATCGCTGACCCCTGCATATTTTTTTAAACCCCTAATCTGCCGCTCCGTAAACCGCCGCCACCTACGTTATCCCTATGTACCCCTAATCTGCTACCCCTAACACCGCCGACCCCTATATTATATTTATTAACCCCTAACCTGCCCCCCCACAACGTCGCCTCCACCTGCCTACACTTATTAACCCCTAATCTGCCGAGCGGACCTGAGCGCTACTATAATAAATGTATTAACCCCTAATCCGCCTCACTAACCCTATCATAAATAGTATTAACCCCTAATCTGCCCTCCCTAACATCGCCGACACCTAACTTCAATTATTAACCCCTAATCTGCCGACCGGAGCTCACCGCTATTCTAATAAATGTATTAACCCCTAAAGCTAAGTCTAACCCTAACACTAACACCTCCCTAAGTTAAATATAATTTAAATCTAACGAAATAAATTAACTCTTATTAAATAAATTATTCCTATTTAAAGCTAAATACTTACCTGTAAAATAAATCCTAATATAGCTACAATATAAATTATAATTATATTATAGCTATTTTAGGATTAATATTTATTTTACAGGCAACTTTGTAATTATTTTAACCAGGTACAATAGCTATTAAATAGTTAAGAACTATTTAATAGTTACCTAGTTAAAATAATAACAAATTTACCTGTAAAATAAATCCTAACCTAAGTTATAATTAAAACTAACACTACCCTATCAATAAATAATTAAATAAACTACCTACAATTACCTACAATTAACCTAACACTACACTATCAATAAATTAATTAAACACAATTCCTACAAATAAATACAATTAAATAAACTAGCTAAAGTACAAAAATAAAAAAGAACTAAGTTACAGAAAATAAAAAAATATTTACAAACATAAGAAAAATATTACAACAATTTTAAACTAATTACACCTACTCTAAGCCCCCTAATAAAATAACAAAGCCCCCCAAAATAAAAATTCCCTACCCTATTCTAAATTAAAAAAGTTACAAGCTCTTTTACCTTACCAGCCCTGAACAGGGCCCTTTGCGGGGCATGCCCCAAGAATTTCAGCTCTTTTGCCTGTAAAAAAAAACATACAATACCCCCCCCCCAACATTACAACCCACCACCCACATACCCCTAATCTAACCCAAACCCCCTTAAAGAAACCTAACACTAAGCCCCTGAAGATCTTCCTACCTTGTCTTCACCATACCAGGTTCACCGATCCGTCCTGGCTCCAACATCTTCATCCAACCCAAGCGGGGGTTGGCGATCCATAATCCGGTCCAGAAGAGGCTCCAAAGTCTTCCTCCTATCCGGCAAGAAGAGGACATCCGGACCGGCAAACATCTTCTCCAAGCGGCATCTTCGATCTTCTTCCATCCGGAACGAAGCGGCAGGATCCTGAAGACATCCAGCGCGGAACATCCATCCGGACCGACGACTGAACGACGAATGACTGTTCCTTTAAGGGACGTCATCCAAGATGGCGTCTCTCGAATTCCGATTGGCTGATAGGATTCTATCAGCCAATCGGAATTAAGGTAGGAATTTTCTGATTGGCTGATGGAATCAGCCAATCAGAATCTAGTTCAATCCGATTGGCCGATCCAATCAGCCAATCAGATTGAGCTCGCATTCTATTGGCTGATCGGAACAGCCAATAGAATGCGAGCTCAATCTGATTGGCTGATTGGATCAGCCAATCGGATTGAACTTGATTCTGATTGGCTGATTCCATCAGCCAATCAGAAAATTCCTACCTTAATTCCGATTGGCTGATAGAATCCTATCAGCCAATCGGAATTCGAGGGACGCCATCTTGGATGACGTCCCTTAAAGGAACAGTCATTCGTCGTTCAGTCGTCGGTCCGGATGGATGTTCCGCGCTGGATGTCTTCAGGATCCTGCCGCTTCGCTCCGGATGGAAGAAGATCGAAGATGCCGCTTGGAGAAGATGTTTGCCGTTCCGGATGTCCTCTTCTTGCCGGATAGGAGGAAGACTTTGGAGCCTCTTCTGGACCGGATTATGGATCGCCAACCCCCGCTTGGGTTGGATGAAGATGTTGGAGCCAGGACGGATCGGTGAACCTGGTATGGTGAAGACAAGGTAGGAAGATCTTCAGGGGCTTAGTGTTAGGTTTCTTTAAGGGGGTTTGGGTTAGATTAGGGGTATGTGGGTGGTGGGTTGTAATGTTGGGGGGGGGGGTATTGTATGTTTTTCTTTACAGGCAAAAGAGCTGAAATTCTTGGGGCATGCCCCGCAAAGGGCCCTGTTCAGGGCTGGTAAGGTAAAAGAGCTTGTAACTTTTTTAATTTAGAATAGGGTAGGGAATTTTTTATTTTGGGGGGCTTTGTTATTTTATTAGGAGGCTTAGAGTAGGTGTAATTAGTTTAAAATTGTTGTAATATTTTTCTTATGTTTGTAAATATTTTTTTATTTTCTGTAACTTAGTTCTTTTTTATTTTTTGTACTTTAGCTAGTTTATTTAATTGTATTTATTTGTAGGAATTGTGTTTAATTAATTTATTGATAGTGTAGTGTTAGGTTAATTGTAGGTAATTGTAGGTAGTTTATTTAATTATTTTATTGATAGGGTAGTGTTAGTTTTAATTATAACTTAGGTTAGGATTTATTTTACAGGTAAATTTGTTATTATTTTAACTAGGTAACTATTAAATAGTTCTTAACTATTTAATAGCTATTGTACCTGGTTAAAATAATTACAAAGTTGCCTGTAAAATAAATATTAATCCTAAAATAGCTATAATATAATTATAATTTATATTGTAGCTATATTAGGATTTATTTTACAGGTAAGTATTTAGCTTTAAATAGGAATAATTTATTTAATAAGAGTTAATTTATTTCGTTAGATTTAAATTATATTTAACTTAGGGGGGTGTTAGTGTTAGGGTTAGACTTAGCTTTAGGGGTTAATACATTTATTAGAATAGCGGTGAGCTCCGGTCGGCAGATTAGGGGTTAATAATTGAAGTTAGGTGTCGGCGATGTTAGGGAGGGCAGATTAGGGGTTAATACTATTTATGATAGGGTTAGTGAGGCGGGTTAGGGGTTAATAACTTTATTATAGTAGCGCTCAGGTCCGCTCGGCAGATTAGGGGTTAATAAGTGTAGGCAGGTGTCGGCGACGTTGAGGGGGGCAGATTAGGGGTTAATAAATATAATATAGGGGTCGGCGATGTTAGGGGTAGCAGATTAGGGGTACATAGGGATAACGTAGGTGGCGGCGATTTGCGGTCGGAAGATTAGGGGTTAATTATTTTAAGTAGCTTGCGGCGACGTTGTGGGGGGCAAGTTAGGAGTTAAGAAATATAATATAGGGGTCGGCGGGGTTAGGGGCAGCAGATTAGGGGTACATAAGTATAACGTAGGTGGCGGTCGGCAGATTAGGGGTTAAAAATTTAAATAGAGTGGCGGCGATGTGGGGGGACCTCGGTTTAGGGGTACATAGGTAGTTTATGGGTGTTAGTGTACTTTAGGGTACAGTAGTTAAGAGCTTTATAAACCGGCGTTAGCCAGAAAGCTCTTAACTCCTGCTATTTTCAGGCGGCTGGAATTTTGTCGTTAGAGCTCTAACGCTCACTTCAGAAACGACTCTAAATACCAGCGTTAGAAAGATCCCATTGAAAAGATAGGCTACGCAAATGGCGTAGGGGGATCTGCGGTATGGAAAAGTCGCGGCTGAAAAGTGAGCGTTAGACCCTTTAATCACTGACTCCAAATACCAGCGGGCGGCCAAAACCAGCGTTAGGAGCCTCTAACGCTGGTTTTGACGGCTACCGCCGAACTCCAAATCTAGGCCTAAATGTATTTCTGTTATTGTGATGTTTTTTTGCTAATATATGTGTGTATATATATATATATATATATATATATATATATATATATATACACACAAAATACATATTTCTATGTGTTTTTTTTGCTAATACACATATATCTATACATACATACATATATATATATATATATATATATATATATATTGAGAGAGAATTATCTATAAATATGTATAGATATATAGGAATATCTATTTAGAAATGCTTAGAACATTTCCCTATGTGAAGAACATTGGAATGTGAAATATTTACAGTAAATACATAGTTAAGCACTTTATTTTTTCAGCTACTTGACTGCAAAGGGCTCCAATGCACTTATATATGTCTATATATGTACAAACTTATAAACATATATGTATATACAGATATACATACATATACATATTTCGACATGTATGTGTATGTTTCTCTTTGTTAAATTGCTTGTAAAGTTAGCACGCCACTTGTAATATGGCCCTAAAGAAGCAATAAAACTGGCCTTCATTAGACTATAGTTGAATATCTGGAGCATCAGCAATTGTGGGTTCAATGACATGCTCAATATGGCCAGAAACAAAGAACTTTCTTCTGAAACTCATCAGTCTATTAAGAAATTGCCAAGAAACTGAAGATATCGTACAGCACTGTGTACTATTCACAGAACTGAACAGCAAACTAGCTCTAACCATAATAGAAAGAGGAGTGAGAGGCCCCGGTGCACAACTGAGCAAGAGGACAAATACATTAGAGTGTCTAGTGTGAGAAACAGACGCCTCACAGGTCCTTAAGTGGCAGCTTCATTAAAAAAATAGTACCCACAAAACACCACTCTCAATGTCAACAGTGAAGAGGCGACTCCAGAATGCTGGCCTTTTTGGCAAAGTTGCAATGAAAAAGTCATATCTCATACTGGCCAATAAAAAGAAAAGATTAATATGGGCAAAATAACACAAACACTGAATCAAGGAAGATTGGAAAAAAGTGTTATGGACAGACAAATCTAAATTTGAGATGTTTGGATCACAAAGAAGAACGTTTGTGAGACGCAGTCAGCTGGTATTCTGTCTTTAATGGAGTGGCGAGCACAGTCACCAGCTCTCAACCCTATTGAGCTATTTTGTGAGCACCTTGACTATATGGTACGTAAGAAGTGCCCATCAAGCCAATCCAACTTGTGGGATGTGTTTGAGGAAGCCTGGGGTAATATCTCTTCAGATTACCTCAACAACTTGACAACTATCCTGTCAGACTAATCTAATTGACTTCTTTGATTATGTAACAAAAGTATTAGACAAGGGTGGAGCAGTTGATGTAGCATATCTAGATTTCAGCAAAGCATTTGACACCGTCCCACACAATAAACTAATTCACAAACTATATCTCCTTGGTCTAGATTCAAAAATTGTTAACTGGGTGGAATGCTGGCTTAAGGACAGAAAACAAAGTGTCTTAGTAAATGAAGTTCATTCAGCAGAGGGGGCTGTTACTAGTGGTGTTCCTCAGGGGTCAGTTCTGGGGCCTGTTTTGTTTAACATATTTATCTGCGATATCAGCAAAGGGCTACAGGGGAAAGTATGTCTCTTTGCAGATGATACAAAAATTTGCAACAGAGTGGATGTTCCGGGGGGGGGGGGGGGGTAGACAAAATGAGAAGTGATATACAACAATTGGAGGATTGGACAAACGACTGGGATCTAAAGTTTAACACAGCAAAGTGTAAAATAATGCATTTAGGGATGAAAAATCCAAATGTTAATTACAGACTCAATGACACTTTACTGACTGTTACAGATGAGGAACAGGACTTGGGAATTATTATTTCAGATAATTTAAAACTTAGTAAACAATGTAGTAATGCAGCGAGTAAGGCTAGCAGAATGCTTGGATGTATTGGTAGAGGTATTTGCAGCAGAAATAGTAAGGTTCTTATGCCACTTTATAGATAATTAGTTAGGCCTCATCTTGAGTATTGTGTGCAGTTCTGGAGGCCATATCTTCAGAAGGATATTAACAAACTTGAATCTGTGCAAAGGAGGGATACCAACATGGTACATGGTCTAAAAAATAAAACTTACCAGGATAGGCTCAATGACCTAAATATGTACAGCTTAGAGGAGAGAAGGGAAAGAGGTGATATGATAGCAACTTTCAAGTACATTAAAGGGTTTAGTAAAACTGAGGCTGTGGGTATTTTACATAAAATGGAAAATTCAAGAACAAGGGGTCATGAGCTCAAGCTAAAGGGTAGTAGATTCAGGAGTAATTTGAGGAAGCACTTCTTTACAGAAAGAGTGATTGATTTATGGAATAAACTTCCTCAAGAGGTAGTAGCAACAAACACTGTGGGGGACTTGCATGGAACAAGCATAAGGCTATCCTACGAACTAGATAAGTTTATACTGTTAGGTAAGGTCGGGCAGACTTGCTGGGCCTATGGCTCTTATCTGCCGTCAATATCTATGTTTCTATGTTTCTAACTAGAATACCAACGGTCTGCAAGGCTGTAATTGTGGCACAAGGAGATTCTTTGACAACAGCAAAGTTTGAAGGACACAATTATTACTTAAAAATCATTATTTCTAAGCTTGTCAATGACTATATTTCCTATTCAAACTCATTTCATGTATTTTTCCATGGAAAATAAGGAAATATCTAAGTAACCACAAACTTTTGAAAGCCAGTGTGGGTGTGTGTACACACACACACACACATATATATATATATATATATATATACGTACACACATACAAATATATACAGTATCCCACAAAAGTGAGTACACCCCTCACATTTTTGTAAATATTTTATTATATCTTTTCATGTGACAACACTGAAGAAATGACACTTTGCTACAATGTAAAGTAGTGAGTGTACAGCCTGTATAACGGTGTAAATTTGCTGTCCCCTCAAAATAACTCAACACACAGCCAATAACGTCTAAACCACTGGCAACAAAAGTGAGTACACCCCCAAGTGGAAATGTGCAAATTGGGCACAAAGTGTCAATATTTTGTGTGGCAACCATTAATTTCTAGCACTGCCTTAACCCTCTTGGGCATGGAGTTCACCAGAGCTTCACAGGTTGCCACTGGAGTCCTCTTCCACTCCTCCATGACGACATCACGGAGCTGGTGGATGTTAGAGACCTTGCACTCATTTCTTCAGTGTTGTCACATGAAAATATATAAAAAAAATGTGAGGGGCGCACTCACTTTTGTGGGATACTGTGTGAATATATATATATATCACAAACTGAAGGATTTGCACTCTCACCTACGACCTACATGCAAGGGTGACAGGAGCAGAAGAATATATCATTACGAAAAGTCTGCACTCGCTGGGCTTACATCAAGTGTATACTTTGATACGTGACGTTTCGTGGATCAAAACACGAGATGGGATACAGTATATATATATATATATATATATACACACACACACACCTTTGAGCCCCTGTATACGACAGAAGTGAATGCACCCTTGTGAAATATCACTTACATGTCAAATTATTCAAAATGGTATAACCTTACAGTAATTTTATTACTTCTAAGTTGAACAGTAGGGTATTTGCTCTTATGTAAAATTAAAATTGTTTAGATTTATTTGTCAGCCAGTATTTTGGTTTATCCACAGGCATTCATGGTTTCATCTATAAATGTCATCTACCCAATGCCTTTTGCACTCATGCAGCACCATATCATCACACTCCCACCTCCTTGCTTCACTGTTAGGACTATGGGCCCTATTTAACAAAGGTCTGTTGGACCTGATCCTGACAGACCTCGCCGAATGCGGAGAGCAATATGCTCTCCATATTCATCATTGCACCGCCGCCCCCTGCAGATTTGCAGCAAATCGGCCGCCAGCAGGGGGTGTCAATCAACCCAATCGTACTCGATCGGGTTGAATTGCGGCGATGTCTGTCCGCCTCCTCAGAGCAGGCGGACAGGTTATGGAGCAGCGGTCTTTAGACCTGCAGGCTCGCCAGAAACACGGGCCCTCAAGCTCCGGATGGATAAATGGGCCCCTATGTATTCACTGTGGTAGACCTGGCCAAGATCACACTAAATAAGCTGGACCCCATTGGAGCCAAACAAATTTATCTTGGTCTAATCTGGCCAAATAATGGGCTCCCAATATTCATCAGGCCTCTTTTCATGTTTTTTAGCAAATGTTAATCTTGCAGTTTTTTGCCGAAGAGCAAGCAAGGGTTTTTCTTGGATGCCATCCATTGAAGATGAGGTAATGCAATGTCCTTTACTCTATCTGAGCTTTCACAGAAACTCCAATTTTCATTGATAACCCCTGAACCAAGTCTGAAGTACTTACCCGTCTGTTTTTCAGAGCTATATTGTGCAAGTAGCGCACTGTCCATGCCGTCATTTTAGGAGGACGGCCACTGCGGCTATGATTAGTGGTACATTTGGCTTGTTCTATACCTCCTGATTACTGCTGCAACTGTTTTTCAACTGATTTTTAGTTGGTCACCATCTTTGTAAGGTCTCACAATCAGACTTTTCAATTCCTCTGGCAATTATTTTCTATTTAGAGCCATGATGAAGACACAGCCCATAGGTCCCAAGTTGAGAAAATTCTGGTGTTCACAGGTCATTTCATAACCATGTCCATACAATTAAGCTAATTGGAAATCACAGGTGTACTCAGTTGTGTTTCAATGATCACAGGTTTTCTAACTTGTGTGTAAGTTATCACACGTGTATTCACTTCTGTTGCTTTGATCACTTCTGTTGTATACTTGTGTGTGTGCATGTATATATATATATATATATATATATATATATATATATATATATATATATATATATATATATATATATATACAGTACACCTTTTAGTCCTTCCCAGCCAATCACTTTGACATACCCTATCCATTCAAAACACTTTTTTTTTTTTTTAAATTTCTTTTTATTGAAGAAGCACAGGTACAACAAGTCAAGTGTATACAATAACATGCATAGTTACAACGACAAAGTAGATAATAATATGGAGTGAGCACAACATGTTGGATATCAATATACTGTTGCTATCATCAAACACAGTAAGGTTACAGCCATGTTCTAATATGAATTGGTCTCTATAGGCAGATTTAAGAGTAAAATTAGTTGATCTTTATCTCATATTGCACCTGTACCTCTTATTTTTAAATATTATTAACATAAACCATAACTAACAGCACAACACATAACACACACATAAACTAAACAAAACAAAAACAAGACAAATCCCCAATAGACTCAGTAGGTATGTGAGCATCTGCCTCAATAAGAGAAAATAAGAAAAAAAAAGTGGATTTAAGTAGTCCCCATCCAGAGATGTACAAGAAATAACAATGCACACATTATTAAACTTTGATTTACTGATAAGTTATACTGTTAGGCAGGGATCATTTAATAAACATCTGTCTGGGGGACTGATTGTGCAAATGACTCTACGTGAGTTCACAGCAGGAGCTTACATGTATGTTAAGACCTCAGTTCTCAGAAACGAAACAGTTCTCAAACACACATCAATTAAAAAGCAGTGTCAGCCATAATCGTAATGTTAGTTACCAGAGTATAGTGTTAAACAGGGTGTCCCTAACAAACAGTATCTCACTGTCTGACAAATCAAACACATAGCACAAGGGCAGAGATATAAGACATATACCACTAAACAGGTTGTTACTGAACCTGCCCTGCATATTGTCGCCATCAAGATGGCTGCCGTAAATAAGATCTATTGTTATAGAATGTAGCAGGGGAGGCAGGCAATGCCCCTGTGCATACTGAATAGCCGAGTAAAACATTAATATCTAAATATGTTAGGGAGGTATTAACTAAGGGAAGAGTAGTAAGCTGTAAACAGCAAAGCTAAGAGGTCTCTGCAAAGTATACAGTCAACGCAGTTGCCAATAGAGAGTGCACAGCAGTTCACACCAGAAAAAGTAATTCTGTGATAATACAATGTGTAGGAAAATCCCGCTACCCACTAGTTCAACCACTTGCCGGTTCCATGGAAAGATTGAGCAGTCACTTAGTATGTGCTTAATAATGTGTATAATAAAAGGCTGGTACGCAGCCTCAACCCCCAAAACAGGTATCTATGCAGGACGTGCTGTTTAAAGAGAGGGGGCATAGTCAAATCATATATGAAATACCATTAAAGCAATAACATTAAGGTTAACCTTAAAACACATGTACAATAATGTCTTATACCAAAGTCAGATCTGCTGAATGCCGCGTATATGACACAGTTACCCCAATAGCTTGCTCGGCACGTGTAGGTTACAGCCTAGTCAGTGAGCACCAGTGTTCTAGAGTGCCGACAAGCATAGGGGAAGCAGTAAGCTCTGCTCTGTTAGTAACCTGATGAATCAGCCAACGCCTTTCCTGAGCTTCGGTGTAGAGTCATCTCCCGGTATTGACAAGAGTTCCTTTGCGCTGTGGAAGTGTTGCTGCCTGCCCTTTCTCAGTAAGGTGAGACTCTTATTCTTTATGTCAAAACTATGCAGCCAATGGAGTGTCAGAGAGCGCTCTTTTTCAGAGGTACAGTCCGGCTGCCTCCCCACGGCGCTGTAAAGTGGTTTGTTGTAAGGGCTGCCATCCAGCTGAGCGGGTGTGTTGGAGGGGTGGAATGGAGCCATGCCTTGATCCGGGATAAGCTGGTCGCACTCCAGCCCTGCAGCCTCCCCAGGAGTACAGGAGCGTGAGGCACATAGAGGTTGAAGAACCTCCCCAGCAGATACAGGAGAGACATTTGGCAGTGCGGGGAGTTTCTGAGCAGACCGGATCGCTTCGCAAAGTGTAAGATAAGACCTCATAAGGTTATCCAGCTGCGATGAGAATATGGTGGTTAATTCTTTAAGTAGGGAATCCATCTTGGGCCGTTTCTCCCTAATATCTTGTAAAATGCCTTCCGTGGGAGAGAGGGTGGTGTTGTCTCTATCCACAAAGGTTCTCGGACACAGATTTGTCAAGAGAGGCGTGGATGGCTATAAATTCAGGCTATTACAAGGCTTGTTGCTAACAAGATGTTTCAGAGCTTAAGACCATTGCTGCCATCTTGGTGCGCCGCCCACCGGAAGTCTCAAAACACTTTTTATACATTTATTTCAATAATAAACTATTTTATATTCAATGGGCTAACAGAGAAAAAAAATTGCCACTGTGGGTTTATCTAGTTTACGGTTCGCAGGTAGACGTTTGTCTAGAGTAGGGTCTAAGATCATGTTGAAGTCTCCAGCCAATAACTGCAATCCTTTCTTAAGGGTATCTAACCGACCTAAAAAAATTCTTGAAATGCCTTATTTGTTTGGAATTATGGCTATAATATGAAGGAAGGGTATATAAGGCTCCATCTAGTTTACAGACAATAATCAGGTAACGCCCCTGGGGATCAGCATCTATCTCAATCTTTTCATAAGCAACATCACAATGGATTAGTATAGCTACTCCCCTAGCCCGTTTGGTAAATGACGCTGTTACCACAATGGGGTAAGAGGGGGACCGCATCAAGGGAGGACCACCCGCAAGCCAATGAGTCTCTTGTAAGAAGACTAACTTAGCCTAGAGGTGTTTGAGGGAGCGGAGAAAAGGCTGCGCTTTGTAGGGGAGTTAAGCCCCCTAACATTATGGGATGCGCACACTACCGCCATGACGGGAGTGAGAGTACCATGGGGAGGGAAAGAAAAAGAGAGAAAAAAAAGGGGAGGGGAGGGGAAAGCAGTAGTTAATGAACAAAAACTAAAAGCGTAGTATTTCTATGATGACAGCATTTTGTGAAGGTACCAAGGATAAATGAGTAAAATTAATGGCGGTATTTTCAAGGGAAACCGCGGTTTAGTCTCTGGCGTCTAGTAGATGTATCCAGAGAACTGTTTAAATTGGGGGGGGGGATATAGGAGCCAGCTGAGTGTTAAATAAAGCCGGTATATACTGAAGAAATTATTAAACAGGATACTAAAATCAGCAATAGTAGCTGAGCTACTCCAGTTTAAGGGTATTCGGGGAGAAGGAAAATTATATGTAAATTGGAAGGATGAAAAAAGGTAATGGGAGGGAGGGAAGCGTAGCGTTGCAAGGATTTAGGGAAGAATGAGTGGAAAGAAAGAGAAAAAGGAGAAGAGAGAGAAAACAATAGAGAGGAAAAAAGAAGAGAATGTATGTGAGAAAGTAGCATCAGTGGGTAAATGTTTCCTGGTAGATATATATATGGTGATTAAAATCTAGAGGACTGTTCAAGAAAGAGAGAAGACTCATCGTAATCCTGTAAACATAGCGATTAACTAAATTAAGATGCATAACTCAACATATAAAACAAGCAAAACATCTAGTCAATATTTAAATGGTACGTGGGTCACTTTGAGCAAAGTTGAGGGACATATCCAATTAATATTATGAGAACTCTGCGTACTTTAAAATATAAGATATGGACGTAAGCCTATAGTGCAAGAGGGGTATAAGTCTGGTAAAGCAGAGATGTTTCATATCTACGATTTGGGAATAATTACATATGTATTAAGACCGGACCCTTCATAGCTTGGGAAGCTCAAAAAGTCAGGTGTTCCCAACATATACGGGTAACTTTTACTAGTGGTGGCGCATTAAATTAAGCACTATTTTTAATCATACTCTCATATAGAATATACTAAATATCATCAAAAACAGCTTATCACTTTGAATAATAAACAAAACAATTTCAAATAGTGGACCCTTGATTAGAGATTTCCATAGAGACATCTTAAAACATTGTAAACTAATATGTGTAAACAATTTCCAAGAACTAAATGAAATAATTTACAAACAGGATTGTAATCTCAAGATCACATCATGCGAAAACCTACCTTGGTCGTTCCCACCCTTTTAGAGGGGCGAGCAGGAGTCTCAAGTTGTTAGTATACGTTCCAGACAAAAGTTCAATAACATTTATGAGAACTGAATTAAAATGAATAGCATAAAAATAAACACATAAACCATCTGCCATAATTGAAGTGATATGTGGAACACATGAACAAGCTCGAGAGACAAATCTGACTACTATTACGAGAGCCCAGCATAAATATAGATATAAGATGTGGAAATAAACCTAGAGTGTAGGGAGGGTGTGAGTTCTAATAAAGCGGGGATAAGTCAAACCTATGGTATGGGATTGGCTACATGTGTATTAAGACCTGGCCTTTCGAAACTTTGAGGAGCCCAATGGAAGTCAGATGTTCACTACCTATATGGGTACCTATACTGGTGTCGGGGCACTAAATGAGGCGCCATTCTTAATCATTCTCCCACAAAAAAATATATCAAATATTATCAAATTCTACTAATCAATTGGGATAGTAAACAAAGTAAGATCAGGTGAAGAACCCTTGTGTCAATATCTCTAAAAAAGAGTAGTTAAACATTGTAAACTAATATATGCAAACAATTTCCAAGAGACAAGTAAAGGAAAATACAAACTGGATTAAAGTCTCCAGTCGGCATTGTGGGAGAAACTTCCACTGTCATTCTCATTCTTTGGAGGAGTGAACAGAAGTCTCAAGTTATTAATATTAGTTCCAGTCCAAAAATTCAACAACATTTTTGAAAAAGGACACTACACCTTATATGCAAACATTAAAGAACAATGTCCAATAACCTAACCAGAAAAGAGATGTAAATATAGTTAAACTAGTATAGACACATATACTTATTATAAGAAGATCTTCATCAGTCCTTCCACCCTACTGCAAGGGCTAGTATAGAGGTCTTAGATAATGGTGCAAGTTCTTAGGGCAAAGTACAGTTAAGCACAGTCCAGGTCATGTCTTCTCCGTTGGGGCTGGGGTTCCCAACTATGAGCACCCGCACGTAAAGAACTATCCGCTGTGTGAGGAATTCCAGGTCTCATCATGCTTCCAGTTATGGTGGGGGTCTGTAGGGTGTGATCCAGAGTCCGGGGGAGACTAGCAGATTCAATTATCTTCATGCTTGAGCTTGGTGTTGGTCTGGCTTTGGGATGGCAGGTTCCAGGACTGCATCATCTTTAGTCCCTGAGAAATATCGGAGATGACATAAGTGTGCTCATCTTTGGAAATGAATAATTTCGTGGGGAAGCCCCACCAGTATCTTATATTATGCTGTCTCAGCGTCTGGGTTGTTTCAATAAAACTTCTTTGCTGCTGCAAAGTATGAGTTGCTAGGTCAGAAAAGACTTTCAGACTGTGGAACTTCTCAGGGAGGTCATTTCTTCTAAGACATGCTCTCTGGGCTCTCTCTTTGTACGTATAAAAATGTAGTCTAACCACTAGATCTCTGGGTTGGTCTGCAGAGAGTCCTGCAGCCTAGGAACCCTGTCTATCATATTTTCAGTTTCTGTGTGTGAAAAATTCAGGGTCGTGAAAAATTCTGTGAGGAAATTATGGAGGTCTGAATTTGGTATTTCCTCTGATACACCCTTGATCCATAGGTTATTGCTGTTTTCAAGGTCTGCCATTTTATCCTCAAGGTCAGAAAGTTGCACAGCTAAGTTCTGAGCATAACTTAAAAGATGAGATTGGTCAACCACTACATCCTCCTGCGTTCCAAGGTATCAAGTTTTTAATTTGTGGTAGAAAGATCTTTGCGGAGGTCTGCAATAGAAGATGTTAATTTTTCAGAAAAGAAAGCATGATGGGAATCCAAAAGAGATTTTAAAGAGTTCAAAATAAAAGTTGGGGACACAGAGCTTTGTTCTAGCGCTTATAGGTCATGTATTGCAGACTCAGTTAACAGAATATTTTCAGGGCTCAAGGGAGAGGATGTGGCATCCTCCTGTACAAAATGTGAAGTAGTAGATGAATGTTTAAAGTGATCAATGATCGTGCAGTTTACTTGGTTTGTCCCTTTATTCTTTTTTATTTGAGATTGAGACATGACTATTTGTATAAAACTCCAAAAAGGAAGAAGTTATGGGTTCACACAGTTGGACTTTTAGCTTAGGGAGATAAGACAAAGTACTGTCCCAGTGAATGCTGCCCACTGCCACTCTCATTTAGGTGTTAAAGCCCCCTTGTACCTCTATGTTTCTGCTCCGGTGTGAAATGGAGTCACCGCTCCCTCTGGTATAGAGTTTGATTTTGAGGCCCAAATGTCGCCGGAAATGTGGGTATGGAAGGTGAGGGAGATTGCCCTCGACTAGGAAGGCCACGCAAGGATGTCTAAATGAACTGAGATCAAGGTGGCGTTTAGGCCTCAACTGCGACCACTATGCAATTGCGGATGATGCCTCTGAATTGCTGATGAGGCTTGCGTTCCCGCTATGAAAGAGCTCAGATGCCGTGTCCTAGTGCTCTGACGCACTCGCTGCGTAACTGTCCTCCGTTAATGCACCGGAGAGGTAAGTGTAGACGTCTTTTCAGGAGCCTGTAGTAGGAGGGTCTACAGTGGCGGGTAGGCTGCAACCGTCACCGTGCAACGGCCGCGGAAGATATTCGGCCCCAGAAGAAAAAAAAAAGTCCACCAGAGCTTCCTGTACTAAGAGGTGGTGTGGGTATCTACATTACCCTGATACTTAGGCTATTAAGTAAAGTTAGAGTCGGAGCACATTGATGTTGCAACTGTTTGGCTCGAGTGCTCCGCCCCCATATATATTCTTATTTGCCCCTGTTCCCTTTTTTACGTAGGGAAAACGATCACCACATTCAAAGAAAGGATGACTAATCACAGATATGCCATTAGAGAGGCTGTCAAGAATGGATCGTCTGATCAGCCGGTGGCTCACCACGTCATGATGCACAAACACAGTGTCTCCAGTCTCAGGACGATGATCATTGACCATTTACCATGTCTGGCTAGAGGTGGTGACCGTGGGAGACGGTTACTACAACTGGAACCCAAGTAGATTTATACCTTGGGCACAGTGGAGCCCAGGGGTCTCAATAACCAGATGGACTTTGACCCGTTTATTGGATAGCATTCTCTATGTATCATCTACATCTCCTCTGATTGGCTTTTGGTGCCAACTCCCAGTTTCTACTTTCATACACTTGAATGGATTCCCACTCTTCTTTACTTGACACCCCTCACTCTGCACAATACCCTAGTGACTTTATCTTGTGTATCCTATAATACAATGAATGATCCTTTACCGTGTACAGTGCTATGAACATTGTGTGTACTTTTAATGTTATGATATAGCAGCAGTTTACCCATTATACCCCTGATCGTTCTGTCTTTACGGATTGACATGCGCAGAGCCACCGATGCAAATTAGCCATGTGCTTGGCCTGATCACTCTAGGGTAGTGATTGGCTAGTGGCGGTGTGATGCACACCAATGGTAGTTAGCTGATGTTACCGGAAGGGGTGTGGCTTGGCTTGACGTACACGCGTGCCAGGAGCCGAAAATGGTGATCAAACACTGAAGGCTGCTTCTGGGTAAGGGTATTTAAGGCTGCAGTATCTTTGTTTTAATCAGACTCCCGGATGCCAGGTTACATCATCTGCCTGCATATTGGTTGAATCCATTTTAAAAAGGTGCCAGTTAGGCACCGAAACGTCATGGGACATTTTATGGAAGTTTTGTAATAAAAGCTAAGTATTATTCAAATCCAGTGAGTGCTATCTTTATATCGAGACTAGTGTTTTGTTACTCTTTTATTCTAACCCTACAGGTCTCAAGTTGCACTAACTTTTGAGCACAATTATGTGTTTAGCTTGAGCGCAACACATAACTTTCAACTTGTTATTTTATCGATGCTTAGTGTAGCCGCACTATCTATTTAAAAAACAGGGTGTGCTAAAGAGATGTCAGCCGTCCTATACATTATCTTGTAATTCTTTTTCCTATGGACTTGTGTTAATCTTAGCACGGTCGTGCGGTATTAATAGCGCATGCTGTGCTACCAATAAAGCTCTACTTGTAGTATAGGCCTAAAGGTATTACATGAATGTGCGTGTGTAGTGGATGTGTGCGTGATTGCATGTTTGTTGTGTTGTGAGTCAGTACGTCTATACCTGCCAACATTACTTTCTTCTTGTAGCAAACCAAATGCCTTACTTGTTGCATAAAATCTTTTGTTTTGTTACAAGGTGATATACTGGAAAATATTAAATACCTGCATTTCAATATGCAAATACCTTCTTGCTTTGACGTAAGTTCATTATTTACAAATTGTTTTATCATCTTTATCAATAATCAAATCTTTTCTGAGATTGCATGTAAACCTTGTTACAAATACAGATACACTATCAAAATTATAAATACATTTTTTTACCCAAGTTATATGTATATATATATATATATATATATATATATATATATATATATATATATACACACACATATATATACTGTGTATATACTGTATATATATATATATATATATATATATATATATATATATAGGCGCTAACAATGGGCTAGATTACAATACAAGGGAACAGCAAAAATGTTAGTACTATTGTTCAAATTAAATCAATAGCTTTTTTTTAATATATATTTTTTTTTAAACATATATTAGTGTATGTCCCGTTGCTTTCATTTCTTCTCAGTATCTCTTTCACTTAATTTGTTCCCTCCTCTTTTGCCTTAAAGAAAAAAGAAAAAGAATTGTATCCTGAACATTATTTTATGAGCATTACGTTTAGAAATACAGTATCAGGAAATAAAGGAAAAATTATATGATGTTTATAAGGTCAAAGTCTTAGTTTATTGCTGTTTCAACATAAGACGTTAACTAAGCAAGATTGGATAAGAAGACTTTGTTTGCATTGTTTTATGAGAATAGTGAGGGTAAAACCAATAAAATATTAAAGTGCACAATTCAGGAAACTCCATTCTTGTGTATTATGTAGTATGCACAGTATTTAGAGTAATTTATGAGAGCAGGGAACACGTTCCATATTTTTACTGTTTGAAACAATGTTAGAGTTGCATGGCCTACGTGTCAACAAGCATTGTCTTTAATTAAAGAAATAAATACATACATGCATTTCTTATGTAGCCTAAAGCATGGGCAAATATATAAAGCTGACTTATTATTAGACTTGCAGCAAATCACAAGCTGCTCATATGTGTATATCTGTATATAAAATATGTAGACATCTCCAAATCAATTACAGGTACAAAACCATTTATCCAGACTGCTTGGATCAGAAAAGAATTGGATTTCAGAAAATATCTATTTTTCACATCTATTAAATGGTGCAGCTTGGTAAGGGATAGGGACCAGGTGTCTTATGCCATTTAGAAAATATTTACATGTCATAATACAGATTATATATGCAACCTAGTAGTGGTAGTTTTATAACATTTTAATACTTTTGTATATATTGTACCATCATAAAGATTGTATAGTATTGTAATCAGGAAGGAATTAGATGTTTTAAAAAGAAGATTGTGACTTACCGGTGGGGGAAAATGGTACTGGTCTGGATTTCTGAATAAATCTGGATTTTGCAATTCCAGATGTGGGGATTTGTACCTATATTATTTTCTCTTTTAACCCCGAAACGTTGCTTTTATTTTATGTCCTGAATAAAGATTTTTGTACTTTGAGTGCTGTGGACATCAATTGCATTGTGGACTAATCTGGGGTGAATTGGCAGTTCACCAGTCTTCACGAGCACCAACTCTACAATAGTGCTGTTCCATCTATTTGTTTATGATCTATGTAAAGCAAAACGGCAGGAATGACAGATGGGGCCAGTTTGATATACTGCAATCTTTGAAAGTCACATGTTGGGCTATGAAAAGGTTACTTCTGGGGATATCTAGTCACAGAACAAACCTTTGTGTTTTTTACATTCCCTGGTTGACCCTTGGGTTCTTTTCTTCCTAGGCTGATGGGGCAACAAGTGTGCCTAAAAGGAGATGGCTATACCTGACTGACAAGATCCAAACAGTTGTAGTCTGGTTGTAAAACTAAACATCCTCATCGTTGGCCTCCTCCATTCAAGGTTGAATGTTTTGCTGCTACTGCATTCTTTTGCAGTTATAAATGTTGTGCTATGAGCCCATGTGGTGACTGCAGTATCCAGAGGGGATCATGCCTGATAGCCACCAGAGTTGGATTGCTGTATGTACACCCGACACCTGTGCTGGAGAAAATGTTCTGTAAATACCATAGCCAAGTTTATTCTGATGTCAGACGTTTTTATATCAGGGTGCATATTTATTGTTTCTGCCAGAGTTCCTACTCAGTGATAAATTGGAGGTGATGGAAAATGTGTAGTGAAGCCCCATCAACCTGCTAATATTGTACATGTGTACACTCCTTTAATTAAAGATTGACAAATAATGTTGTGGCTAATACAATTTTGCAGATGAAAACCCCATTTGGAACTTTCAACATCAAGCATAGGGCTGAGTTTATTCTGGGGGATGATAGTGAAGTTTAGATATTACTATCTTTGGGAATCAGGGTTATTTATTTGACCTCAACATACTCCATTGTTTGCTAAAAAGGTACCAGAGGGTTTTTTTAATCTAAAAGAGGAATATACAAAAAAAAGTAGGATATAAGAACTGTGTTCTTTTAACGGCAAAAAATGCAATCTGTGTGGTTCTGAGGAACAAGAGGTACAGCAGTACCCAAAATGTCAGAAGGAGGTTTTGAGTTATGCACAGATTTTTCCTGTAGCCATCAGAATAAAACACATTATCCTGACCCTAACATTCAAAGTCCTCAATAACACTGCTCCCCCTAAATATCTGAGACCTTGTTGTAGATTTATAAAGCAGCAGATGCTGTAATCTACCCCCGAAGTTTCAGGTCCGCCTGACACTTAAGCTAAGAAGTTGCTCCTTAACTCATCCGCCACCTCTGAGGTGGTGGACTGCAATCATCCCGATCAGATACAGCTGATTGGCTGCGAATGTGCAGGGGGTGGCATTGCATAAGCATTTCACCAGAAATGCTTCTGCAATGTTAAATGCCAGCATTTAGCTATGTCTAGCGGACATGATCCGCTACATTTGATAAATCTACCCCCTTGTCTCCAAATACTCTTCCTTCTGTCCCCTTCACTCTACGCATGACCACCTTCTCTCCTCCTCTCTTGTTGCCTCCTCACATTCCCCTCTACAAGACTTTTCTAGAATGGCTACTATCTTGTGGAACTCTCTTCCCTGCTCCACATGACTCTCCCCTAGCTTTCAAAGTTTCAAGCATTCTGTAAAGACTCTACTGTTCAAGGATGTATGTCTTTTTCTACCTCAGTTCCTATCCTTCTTTTGTTATCCACCTGAACCCCCTTAGCATACAAGCATATTATACCTATGTTTTTAGCTCTGCAGAATATATTGGTGCTCTATAAATACATCATAATGATAATGATAATAATAATAATAATATAGCTGAAGGTTTTGTTAGGAAGGGGTCTTCCATGGCTACAGTGTCTAAGCCAAGTATGTGTTATTTGTGTGATATTTAATTTTGTGACCCTATTTTTTTTACAAAAAGAAACAATGCTTATAATTGTGCATGAATATGTTAAGTATTACCTACTCTGAATAAACATAGCTTTGTAAGTTGTATAACTTATTTTAAAACTTTTTTTTCTTTGCATAGAATCCTAATAAAAATCCTGGTAAAATATTTTATAAATAAATAAATAATAAAACAATATAAGCAAAAAACAAATGTGTTTTTTCTTTGTTTGTTTTTTGTTTTATTTCTTGATGTTTATTGAATTTTCAGAGAGAAAAATGCTGCAAATAAATACAACGATTGGGTAGAACTGGCAGGTTCAGATATTATAGTTTACATTTTACATTATATGCTTTGTGCTTGAATCGACTGTCCGAGAGTGAAAGGGATAAGTCTCTGACTGCAAATTCACCTCCAATCGGTGCAAATCCAAGGCTGGTATACTCAGCTGTTAGATACATATAAGTCCAGTACAATATTACACATATGATATGCAATAATAAAGGTTACCAACTGAGATATAAACATCTAGACACATCAAAAAGAAAACAAACAAGAGATTTTAAAACTGCAAGTCAAAACCAAAGGTAACAAGAAAAGAAAAACTAACAAAAAAGAAACAGAATAATCCAAGGATATATACGGTAGTGTAATAACCCAAATATTATTTCTGGAATTACAATATGTACAAGTATCTTTTTCACATAAAATGCTTGAACTGAATTTAATATGAGATAATGGTGTATGTTCCTTTATTTCACAACCATTACTTATCTGAGAAACAGTGGCTATGATAAAAAGGTATTTAATTTTATGAGACAGAGTATAGGATAACATATACTTAATGTTAGCCTTTGTCTCTCTGATCTCATTAAGCAAGCAATGAGAGTATGGCAGAAACATGTGTGTAAACAAACAAGCAAAATAAATGAATGTTAATAAAGATCTTTAGCTCACCAATTGTCAGATATGGTTAAGGTCCCAGAGTGCTGAAATACTGTGGATAAGGCAACGAAAGATGGAAGTGAGCTCGGTGAAATACTTTAGCTGTGGAAAGCGGTACAGCAAGCTGAACGAACTCGGCGTCAGCGTGGAGGTAAGTGAAAGTTGGAGCGGCCGCCCGTGAAGTCAGAGGAAGTTCCGATGCAACAGCTGTTGGAGTCTTGTCAGGCTTCAGAGGTACGATGAACCGTAACAGCAACTGAGCAGAGAGTGTAATACGGAGAGGCACAGGATTCACATCAAGCAGCAGCAAGTAAAAGGTAACTGATTCTTGATCAGATGAGTCACAAATGAAAGAGAGGCTGAGTATAACAGGTGTAACCAGCTAATACCAAGCAATGAAGCTATAGGCTTCATTGCTTATAAAAGTAGAAAAAACGAAAATGAGGCTAAAGCAGGATTCAGTCCTTAAAGAGACAGTACTGTGACAGAGGGCCCCCCCCAAAACGAACCACTCCGTGGTTCAAGGTTTCGGACGATCCGGATGCCGTCTATGAAAAATAGAAACCAACCGAGGAGCTGACAGGTTTGCAGAAGGTTCCCAAGAATCAACCTCCGAGGAATAACCCTTCCAACGGATCAAATATTGCAATTTTCCCGAAACAATCCTTGAGTCAAGAATCGTTTGAATTTCAAATTCTGTTTCTGGTACAAGTGGTGGTTGGTGAGCAGAAGGCAGAGTAGCCCCTCTCAGAGCTTTATAAGGCTTTAGTAAACTTACATGAAAAGTTGGATGAATTTTATAGTGGGAAGGTAAATCAAGGGTAATTGCATTGCTATTAATAATTTTAATGATAGGAAATGGTCCAATGAAGAATTTGTTCAATTTCCTAGTAGGAGTTGTTAAACGTAAATGTTTAGTGGATAACCATACTAAATCTCCAGGTGAGTAGGTAGGTGATGGTCTTCGTCGTAGGTTATAATAATTCTGTTGTCTCTTTTGAGCAGACCTTATGTTGTCCGATAGAATTGAGAATGTTTCAGCAATTGTGTTAGTAGTATCTGTCACAACTGGACAGGCACTATCTATTTGAGTGTTGAGATGGAATGTGGGGTGAAAACCATAATTTGCAAAAAATGGAGTAGTTTGTATAGAGGTGTGATAGGAGTTGTTGTGAGCGAATTCTGCCAGAGGGAGTAAAGATGTCCAATTATCCTGATGTTGTGTTACATAGCACCTTAAATACTCTTCTAACCATTGATTGGTTCTCTCACATTGCCCATTAGTCTGGGGATGATAGGCAGTACTTAAGCGTCTTTCGATTTGTAATGCATTACATAATTCCTTCCATAACCGAGATGTAAATTGCGTTCCCCTGTCTGTTGTTATGGATTGGGGTATTCCATGTAGCTTTATAACATGTTGGATAAGTAGGTTAGCAGTTTCTAAAGATGTTGGCAATTTATGAAAAGGAATAAAATGGGACATCTTGCTGAATAGGTCTACTACCACCATAATCGTTTTATTCCCATCTGAGTTTGGTAATTCGACAATAAAATCTGTGGCTATGTGAGTCCAGGGTTTGTCTGGAGCGGGTAGAGAGAGTAGATAACCGATTGGTTTTTGTTTGTCTATTTTGGAGGTAGTGCAAGTCTCACAACATTGTATGTAAGTTCTTATATCCTCTTGCATCTTTGGCCACCAGTATGATCTTTTAATCAATTCTAGGGTTCTATGAGTTCCAGGGTGTCCACTGAGTTTGCTATTATGCAGGCTTTTAAGTAGGGAATCTCTGCAAGATGGTGGTACGTATAGTCTATTGGAGTAATAAAATAATCCATCATTACGTTTTTCAAGCTTTTCCTTTGGAAAAGTGGTATCCAGGAGTTGTTCCTGTTGGAGATTCCCATCTTGTTTGAAAAGTAGTCCAATATTACTCTGTATACAGTTACCAGGAATTACAGTGCCATGATACGTTAAGTTAGTGGGTTTCGGAGGTAATCTTGATAGGATGTCTGCTTTAGAATTTTTAGATGCTGGTCTATATGTAATGATATAAGAAAACCTAGTGAAGAACAAACTCCATCTAACTTGTCTTGAAGTGAGAGTTTTATGTGTCTTTAGGTATTGTAAATTCCTATGATCAGTATAGATCTGAATAGGAATTTTTGTACCCTCAAGGAGGTGCCTCCAGTGCTCTAATGCTGCTTTCATTGCCAGTAACTCCTTCTCACCGACATGATAGTTTAGTTCAGAGGTAGTTAAAACGTGTGAATAGTAAGCTATTGGATGCATAGGTTCTTGTGGTGAATTTCTCTGAGAAAGGATAGCACCAATTGCATAGTGAGAAGCATCAACCTCCAGTATATACTGGAGATTGGGATCTGGATACTTAAGAATTGGTGCTGTTGTAAAACTTGTCTTTAGGAACTGGAAGACTTGTTCAGTCTCAGGTGTCCAGTTGAAAGGTCTGTCTGTTTTAGTGAGATTTGTTAGGGGTTTTGTTATACCAGCAAAGTTTTTAATGAATTTGCGGTAGAAATTTGAAAACCCAAGGAACTTTTGGATGTCACGTTTATTCCTTGGAGTGGGCCAATCAAGGACAACTTGAATTTTGTTAGGTTCCATTGATATGCCACTTGGTGTTATATTATAACCCAGGAATGTAATATTTTGTGTATGAAAAATACATTTTTCTAACTTAGCATAAAGACTGTGTGCTTTCAATCTGTGTAGAACTGCACGGACATGTTTAACGTGTTCCTGATAGTTAGATGAATATATTAGAATGTCATCTAGATATATTACCATGGATGTGTCTAATAAATCCCTGAAAATATCATTAATAAATCGCTGAAATGTGGCTGGGGCATTACAGAGCCCAAAAGGCATGACTGTATATTCATACAGTCCATACCTAGTTCTGAACGCGGTTAGCCACTCATCTCCTGGTCTTATTCGGATGAGGTTATAGGCTCCTCTCAGATCAAGTTTTGTAAAGATGTTTGCACCTTTTAGCCTTTCAATAAGTTCAGGGATTAAGGGTAATGGGTATCTGTCTTTAAGTGTTCTTTTGTTTAATTCCCTATAATCAACTATTGGCCGTAAAGTTTGGTCTTTATTTCTGACAAAAAATATGCCTGCTCCAGCTGGTGAGGTTGAGGGTCTTATGAACCCTTTTCTTAAGTTTTCATTAATATAAGTTTTTAAATTCTGTAGTTCTGGTTCTGAAAGTGGAAATATGTGTCCGTATGGTATGTCAGATCCTGGGATTAAGTCTATAGGACAGTCATATGGACGATGGGGGGGCAGATTTTCTGCCTCTGTCTTACTGAAAACTTGTTTTAGATCATCATACTCCAAAGGGAGATTTGACTCAGTTAGTGCTAGTATTGGTATCTGGGGATTGCATGTTGTCATGCAATATTCTGAGTTGAAATCAAATGTACTAGTTAACCAGTTAATTGTGGGTTGATGTATTTGTAACCATTGTAACCCTAACACTATATGAAAAATAGGAGATTGTATCACATCAAATGTAATGTATTCCCTGTGGGATGTGTGAGTGGTTACCAGGATAGGAATGGTTTGATGTGTTATTGGTCCTGTTTCTAACTTTTTGCCATCAATAAGACGCACCATTACAGGTTTGTTTTTTGCAATAAGGGGAATTTTATTCAATTTTACATAATTAGTGTCAATGTAGCAGGAAAAAGCTCCAGAATCTATGACTGCTTTAGAGTGGAAGAGTCGGTGATCCCACTGTAAGGAGACAGGAAGTAAGCAGTTAGTCATTTCTGTGGTTAAGGACAAAATTGCAGAACTTGAGAGTTCAGGCTTACCCTTTTTTTGTTTCTTGAGGGTTGGGCAAGTTGTAACCTCATGATCTTTTGAGCCACAATAGAGACATAGATGATTTGTCCTATGTCTTAATTTTTCTTCTGGAGACAGGGGTCCTCGGATTACTCCAATCTCCATAGGCTCATCAGATGTACGTTGTGTGTGTGATGTAAGTCTATTTTCTGTCAATTTTGTATGTGAGTCATAAGTAGATTTTTCTAACTTCCTTTCCCTGAGCCTGTGGTCAATCTTAATTGAGAGCTGCATTAATTGCTCAAGATCTTCTGGTAGATCTATTCTCGCAAACTCATCTTTAATTGCCTCTGAGAGGCCAATCCTGAATTGATTTCTAAGGGAAATCTGATTCCAACCGGAATCTTGCTGCCAAATTTTAAACTCTGAAATGTAATCCTCCACTGCCCTTTTTTGCTGTCTGAGAGACCTTAATTTATTATCAGCTGTTAGCTGTTTGTGTGGATCCTCATATAGAGAGGAAAGGGCTTTAAAAAATTAATCAATGGAGTTCAGTATAGGGTCATTCCGTTCAAATAAGCTATCCGCCCATGCTCTAGGCTCTCCTCTGAGGTAGGATATGACAGTTAATACCTTAATTTTGTCAGTGCTAAAAGTTTTGGGCTTCAAAGTGATAAAGAGTATACACGAATTCAAGAACTGCCTAAAAAGTTTTCGATCTCCAGAAAATTTTTCTGGAGGACTTACAGGTGGTTCAATAATAGTTTCTGTTTGGGGTTGTATGGGTTTTAAACTATCTTGTATGATTTTTCTAAGTGTCTGATTTTCAACCTGCAACTCCCTTAGACCAACATTTAACTGATCTACTTTTTGATCTAATGTTGCAACGTAATTTGAGAGTTCCATAGGATCCATCATTATGGTTTTTTCGTTTGGGCTTGGTATTTCTGTAATAACCCAAATATTATTTCTGGAATTACAATATGTACAAGTATATTTTTCACATAAAATGCTTGAACTGAATTTAATATGAGATAATGGTGTATGTTCCTTTATTTCACAACCATTACTTATCTGAGAAACAGTGGCTATGATAAAAAGGTATTTAATTTTATGAGACAGAGTATAGGATAACATATACTTAATGTTAGCCTTTGTCTCTCTGATCTCATTAAGCAAGCAATGAGAGTATGGCAGAAACATGTGTGTAAACAAACAAGCAAAATAAATGAATGTTAATAAAGATCTTTAGCTCACCAATTGTCAGATATGGTTAAGGTCCCAGAGTGCTGAAATACTGTGGATAAGGCAACGAAAGATGGAAGTGAGCTCGGTGAAATACTTTAGCTGTGGAAAGCGGTACAGCAAGCTGAACGAACTCGGCGTCAGCGTGGAGGTAAGTGAAAGTTGGAGCGGCCGCCCGTGATGTCAGAGGAAGTTCCGATGCAACAGCTGTTGGAGTCTTGTCAGGCTTCAGAGGTACGATGAACCGTAACAGCAACTGAGCAGAGAGTGTAATACGGAGAGGCACAGGATTCACATCAAGCAGCAGCAAGTAAAAGGTAACTGATTCTTGATCAGATGAGTCACAAATGAAAGAGAGGCTGAGTATAACAGGTGTAACCAGCTAATACCAAGCAATGAAGCTATAGGCTTCATTGCTTATAAAGGTAGAAAAAACGAAAATGAGGCTAAAGCAGGATTCAGTCCTTAAAGAGACAGTACTGTGACAGGTAGGAAGCTTTATGAGCCTGCTAACGTCTTTTACAATTGTTCTATTTCAGCATGTATTTTTATTCCATGGTGTAATTACCTGTGAGATTCAGTCGACTCAACAACCAATCTCTAAGTAGCGTGTGAGTATTGCTCCCATAAAAAGAGCATGTCATGGTAGAAAGGCATTTGGTTTATTTTAAAATAGTGGAGTCTCTCCAATAGCAATGTGTTCTTTACTGCTGCTAGCCATTCAGAAAGGGATGGGATATGTGCAGATTTCCAGTTTATAGGGATTAGGTGCTTAGCCGCATTGATCATTATCTGAGAATAATTCTAATTTTACAGGATATGTCTGTGTTCGCATTGAAAAGAAACCTATCTGGAGTCATGTCTAGTTGAAGGCCAATTACTTTACATATTTGTTTGTGTGTCTCATCCCAAAAGGGACGTAACCTATTGCACCCCCCACCAAATGTGCCACATTGTGCCCTCTTGGTCACACCCCCGCCAACATTTGCCATTAGCGTTGGGAAACGTGTTTTAGCCTGTTTGGTGTTAGATACCATCTAGTAAGGATTTTTGTGTTAGTTCCTAAGGCTGCTGCCGAATGGGCAGATTTAGCCGTCAATTTAAACCAGTTTGACCACATTTTGTGGGGAAATCGGTTTATTCATTTTTTTCCCATTTTGAAGTATAGCTGGGGATAGAGGGTGAGCAAGATCGAAGAACTCCACTATACATCAGTGAAATCACTTTTTTCGGATGGTTTTGCATGCGACACAAGGTTTCTGTCGTTTATGTGTATCTAGATAATGTCTGATTTGGTGATAGAGAAGCCATGAGTCAAAGTGGGTTACCCCCTTGTAAATTAGTGTCTGCCTCTTGGCCCGGCTACCATTCTCAACCAACTCATGCACAGGGAGATATTCTGACATGTTTGTGGATTGTTGAATCTGTTTCCAATTCCTTTGAATCTCAAGATGGAGATCCTTATTCAAAAGAAGGGTAGTCAAGGGAGAATATGGCGTAGAGATCAGGGGATATTTGTCTTGTAAGGTGATCAAATCTACCAGACTGTCTTAATGCTTGGGAATGGATCGAGTAGGGGTCTAGTTAACTGGTGAGGAGACCAGCACAGCCTCCCGATATGGGTGGTATGTAACAATTGTGTTTCCAAATGTATATTTCTTTTATAGGAATTCTGACCCTGTCTGCACCATTCTATGGGCTCCATGTACTAAAGCGTCAATTTTCTTGCCGACAACATGTCTGCTCGACTCGCTTGAACTCGCAGCTAGTGAGATGTTGCCTGCCCGCCATATGTACTAAAAAATATCCAAAAAAATCTTGCGTCTAATCCGCATCGAGCACTGGCGAATGATTCATACATATGACGCCTCGCTATTTGCGAATGTACTATTATTTGCTTACAACTTGTCAGTCATGTTTGTCCCACGTGACTGTAAGGTGTCAGAAACGTCAGATTTGTCGCGGGAACATATTGCAGCACTATATAAAGTAGAATTTATCAATTTTGTCAGACTGCATAGTTCCCGAACTTGAAGCTTTACTGACTTTTATTGTTATTGATAAATTAAGTATGGCTACTTCTCGATCGGATTCACAGTCCAAATCGAAGAATTCACACTTTTCACATCAGCAGAACCTGGTTCTTGTCGATATGGTTCTAGACTCGTATGACTATTTATTTGGTTGTCGTGCGAAGTAAACTTTGAGTATCCGGAAAAAAAGTATCTGGACTCGGATAAGCAATGCTGTCAGTGCTCAGGGACCTGGGAAAAAGGACGTTGACCAAATCAATATTGAATGTCGATCCAGACAGAACCTTTGAATAACCTCTCTATCGGAAAGGGCATCTAAAGGAACCTGAGGAAGGAATACCCTCTGTACGCGTAATCTCCTTCTTCTAACCGGATTTGGTATGGCATCAGGTTGATGAATTTGCCTTCTACCCCTGATTTGCATCAGACGAATAATATACAGTTGAAGAAGTGTCTCCATGGCTAGCAGCATCAAAAGTGAGTAACGATTCAATTGTATTGTCCCTCTTTTAAATCAGTTGTAGGCGTATATCTTATAGACCCTATTGTTTATTATGGTGCTCGCCACCTATTAGCTGGCAAGGGATTTTTCACGAGGTAGGTGCGGAAAAATTCACGAGCGTATAAATAGATAGTATAGTAATTACTGTTTTGTGCGAGATTTATGTTGAGCGAGTATTTTCGAGCTACAAAAAAGACTGGAATTCAAGAGTTGCGGACAAGTTCGCTCGACATTTGTTAATGTAAGGTTTTCAATGGATTCGTGGCATAGTACATACGGTTATTGATTCACACGCAGAAATTTAGACGGAAATAGTCAGACAGCTTAGTACATGGAGCCCTATGACTTTATTTAGTGATATTGCCCATTTATAGGCCTGTAGATTAGGAACCCCTAGACCACCCTCCTCCGTTCATGCATATAGTGTGCTTTTTGCAAGTCTAGGTGGCTTGAGGCGCCAGATATATGAGTTTATGATATTCTGAAGTTTGCCTATTTCTACATCTGGCTTTGGAATTGGGAGTGCCTGCATAACATATAGGGCGTTTGGGCAATAATATAATTTTGTGTACGGACAAGGCCGCTGCAGATCCTGACGTGATGAGGAGAGCCGTATACTACACAGCCCCGTGAGGTGCTAATCAGGTGCGGCTGAGCGCAAGCCGCAAAATAGTAAAGAGTACAAAAAGTCACAGCACTCGTAGGCACATGTAAGTATAAAACGTAAATTTATTCAAAATAGATTAAAAAATAGAGGCATATAACAGGGAATTAACCCCTTACGCGTTTCATGCCGCAAACAGGCACTTAATCATAGGTATGGCCAGGGATGCGGCATGAAACGCATAATGTTCTATGCCTCTATTTTTAATCTATTTTGAATAAATTTACGTTTTATACTTACATGTGCCTACGAGTGCTGTGACTTTTTGTACTCAATAATATCATTTTGACCGATGCTATTCTGCCTAACCATGAAATATGTTTGGGCGACCAAGAGGAGGTCAAAGAGTGGAATTCCCCCTGCAGGCGACCATAATTAAGTTTGCGTAATTTTTCTATATTGGTGGTTATAAAGATTCCCAAGTATTTCAGAGCTGTATCTTGAATTTTAAAGGGAAATTTTTGGTTGATCTTGGCGGTATCTGTTTCTCTAAGGTTAATGGGGTAGATCTCAGATTTTAAGCAATTTACTAAGAAGTTTGATACTGCCCCGTAATTTTCTAATTCAGTTTGAATGGCTGGGATAGAAGTTAAGGGGGATGTCAAGGTCATCAAGACATCATCTGCGAACATTGTTAATTCGTATACCTGGTCTGATATGGTGATTCCTTCTACTTGTGGGTTTTGCCTTAATTTTATGGCAATGGTTTCTAAGGAGAGAACAAACAGAAGTGGGGAGAGTGGGCAGCCCTGCCTAATACGTTACGTATTTCAAAGGGCTCTGAGAGAGTGCCATTGACTTTCACTTGCGCGGTGGGATTAGAATATAAAGCCCAAATTTGATCGATAAATTTTGTGGGGAAGCCGTATCTAATAACGGTAGTTTCAAAGAATGTCCAATCTAATAGATCGAACGCTTTTTCTGCGTCTGTTGAGAGATATATAGAGGGGATTTTAGAGTCTTTAATATAATCTAGTAGATTGATTATTCTGCTTATATTATCTTTGGCCTCTCTGTTCGGGACAAAACCGACCTGGTCACCATGAACCAGGTCCGGTAGGAATTTATTTATTCTGTTGGCCAGTATCCTTGCATAAATCTTCGCGTCCACATTAAGCAACGATATGGGCCTGAAATTTGCTGGTTTCTCTGGGGGTTTACCTGGCTTTGGGAGGACAGAGATATGGCTTTTTTTCTGAGCTATGCATGTATGAAACAATGTTGCTATATGAAATAACAAGTATATAACTCCAGTACTTGTAACCTTGTGCATGTTTGTCTCGTTATGTACATATTTAGAGGGCCCACTTGCCTGTCTACTTAGATCCCATATACGTACCTGCACAGCGCTATAACCCCCAAAATCTAGGGGTGCTGTGAGCAGTAGGGTGTAGTTAGACTAGAGGTGGTCTCCCTTGATATAACAAATACTTTGTACCTACTAACATATACTGTATTTATAAGTATAAGACTATTTGTCTAATTTTTTTCACAGATCTTGCAACTTTAGCCTCTTTGATCCCATTTATTACCTGCCCAGGGTATACCTCCTAGTCTCTTTAATAGGGGGTTCTGTGTGCAGCAGGGTGTAGCAGGCTAATATATTTCTGTGATATACTTGAGGTACTCATTTTGATTACTTATGCCGTACTTGCTTGTACCCCTGACTGGTCAGGTTTTATTTTATCATCAATGAGTTTGAACTGTATCCATTTATGCATATGAATACTACTACTATGACTTCTAGCATGACTGTGCTCCTCCAGTGTAGAGGAACTACTTTTCACGATTAAAATCACATATTAATGTTGTAAATTGACTGAGTTTTTTGAAAAAAAGAGTGATGAAATCCCTGTCTTTTATACCAGGATTTCGTTCCTGGAAGCTCTTCTTGCTCTTGCATGACATAAATAAATAACATTTCAGGAATATCGGTCTTAAAGGCTATCCTTCCTTGGAAAACAAAAACATAATGTAAGAAGATAAACATAACATTATTCAAAACATGTGGTACACAACAGGTGTACAGATGATCATGTGATAACATAATTCTAAAAGTAGGGGAAATATCCCCTTTTGGGCAAAATTATTAGCCTAAATATGATTAACTCTAATAAGTCAAGCTATAATATTAGCAAGTCAGGAACTGTTTGTCAATATATCTGAAAATAAATTATGACAAGAGATATATGCGATAATGAACATTAGTAACATGCAAAAATTACCTTTTTTTTAAAAAAAAAAAAAACTCAGAGAGGAGCAAAAAGGTCTGAACTGTAGTTAAGCATTTGTACACAGCCCTTCGCAGGATATATTACCGTCCTTCAGAAACAGGCTTACGGCTAGATTTGGAGTTTTGTCGGTAACGAGCCGAAAAACTAACGCCCGCGTTTTACTGGCCGCACCATAAAAATAACTCTGGTATCGAGAGTCCACATAAAGGCTGCGTTAGGCTCCAAAAAAGGAGCGTAGAGCATTTTTAACGCAGCTTCAACTCTCGATACCAGAGTTGCTTACGGACGCGGCCAGCCTCAAAAACGTGCTCGTGCACGATTCTCCCATAGGAAACAATGGGGCTGTTTGAGCTGAAAAAAAACCTAACACCTGCAAAAAAGCCGCGTTCAGCTCCTAACGCAGCCCCATTGTTTGCTATGCGGTAACCCTTCCGACGTCTGCACTTAACACTCTAACATGTACCCCGAGTCTAAACACCCCTAACCTTACACTTATTAACCCCTAATCTGCCGCCCCCTGCATATTATTATTAACCCCTAATCTGCCGCTCCGTAAACCGCCGCTACTTACATTATCCCTATGTACCCCTAATCTGCTGCCCTAACATCGCCGACCCCTATATTATATTTATTAACCCCTAATCTGCCCCCCACAACGTCGCCTCCACCTGCCTACACTTATTAACCCCTAATCTGCCGAGCGGACCTGAGCGCTACTATAATAAAGTTATTAACCCCTAATCCGCCTCACTAACCCTATCATAAATAGTATTAACCCCTAATCTGCCCTCCCTAACATCGCCGACACCTAACTTCAATAATTAACCCCTAATCTGCCGACCGAATCTCGCCGCTATTCTAATAAATGTATTAACCCCTAAAGCTAAGTCTAACCCTAATACTAACACCCCCCTAAATTAAATATAATTTAAATCTAACGAAATTAATTAACTCTTATTAAATAAATTATTCCTATTTAAAGCTAAATACTTACCTGTAAAATAAATCCTAATATAGCTACAATATAAATTATAATTATATTATAGCTATTTTAGGATTTATATTTATTTTACAGGTAACTTTGTATTTATTTTAACCAGGTACAATAGCTATTAAATAGTTAAGAACTATTTAATAGCTAAAATAGTTAAAATAATTACAAATTTACCTGTAAAAGAAATCCTAACCTAAGTTACAAATAAACCTAACACTACACTATCAATAAATTAATTAAATAAACTACCTACAATTAACCTAACACTACACTATCAATAAATTAATTAAATACAATTGCTACAAATAAATACAATTAAATAAACTAGCTAAAGTACAAAAAATAAAAAATAACTGTTACAAAAAATAAAAAAATATTTACAAACATAAGAAAAATATTACAACAATTTTAAACTAATTACACCTACTCTAAGCCCCCTAATAAAATAACAAAGACCCCCCAAAATAAAAAAATGCCCTACCCTATTCTAAATTACTACAGTTCAAAGCTCTTTTACCTTACCAGCCCTGAACAGGGCCCTTTGCGGGGCATGCCCCAAAGAATTCAGCTCTTTTGCCTGTAAAAAAAAACATACAATACCCCCCCCCAACATTACAACCCACCACCCACATACCCCTAATCTAACCCAAACCCCCCTTAAATAAACCTAACACTAAGCCCCTGAAGATCTTCCTACCTTATCTTCACCCTGCCAGGTTCACCGATCCGTCCTGAAGAGCTCCTCCGATGTCCTGATCCAAGCCCAAGCGGGGGGCTGAAGAGGTCCATGATCCGGCTGAAGTCTTCATCCAAGCGGGAGCTGAAGAGGTCCATGATCCGGATGAAGTCTTCTATCAACGGCATCTTCAATCTTCTTTCTTCCGGATCCATCTTGCAGACCTCCGACGCGGAACATCCTCTTCTCCCGACGCCTACTAGCCGAATGACGGTTCCTTTAAGGGACGTCATCCAAGATGGCGTCCCTCGAATTCCGATTGGCTGATAGGATTCTATCAGCCAATCGGAATTAAGGTAGGAATATTCTGATTGGCTGATGGAATCAGCCAATCAGAATCAAGTTCAATCCGATTGGCTGATCCAATCAGCCAATCAGATTGAGCTCGCATTCTATTGGCTGTTCCGATCAGCCAATAGAATGCAAGCTCAATCTGATTGGCTGATTGGATCAGCCAATCGGATTGAACTTGATTCTGATTGGCTGATTCCATCAGCCAATCAGAATATTCCTACCTTAATTCCGATTGGCTGATAGAATCCTATCAGCCAATCGGAATTCGAGGGACGCCATCTTGGATGACGTCCCTTAAAGGAACCGTCATTCTGCAGTTGGACGTCGCCGGAAGAAGATGGGTCCGCGGTGGAGGTCTTCAGGATGGAGCCGGTCGTCATCGGATGAAGATAGAAGATGCCGCTTGGATCAAGATGGTTGCCGTTCTGGATCGCCTCTTCTTCCCGGATAGGATGAAGACTTTGGAGCCTCTTCTGGACCTCTTCAGGCACCGGATGATGGATCGCCAACCCCCGCTTGGGTTGGATGAAGATTTTGGAGCCAGGACGGATCGGTGATACCTGGTGAGGTGAAGACAAGGTAGGATGATCTTCAGGGGCTTAGTGTTAGGTTTATTTAAGGGGGGTTTGGGTTAGATTAGGGGTATGTGGGTGGTGGGTTGTAATGTTGGGGGGGGTATTGTATGTTTTTTTTTTACAGGCAAAAGAGCTGAACTTCTTGGGGCATGCCCCGCAAAGGGCCCTGTTCAGGGCTGGTAAGGTAAAAGAGCTTTTAACTTTAGTAATTTAGAATAGGGTAGGGCATTTTTTATTTTGGGGGGCTTTGTTGTTTTATTAGGGGGCTTAGAGTAGGTGTAATATTTTTCTTATGTTTGTAGATATTTTTTTATTTTTTGTAACTTAGTTCTTTTTTATTTTTTGTACTTTAGCAAGTTTATTTAATTGTATTTATTTGTAGGAATTGTATTTAATTAATTTATTGATAGTGTAGTGTTAGATTAATTGTAGGTAATTGTAGGTAGTTTATTTAATTAATTTATTGATAGTATAGTGTTAGTTTTAATTGTAACTTAGGTTAGGATTTCTTTTACAGGTAAATTTGTAATTATTTTAACTATTTTAGCTATTAAATAGTTCTTAACTATTTAATAGCTATTGTACCTGGTTAAAATAAATACAAAGTTACCTGTAAAATAAATATAAATCCTAAAATAGCTATAATATAAATATAATTTATATTGTAGCTATATTAGGATTTATTTTACAGGTAAGTATTTAGCTTTAAATAGGAATAATTTATTTAATAAGAGTTAATTTATTTCGTTAGATTTAAATTATATTTAATTTAGGGGGGTGTTAGTATTAGGGTTAGACTTAGCTTTAGGGGTTAATCCATTTATTAGAATAGCGGTGAGCTCCGGTCGGCAGATTAGGGGTTAATAATTGAAGTTAGGTGTCGGCGATGTTAGGGAGGGCAGATTAGGGGTTAATACTATTTATTATAGGGTTAGTGAGGCGGATTAGGGGTTAATAACTTTATTATAGTAGCGCTCAGGTCCGCTCGGCAGATTAGGGGTTAATAAGTGTAGGCAGGTGGAGGCGACGTTGTGGGGGTCAGATTAGGGGTTAATAAATATAATATAGGGGTCGGCGGTGTTAGGGGCAGCAGATTAGGGGTACATAGGGATAATGTAGCTGGCGGCGGCGTGTGGACGGCAGATTAGGGGTTAATAAGTGTAGGTAGCTGGCGGCGACGTTGTGGGGGGCAGATTAGGGGTTAATAAATATAATACAGGGGTCGGCGGTGTTAGGGGCAGCAGATTAGGGGTACATAAGGATAACGTAGGTGGCGGTCGGCAGATTAGGGGTTAAAAAAATTTAATCGAGTGGCGGTGATGTGGGGGGACCTCGGTTTAGGGGTACATAGGTAGTTTATGGGTGTTAGTGTACTTTAGAGTACAGTAGTTAAGAGCTTTATAAACCGGCGTTAGCCCAGAAAGCTCTTAACTACTGACTTTTTTCCTGCGGCTGGAGTTTTGTCGTTAGATGTCTAACGCTCACTTCAGAAACGACTCTAAATACCGGAGTTAGGAAGATCCCATTGAAAAGATAGGATACGCAATTGACGTAAGGGGATCTGCGGTATGGAAAAGTCGCGGCTGAAAAGTGAGCGTTAGACCCTATTTTGAGTGACTCTAAATACCGGCGGTAGCCTAAAACCAGCGTTAGGAGCCTCTAACGCTGGTTTTCACGGCTACCGCCAAACTCCAAATCTAGGTCTTAGTTTTCTTGTCGTCTCCCTGTATAGACTTCTTTGCAGGAACTCTTTGCCATTCAGGCCTCTGAGGAAGAGGTGGCGGGTAGTGTTTTTCTCTGGGGAAGTTATGCTGTGTTGGGTCCTGAATGACGGGGGGTGATATGTCCAAATCCTTGTAGTAGGGTGATGAAGTGAGGGCGCTAGCGATAGCTGAAGGAATAAGTGGAGAAGTCTAAATGTGTAAAATTTCAAAAAATTAGGAAAGTGCAATAAACATATTTTTTTTTTTAAAAGAGAAAAGTGCAAAATATGTAAATATTTCTTAAATCTAAATGTAGGCTTAATAAATTAATAATATTAAGCCTACATTTAGAATTAAGAAATATTTACATATTTTGCACTTTTCTCTTTTAAAAAAAAAGAAAATATGTTTATTGCACTTTCCTAATTTTTTGAAATTTTACACAATTAGACTTCTCCACTTATTCCTTCAGCTATCGCTAGCGCCCTCACTTCATCACCCTACTACTAGTAAACCCTTAGAATAGATTGAAGGATCTTTCTCATAGTGAGGTGTTTGGAATATATTATATATATCCAGCGCTCTATTTATTCACATAATTGATCACTGTCCAAATCCTTGCATATTCTTCCAAAATCTTCTGGCGTGTTATAGACCCATCTTCTTCCTTTCCAAACAACCTGCAGGTTAAAGGGATGTCCCCACCTATATGGGATGTTATGTTGCCGTAGTTTGGAAGTCAACAGGCGGAAATCCCTTCTTTTTTGCAGGGTCCTCGGGGGCAGGTCTTCAAAAAGTTGTAGAGAGTCTGTCCTGAAAGTGACAGGGTGTTTTTCCCTTGCTTTCTTCATGATATTCTCTATGATTGGGTAACAGGTCACCCTTACTATAATATCCCTTGGCGGTTGGTCTCCTAGGGGTTTTGCTCGGAATGCCCTGTGGAATCTGTCCAGGGCAAAGGTGACTTCAGAATCTTCATCTGTCAGATATGAAAATAGGCCCTGCAAGTAATCCTCTAGGGCATCAGGAGCAATAGTCTCTGGAACTCCCCATATCCTGATGTTATTGTGGTGACTTCTGTTTTCTAAGTCTTCAACTTTGTTCTCCAGTTGTATGATGATCTCTTCCTGTTGTGACATCTGCGATTGAATGGAGGTAAAATTGGCATTGAGTAAATCTGAGTCTCCCTCCAGCTTTTCAACCCTTTGGCCAACCTCTGCCAGTTCCTTTTTTATCTCCGAGATTTCTTCTCTGATACTTTGTTTAACCTGGCAGACAAGTTCAGAAAAGTCTTTTTTTAGAGGGGAGAGATTTTAGAAGTGCTCTAGGTATTGATATGGCTGAATCCGTAGTGTCATCTTCCGATTCCGAGGATGATGAGGAATCCCTGTGGTTGACAACTGGAAGGTTTTTTTGTACCTTCGGAGGAGCTTCTATATGTTTAAAAAAATAATTCACTGTTGGTGTAGAGGGGGTGGTTTTTTAACTTGTTTGTCCGTTTTGTTCCCTTTTTTGCGGGACATGTTTGTTAGAGAGTAAGTGATGTGACCCTATGCCCAACTCCAGACAAGGCAGAGTCCCCTGCAGGTTTCTTTTACTGGGAAAAGAGTGGATCCACAACTATTTCTGCATTGGGCTGGATCAATCTTGGTTTCAGATTAATATATTGAGTAAATCTCGAATAGTGAGAAAGTTCCAGACCCAGAGACCAGTGTTTTCGGATCCCTCTGCCACTTATATAGTTATAGGGGACTATGCTTTATTTTCAGCAATGCGAGGCAGTTTATGTCCCCTATAAAATTTGCTTTCGATTTGTGTGAGTGACTTAGCTGGGATGTTCAGAAGGCCAGAGTTGCGCAGTAAACATTTGTGGAGGCTTTTTATGTCATTTTATGGTGCCTCGTCTATATTAGATGGGTTGTTGTAGCTAGCCATGATTCCCCATTTCAGATTTGGCAGGTATGTAAATTTATGTGGCCAAGCCTCTGTCACCACAGGCCCCCCGTAGTGTTATAAGCTGCTGCACATAGCATTCCCTGGGCCATAAATCTGAATATCTTTTTACTTTTGGTACCTGGTGTTGCATGGTGGATTCCTTCGATTAGGTGCTGCAGTGTTTATTAGCTCTTGGTAATGCTCCTCTATAGCATGTTCTCATGCCCCAGACTGCATTCAGGTCATCCACGTGTCTTACTCTGTTCTTTAGGAGGTCCGTGGGTTCCGGTCTCAATTTTTACAGGGTGAGGGTCTCCTGGTATACATCGCTGTACACTGCTATAATGCCCCACTGCTTCCTGTGCTAGGAAACGGGATCTGCATCCACAGAAGCTCCGAACTGTAAGTTTTGCCCATTAGGGTTCCAGGAGCTCACTTGTGTGCAGCCTTCTCCATCGAGCGCTGGCTCCGCTCCCTTTCTTTGTTTGTTTTTAATGAAAAGATTGTTGCATATTTTTTGAAAGCCCTATCCTAAGTTTTCTAATGATGCTTTCACTTATATCATCCTTATTTAAAGTAAATTATTATTATTTTTATTTTTTTATTATTATATTTTTTTTTAGAAGTGCTATTTATAAAACAAATTGTGTTCTGTTGGTGTTGTAAGCAACATAGAATAATATGGTATGAACATAAAGTAACATATGTAATGGAATAATACATTCTGATGCATATCTGTATAATTATTAACATAATTCAATTTAAGTTTTAAATTGACATTCTCAATAATTGTTAAATTTACTTCCATGATCAAATTGTGCACAGTCTTTTTATATGCTACTGCTGAGCATGTGCAAGGGTTCACAGAGTATACATATATGAGTCTATGATTGGCTAATGGCTGTCACATGATACAGGGGGCCAGGGAAATTTAAGACAATTTTGAAATTTGTCAGAAAGTAAATCGACTGTTAAAATTCAGAGTAATTAATATTTAATTGTCTTATTATGAACTTGTTGATTATGCAATTCTTCTGTATTCAATAGTCCTTTAAACTCACATAATCCTATGGGAATCTTTAAAATATTCATGCTAATAAAATCACTCCTTTATTTATGTTAGAATAAGTAGGCGTTCATTGTAAATGTGGTTGGCCTAAAGGGAGTCTTAGAAATTTCCTTTGAATTCTCTGATGATGAACATTTCTGATTTAGTTTGTGGGTGAGTTGCCTCTTGTTCTGATGTGAGGGGTGTAGCTATTGAAGTAGCAGAGTGGGCAGCCAAAGAAGAATGGATTTATTCCTTCCTATGTGAGAGCCCGGCTTCTTTATCTATTGACACGCATGCAGAGGAGTCAGCCAATGGGAGGGCTGGAGATGGGGCTAGTTTTGGTGTCAGCTGGAGAAAGTACTGGGCCAGTGAGGGTGTCATATTCTTCCACGTATCACTGAAAAACAAAATTTATGCTTACCTAATAAATTAATTAATTTCATGGTGGTTAGACTCTACGAGTCATTACTTCTGGGATTCAAATCCTGGCCAATAGGAGGAGCACTTAATCCCATCCACCTCTCTGGTATTCCAGTCTGATGTATAGCCAAGAAAAGAGAAACAGAAAGGTAGGAAAGGACAAAGTAAGGAAAATAAAGGGCAAACTATAACTGCCACCAGAAAAAATTACGCAAAAAAAGGAAAATGGGCGGGTCTCATTGACTCTCACCAATATGGGTCCACGAGCCATTACTCCAGGGAACTAATACCCAAGCTGTGGAGTCCATGAGTAATATGGCGGGACAACATTTTTTTAAGCAGGCACCTAATTATCAGACACTGCTGCCATAAGGACTTTTCTACCAAACACATTAAAGTGGTAGAATTCTTATGTTGCTGCCTTGCAAATTTATTCAATATAAGCCTCATTCTTGTAAATTCAAGAAGAGGAATCTGATCTAGAAAAATTAGCAATAATGCATTTTGGAAAAAACTATCCTGCCTCCAAGTAAACCTTGGTAATCATGAGATTTAGCCAAACGCTAAATAATCAAATGTAGCCCTCTGAACTTTATTTGGACCAAGAGTCAAACAAATTAAAGGATTGTCTAAAATCTTTTGTAATTTAAAAGTAGAATTCTAATGCTCTTACAATATCTAACTTAAGTAAGAGGCCATCAAATTAATTACTTGGATTAGGACAAGGGGGTGGGCTATCATTTCCTGATTTATGTTATCAGAAAATCACTTTAGATAAAAAAAAAAATCATATTGAGTCTTTAAAAACTAAAGCTTGTAAAAAAACATACTCTCTCTAGATGCTCAGAAAGCCTTTGATTCAGTTGAATGGGACCATTTACTTACTTCATTACTAGAATTCGGGTTTCCAGAAATAATAATACAATTAGTCAAAAATATCTACAGAAATCCCTGTACTGCAATATTAGTGAATGGTCAGATATCAGAAAACTTTCTTCTAGGTAGAGGTACCAGACAGGGATGCCCAATCTCACCGTTATTATTTAATGTAGTGATAGAGTCCCTAGCCATAATGCTTAGAGAAAGAATACAGGGCATAATGGTGGGCAATTATGAGTGCAAAGTTTCCCTCTATGCAGACGATTTGTTATTATATATTTGTAATTTAAAGGAAAATATTCTGATAGTACTAGAAATAATAGCAGACTTTAGCTCCTTCTCAGGCTACAAGATCAACATAGGTAAATCTGAATTGATGATAATTAAGGAGGATGAAACTTCAAGCCCAGGAAATTATTTTAAGTTAGCTAAAGAGGGCATAAGGTACCTAGGAATCTCAATCTCAACTCAAGAGGATACATGGTATACCTCAAATTATACACCTCTACTTGGAAAAATAAAAGAAGATTTAAAAGCTTGGATTAAATTACCTTTATCAATTACCGGTAGAGTTAACATATTTAAAATGATAATGTTTCCAAATATTCTGTACTTAATTCAATATATTCATATCCCGAATTGTCTAATTGCCTAAAAAAGACATAGAGAGATATCAGTGGCTCTAAGAAAATTTATATGGAATAACAAGAAACCTAGAATATCGTTAAACAAACTATATCTGCAAAGAGAGATGGGTGGACTAGCTCTCCCAAACCTAGAATAATACAATTGGCTAATGTTAGGTAGAATAGTGGTAGAATGGATAACAGGGGCTTCGTACTTTACGATCTCAGAAAACGAAAAGAATATCTGTGCACCGCATAACATCAAATCTTATACATAACCAGTGGCAAAAGTTTCCGACAACTATTAAAAATTTGAAAACTATTATCAACCCCATAATAGCTTGGCAAAAGTTGTGTAAGAATAGAATACGGGTTGTCTAAATATTTATTAATACAAGACAACCTGTCTTTTCCAATGGGCTTTAATTCTACCCTCTTTAAAAACTGGGAGGTCAAAGGGTTGAAATGTATATATCAGATACAAGATGTAGACAGGAAGACTGTTAAAACATTTGACTCTTTGAAAACTGACTTCCTGATAGAAAACGCAGATTTCTATGCTTACCTCCAGGTTAGGCATTATGCTCAACAACTTACTAGGGATAATGGCTGGAATTGGGGATGGGAGAAAATAGAACCTTGGTTAAAATGGTTACGCAGGGTATATATTCAATCTCACCTTGGTATAAACTTATTGCCAGTCATGAAGGCCAAATTAATTTATATAATTTAACGAATAAATGGAGACCCCTCATTATAGAAATAAATGAGTCTAATGAAAAGATAAGGGAATCAATTTCTCAAGTGCAACAATTTCTGAAACATGGAGAGAGGCTTATATAGTATTTATTATACTCCAGAGAAGGGAGCAGAGTGGGGTAATTCACAGTTTAATAAATGCCCAAAATGTAGCAAAATAGCAGCTAATCTAATACACATGATATGGGAATGTTCTATAATCAGACAATTTTGGTGTAAAATTGAATTTTGGCTAGATAAGATACTAAGGAAACCTAGTAACATCAAATTAGAACAGATAGTGTTCCTTTCAGGGTTCAAAGAAAAGGGGGGAGACTAGAAATTTATAAACATATCAGTATTGTCAGCTTGGAGCATAATTTTAAGAAATTGGAAGAATAGTAAAAAACTAAACTTTGCAGAATGGAAAAAACTACTTGATAAAACAAGCAATCATAGAACAATATGATATTCAAGAACTGAATGAGTATACAAGCAATGAATATAGGAAGAAATGGGAACAGTTTATACATTCACTCCCAGATACTACTCAGGAACAAATCTGGCATCCTTTCAGGAATGCAGTCGGAAATTAAGACGAAGATAGAAAGTGAATAGCATAGGGGCAACCCTCTCCTTTTCTTTTTTTTTTTTAATTTTTTTTCTCTTTTCTTTCTTTTTTTTTCTTTTTTTTCTCCTTTCTTTTTTTTCTCTTTTCTTTCTTTTTTTTCTCTTTTCTTTTTTCTCTTCTTTGTTTGTAGGGGTAAGGTTTTAATTTATGTGCGGGAATTTAAAATCAAATGTATAAGGGTTATATACAGGCTAATCCTTGTCAAATTGGGTAAGGATCAGAATGAACTAATCCAGTTTTGCTAATATGTTAGAGCGATAGGTGTAAAAAGCACCCTGCGTGGTGCAAAGAAGGCCCAGATGAGAGGCTATTTATTTTTATGATGACTTGTTGTTTTTTTGCTGTATTTGTTTTCCTTTTTCCTTGTCGTATCCTTTCTGGTATAACACCCTGTGAGGTGGAAGGTAAGCCCAATTGAGAGGCTCAAACACTTATACTTTTGAATAATAAATAAAGATTTTAAAAAAAACCCAACTAATTAATATTCCAAAGACGAGACATTGGTTTAGACACTGGATATATCATAACAAAGCCTAGATATTAAGGCATCTAGCAATTTTCCTGTAGTATGAAACAGAAAAAGCTGACATGTAACTCTTTAAAGAGTTAACAGATAAGTCATTATTCAAACTGATTTTCAAAAATAATTTTTGGAATTTAAAATAATGCCAGCTAAACTTTTATTTTCATAGCAGGAAAAGAACTTCTTTACAAATCATATGAATTTTTTTTTTTTTTACTTGTAATAGGCTTTATGGTCTAAAATAAGGAGTTAAATACAGCATCAAAGAAACCTAAAATAATCCTTTAAGATGAGAGGCTTGAGATCTTGAAGAATGGAGAAAGCTTGATATCTGAAGGTATCCTTCAAAATAAATGTTAACATAATTTGACCATGTTGAATAAGGGGTAGAATTGCCCAAATTGTTAATATTTTGAAAATAGTAACTCTGAGAAATTGAATTAAAGCCATTAAGTCCTGAATTGGTCCAAACATTCCCTCTTTCTTTAATTGAAAAGGATGGAATAAAATCCTTGATCTTGTTCCAAAACTTAAACTAGAGCTAATATATTTCTGAAAGTCTTTTGGAATGTGAGAGAGACGACACCTTCTTCGAAAAGACTTTAATTTTAACATTATTCAGTAATTCTGGGAAAATATGTTTAGAACCCAGAGTTCTTGGGCAGGCCGTGATAGGCCTTCTAAAACATAGAAAAGAATCTGGATTGGGGGTCATACTTTCATGTTGATTTGGAAGAGAGGAAGAATGCTTGGTCTTCCAACTGGAATAAACTTCCAGAAACATCTGGAAGATTCAGGTCAATGTAAGGAGGAGCAAGACTTTTAGGGGCCGATTTATTAAGCAGTGACGGCTGCTCATTCGGCTCACCGGAATCAAAAGTTAAGAAGCAGCGGTTGTAAGACCCCATTCATATAGGATCGGGATGATTAACACCCCTGCTAACGGCCGATTGGCCACGAATGTGCAGGGGGCAGCATTGCACAAGCATTTCACAAGAAATGCTTGTGCAATGATACGCTGTCTGCATTTAGCGATATTGGGCGGCGAATCATGTCCGCCCGCTGCTTAACAAATCGGCCCCTTAGTTTCTAAATTGACAAACGGAACAAAAAAAATACTATGGGGCCTATCTATCAAGCTCCGAATGGAGCTTGATGCCCCTTGTTTCTGGCGAGCCTGCAGGCTCGCCAGAAACAGCAGTTATGAAGCAGCGGTCACAAAGACCGCTGCTCCATAACCTGTCCGCCTGCTCTTAGCAGGCGGACAGACATCACCGGAAATCAACCCGATCGAGTACGATCGGGTTGATTGACACCCCCCTGCTGGCGGCCCATTGGCCGCGAGTCTGCAGGGGGCAGCATTGCACCAGCAGCTCTTGTGAGCTGCTGGTGCAATTCTGAATACGGCAAGCGTATTGCTCGCCGTATTCAGCGAGGTCTGGCGGACCTGATTCGCACTGTCGGATCAGGTCCGCCAGACCTTGATAAATAGAGGCCCATGTGTTCTATTTTTCCCTTAGACTTCTTGTCCCTAGGGAGAAAAGTTCCTTTTCCTCTAGACACAGTAGAAATGATAACATCAAAATAAGGTCCATATAAATGCTTCCTTGAAGAGGAAAGATAAAAGTCTGCTGACAATGACTTAAATCACAAAGCCTTTCTGGTCAGCAATACAAAAGTCATAAACGTAGAATAAAATTGAATAATGTCAAAATGGGACCACAAATACGTGCATTAGTCTACTTTAGAAGTTTCAAACAACAGTTTCAAAACAACATTTCCACTTAGGGGTGTACTCACTTTTGTTGCCAACTGTTTAAACATTAATGACTGTGTATTGAGTTATTTTGAGGGGACAGCACATTGACACTGTTATACAGGCTGTACACTCACTAATTATACATTGTAGCAAAGTGTCATTTCTTCAGTGTTGTCACATGAAAAGATATATTCAAATATTTCCAAAAATGTGAGGGGTGTACTCACTTTTGTGAAATACTGTGTGTTTATATATATATATATATATATATATATATATTTATATATATAAGAATAAATAGAACAAAATAAATAGGAATGGGAAATTTTCCTATTTCATGTTGGGTTAGCACACTTGGTTAAACACGATCGGGTTTGCGCACGAGTAGAGTGTTAGATTTTTTCCCCACTTTTCGCACTCCATTGAAGTCTATGGGGGAATACATTAAAGGGACACTGAACCCACATTTTTTCTTTCATGATTCAGATAGAGCATGCAATTTTAAGCAACTTTCTAATTTACTCCTATTATCAAATTTTCTTCATTCTCTTGGTATCTTTATTTGAAAAGCAAGAATGTAAGTTTAGATGCCGGCCCATTTTGGGTGAACAACCTGGGTTGTTCTTGCTGATTGGTGGATAAATTCACCCACCAATAAACAAGGGCTGTCCAGGGTCTGAACCAAAAAATAGCTCAGATGCCTTCTCTTTCAAATAAAGAGAGCAAGAGAACGAAGAAAAATTAATAAAAGGAGTAAATTATAAAGTTGCTTAAAATTGCATGCTCATTCTGAATCACGAAAGAAAACATTTGGGTTCAGTGTCCCTTTAACAAACCAGTCAACACTGCAAGAACACTGCAAGATACAATAATAAAAGTATTCCTTATGTAAATTTAAGTACAGGTGGCCCTCAGTTTACGCCGGTTCAATTTGTGCCGTTTCAGAATAACAATCTTTTTTTTCAGTCATGGGACTGCTATTGAAATGCATTGAAAAGCAGTGCACTAATTAAAATAGCCAGTAGGTGGAGCTGTCCGCTTGTGTTTCAGCAAAGTTAAGCAAATTTAACATCCTGAAATTGATGTACAGAGAGCAGACATTAGCTATCGAGCAACAAGATTTAGCAGCCACTTCCCTATTATCTTCCTGTCCAGCTGCTTGAGGTGAGGGTGTCTAACTGCCTATTGATCACTGCAGACTGAAATGCATAGAATAGGTGCAGACCCAATATTATCTAACATGCTAACAATGCAGAAAACTGATTGCAGAAAAATGCAAGTAAAAAAATGTTTTTGTTCATTAAACTTAGTTTGATGATATAGTCTGTTGTGTGATTATTTAATTAAGTTATTGTTAGGTTACATATTCCGTTATCTCTTGTATCATCTTGGGCCACCAGTAAATGCTAGAGATGATATCATTCATTCTTGCAATGCCTGGATGACCACAAAGAGGAGGATCATGGTGGTCCCCAATCAACTCCTTGTGTAGAGAAGTAGGAATGTATAATTTATCTTGTTTATACCATAAGCCATCTGAGGCTTTCTGTAGATCATCTGGAATGTGGTTATCCAAACGAAGAGCGTTGTGGTACTTAATCTTGTCACAGTACGTCAAGCCAATTAAGTTCTCATAAGGAATAATTTCTGTTGGATTGTCAATATTTACAGGTATAGGATCTCTTCTGGAGAGGGCATCTGCCTTCCCATTTTTTGAGGCAGGTCTGTAGACTATCTGAAAATTAAATCTACTAAAAAAAGACTCCAGCGTACCTGTCGTGCGGAAAATGTCTTGTTTCGCTGTAAAAACTCCAAATTCTTGTGGTCAGTATACACCAAGATGGGAAGTGTTGTGCCCTCTAGGAGATGTCTCCAGTACTCAAACGATCTCTTGATGGAAAGCAATTCTTTTTCCCCTATCGGGTAATTTCTTTTGGGAGGAGATAACAACTTTGAATAAAAAGCTATGGGATGTAAAGGGTGAGTGATATCTTGTCTTTGAGAAAGTACTGCTCCCAGTGCATACTCTGAAGAATCAACCTCTAAAACATACTGCAAATCTGGGTTTGGATGACATAATATCGGAGCAGAAGTAAAGGAGGTTTTTAGGAATATAAATGCTTCTTCGGCCTTTGGGTTCCATTTGAACACCGTTGATGATCCAGTTAAAGCTGTGAGAGGTTTAGCTATTGCCGAAAAGCCTTTAATAAATTTCCGGTAGTAATTGCTAAACCCTAAGAACCTCTGAAGTTCCTTACGGTTTTTTGGGGTAGGCCAGTTTTCAACAGCTTCCACTTTGTTTGGTTGCATTTCGATTCCTTCTGAGGATATAGAATACCCTAGAAAGGATATCCTGGTTGTATGGAACAGACACTTTTCTGCTTTGGCATATAATCTGTGTACTTGTAATCGGGATAAAACCCATCTCACATGCTTAATATGATCCTCTAATGTTTGAGAATAGATTAAGATGTCGTCTAAATAGACTACGACACATATGTCCAACAGGTCCCTAAACACATCATTGATGTAATGTTGGAAGGTGGCAGGGGCATTACATAGGCCGAACGGCATTACCAGATACTCGTAGAGCCCATATCTGGTACGGAATGCCGTCAGCCACTCATCTCCCTCTCATATGCAAATGAGGTTGTAAGCGCCCCTTAAGTCGAGTTTGGTAAATATAGTCGCCTGATGCAACCGTTCAATCAGTTTGGGGATCAGAGGGAGAGGGTATCTGTTTTTTACTGTGATCTTGTTTAGTTCCCTGTAGTCTATGATGGGACCTAATGATTGGTCTTTGTTCTTGACGAAGAACATTCCTGCCCCAGAAGGAGAAACAGAAGGTCTAATAAATCCCTTCTTCAAGTTTTCCTCAAGATAAGACTTCAAGTGTACCAGTTCAGGTTGGCTCAAGGGATATAGATGGCCATAAGGTATAGCTGAGCCCGGCTTCAAATCTATGGGGCAATCATAACTACGGTGAGGAGGCAGTGTTTCAGCCTCCCTTTTACAAAACACCTCGGAGAACTATGCGTACTCTGGAAGTATTTGTGAACATTCCTCGGACATATTTATAGAATGAGGAGTGTTGGAACAGACTTTTTGACAGTAAGAGGAATTCAAAGAAACCTGTAGTGTTTTCCAATTTATGACAGGTTCATGTAGTCTAAGCCATTGCATGCCTAATACAATAGGGAAATGAGGGGAAGGGAGGACATCAAATCGTAAAAACTCATGGTGATTAGAGTGAGTTCTTACTAATATGGATACAGTATGGTGCGTTATGGGGCCACTGGAGATATATGTACCATCAACAACACAAATAGACACAGGCTGATGTTTTTGCTGAAGTGGTATCTTATTAATTCTAACAAACTCCAAATCAATATAAGTTCCATGTGCACCTGTGTCAACTATAGCTTCTGTAGGGTATCAGATTAAAATTTAAATTTACACACTTCAAAACTATTGATCGTCATGTATCAATAAAGAGACAGAATTGGGCAATGGGCATCTGACATTTGAATTTCTAAACATGCTATAAGTTAAAAGAGTGATTGATCCTTTATTTCAGAACTAAATTATCACAGAAAAGAAGTCTTATTTATCTAGAGCAATCAATTTCTCAAATATTTTTAATATATTGTATAATGTCCTAATCCTAAGCTATATGACTTTCTTTAATATCGTCATATTTGATTACTATCCCACAGGTAAAGGTTTACTCTATCCAGAATCTATATAGACTGAAGACTTAAATAGCTAGTCACTCAGGATTTTAATAACCGCTTGTGGGTAAGTCTACTTTTCAGTCAAAAACAAACAGTGGCCTTTGGATCTACACATTTATTGGTATATTTGTTAATGCAAGATGTGATTTTGTTAATGTATAATGAAATGTTTTGAATCAAATTCATATAACTATGCCAATTAAATACTAACACACTTGTCCATTAAACATATATTGTAGTAGCAATGTCTAGACAATAAGTGCTAGTATAACTAATGTGATATAAACCCAAATAGGTCTGATTAAATTGAATGGTATATACACCTATAGTAGAGTTTGAAATAGACATATATTGAAGTTTCAAATGCATTATAAAATATACAGTTTTTACTTGTAAACGTTAACTTTAGATCAGAGCGATTGGGAGTAGGGGTTAATGAATTATATCTGTCTGCCGAATAGGTTATAACAGTGTTTGTGTACATCAGTGCTGATGCATGTTATGTATATACTTAGATAGCGTCATTTAAGTTTTAACCAATCAGCATGTAGCAAGGGGTTTTTAAAGCAACCTGATAGTGCACATTAACAGGCTATGACTACGGGCAACACCCGAAACGCGTAAGCCAGTGTGCTACGCTATCTCTAGTATCCATGATAATTGACTGCTGTATATATACTCTTTTAAACAAAGAAAATAAATGCTAAGTTTTTATTTAAATACAAGGAGCGTGTCACCTTTTTTGATTTTTTGACTCTATGTGTATTAGCCAGCAGAGTGCGAGAAACATTGTTTTTAATGATCTGTGGAATGGTATTTGTGCTGACACAGATCTGAATATTCAAAATGTTCCATCATGAAATAGCAGCAATTACATGTGATAAAATATTTTTCTGTAAAAACCTAGCAGTTTTTTGGTCAATTAAAGTGACATGAAATTAAAATGAAACTTTAATTTCCACTTTACTTGTATTATCAACTATACTTTATTCTCTTGATATTCTTTATGGAGCACTATATTACATCAGGGTTTGTAACAATATATTGTATGTATATTTATATATAGGTATGTATATTTATATATATGTACTGTATATGTATGTATGTATGTATATATATGTATGTGTGTATATTTATATATATATATGTATATTTTTATATGTATATATATATATGTATGTATATAAATATGTATATTTATATATATATATATATATATATGTATGTATATTTATATATATGTATGTAAATTACTGACTAGTCACATCAGGTTGTTTCTGATGTTATAATTGATAGGGGGTGAGACTGTTTGGCTATTTAAGAACTGCATGTTACATTCATTTTTATTGAGCCTGAGGAGGGGGTGTGAACCCCAAAACGTTGCTCTGTCTGTACTGCTGCCTAAGTAAAAAGCACATTGAATTGAACTTTTGGAGTGTCTGCCCATTCTTTTCTACATGTATCTTGCACCTGGGGGCAAGGTGGGGATTGTGACACTCATTCGATAGATGGTTGAACTCCCTCTGTGATTTTGGAAAGCTTGCAAAGCATTGTTGTCCCATTTGGAGGTGAGGACCCCTCTGTGCACACAATTGCACTGCTTAAAGTTATGGCGGAAAAAAGCAGTACACCATGTTCTACCTCTGAATCTGGTGTCTTTTCCTACTCAGAAGAGGATGCTGCACGTATTGCTACGTTTGCTCTGGGACCAAGGGAATTCCTAACAGCACCTGACAAAGAGTTGTTTTCAAGGGATTTGGAGAGATTAATTAAGAGACAATGTAGTATTCAGATACACTCTTCAACCTTAGCTGAATACCATCGTGTTAAACGCATACCTCGGGGCATGCGTTCAAGATTACAGCCCACTTTTTTCAAAGAGAACTCTGAATTCTGTCAAAGATACCAACAAATTCTAAATAAGTGCTCGTTCGACTTAATGATTCTGAATATTGAGTTTTCTAAAAAGGAATTACTTACCCTTGATGGGAAGATTCAAGAACAGGAGGAACAGCTCCGGGAGGCATCGTTGGAGGATGACTTCAAACAGCTGGTTCAGACAGCCAAAGATGGCGCGGCGACGTTCCGGAAGGAAGTGGAGGAACGTAAGCGCCAGAAGTTCAAACGTGATGAGTCTGACTACACGGGTGGTAGTGTCTATTGCTGGCAATCGGGTACTTTTCAAAACCGGTCCCGAGTAAAGGCATGGAGGTCACAAAGAGGGAAGAAGCCCTCTACGGATGCAATTTCCACGGAAGCAAGTTCATCTTCAGCGTCCTCGGGGGACGACAGTGCAACGCAAAACGAAGGAGGCGGAGGAGTCACAAACGAGCAAGGAGGCCAAAGTCAGGGTATGCAACGGCGAACACGCCGAATGAAGAAATAATTAACTGTGATAATGTGATAAATATCTCGAGTTATGAGCTATCTACTGCGGAATTTTCTGTATTGTCAAAGGGACTAACATACTGCCCTGTTGCACAAGTGGACACCTTCCAGTTACAATTAGATCTTCGCCGACTGTATAGAACCATTAAATTGAAAGCATTTTTTGGGGAAACTGTATGTAATAAGGACATTGGCCCTGCTAGAGATATAGGTTGTTTAGATCCATCAATGTTTGATCTATATATTAAGAGTCAATTTGTTCCTTCTACGTACAACCATTCAGTCGACACTTTCAATAGTGTAATTGATAAAGAATTTGATACATTGGTTACTAAACATTCTAATTTGGATTTAAAACATAATTTAACTGTGGCTGAGAAGATGGCCCTTGATAAATTGAAAAATAACCCTGATATAACAATTAAAGGGGCTGACAAGGGTGGAGCCACAGTTGTTATGGATACTTCCAAATATAAAAATGAAATTTTGAAACAGTTAAATGATCCTTTAGTATATAAAGAACTGGAGATTGATCCTTTACCAAATTTTATGGTCAGAGTTAGGGATATTCTTAGCAAGGCTGTTGAGGATGGTATTATTAACGATAAAATGTTTGACTATCTTTTTTTGCAGAATCCCAAAACTCCTTATTTTTATGTTTTACCTAAAACTCACAAGGATCTTTTTGATCCCCCGGGTAGGCCCATTGTGGCTTCCATAGATTCTTTATTTAGTCCTATTTCAAAATTTTTGGAAAAAATTCTAACTCCACTTGTAAGGCAGGGTAAATCATTTTTGAAAGATACAGGTGACTTCTTGAACAAAATTAGGGGCTTTTCAGACTTGCCAGATCACATCATTTTGGCTACATGGGATGTTAGTAGCCTTTATACTATAATTCCCCATGCTGATGGTTTAAATAGTGCCTGGTCTGCTCTGGTAAAGTCGGAAAAATACTCTGAAATGCAGATTAATTTTTTCATGGAGTTACTAGAGTTGGTTCTAACTCATAACTATTTCTCTTTTGATGATAGGTTCTTTCTGCAGTTGCGGGGCACCTCAATGGGCTTGAATGTGGCCCCGGCCTATGCTTGTTTGTATATGGATCAACTGGAGGAACAGGTAGTATACACTGATCCTGATTTTCAGAATTGCCTGGCATGGTGGCGATATATAGATGATCTTTTTATCATATGGCGTGGTGACATCGAGTCCATGTAGGTGTTCCGCAATAAAATACAGAATAAGGTACCAAGTGTCAAATTTACTGCTAGTTATCACACTAATCAAGTAACGTTCCTAGACACCATGGTAATACGTGTGGATGATCACTTTGCAACAGATATTTTTAGAAAGCCTACAGATAAGAATACATTGTTATCCCGTCAAAACCATCACCCACCTAGGGTGTTTAAAAGTGTTCCTAAATCTCAGCTCCTTAGAGTGAAGAGAATAGTCTCTGATCCTCTGACTTGCTCTATGCGCTTAAATGAGATGCGCAAGCGATTTCAGGAAAGGGGTTATTCCCCAGGAGAGTTAGAGACTATAGATCTTCAACCAAAGGAAAAGACTGAAGTAATTAAAAAATTGGCCTTTGTATCAGACTTTAGTGAGATTAGTGTCAAGTTACATAAAGTAATTTGTAGGAATTGGTTTATGTTAAGGGATTCTATGCCTGACATTGAGGCATTTAAAAATCCTCCTTTATCTTCCTTTAGGAAAGGTAATTCCATTGGTAAACAATTAGTAAGGGCTAAAGTTAAACCCTCAAGGAATATTCAAAGGGTGTTTAGACCAATAGAAAATTGAACCTTTCCGTGTTTAAGTTGTTCCCATTGTAACAGCATTATTAAAGGTGAAACTATTAGCCATCCCTTCTCTGGTAAACTCTTTAATATCAAAGGTCACTATAATTGTAAATCTTCTTATGTTGTGTATGCGCTCAAATGCCCATGTGGCCTATTATATATTGGGGAAACAATACAACCCCTTAAGGATCGCTTAACACAACATAAGTCTACTATTAGGAACCCTAAATGCGACACCTTCCTGTCCCATACCATTTTTTTGAGAGGGGACATCAGGTGAATCATTTGAGATTTATGGTATTAGATCAGGTGTCTAAAGGTACTGTAGGCTTTAATAGGGAGAAAATGTTACTGAAAAAAGAAGCTATGTGGATACATAGACTTAGTACGTTATACCCTAAAGGCCTTAATAGGGAATACAATCTTACTGGCCTTTTCTAATTTTTCTGTTGCTTTTTCTTATAATTCTTTTTGTAAGGCATATTGAATAAAAAATGATGAAAAATAATTGATGGTTGAGTAGGGAAGAACTAGAGTAGGGTTATAAATATATCATATATTAACATCTAATATTTGGTTCAGATTTTTAGTGAAGAAATGTATAAGGAATCCAATTTAAGGTTTAATTTGTCTAATTATGTTTGATATTATAATTATTTAATGAAAAAGATTGTTTGTATACAAAGATGGTTATTACTTTTGTTATTAATTGGTTTTCCTTTAAAATGGTTTATTTTTAGTTAAAATTTGTTGGCACTTTAAATTACTGACTAGTCACATCAGGTTGTTTATGATGTCATAATTGATAGGGGGTGGGACTGTTTGGCTATTTAAGAACTGCATGTTACATTCATTTTTATTGAGCCTGAGGAGGGGGTGTGAACCCCGAAACGTTGCTCTGTCTGTACTGCTGCCTAAGTAAAAGCACATTGAATTGAACTTTTGGAGTGTCTGCCCATTCTTTTCTACATATATATATATATGTATATGTATGTATTTAAAAAAACAAAAGGAAGAATATATTCAGGACATATGTTAATATCCTAAAATAGCAAGGGAATTAATAGGCACACATGAAGTACTAGAAAAATATGTATATCTTTATTATCCCAGACCACATATCAGTGGATCACATGTCATAGCTTAACTAAACCACCTAAAGTGAATGCTAAAAACTATAAAACAAATGGTAAAAGAAAGCATTGGGATCGATCCTCATTCCTAAGCATACGTATGCAAAACTAGGATATATCTAATATACAAATCTATATCAGGCAAAGCAAACAATTATACATAAATGACCATGTACAGAAACAATGCCACAGGATATAAAACGATACAGATATAAGCTGGAGAACACAAGGCTAATAACAAACACCCCAGTCTCAGTGAGCAGACTGATGATAATAAACCTGCTGCATTACTGAGTAGTCAGTTCAAAGTCACTGAAAAAGTCACAGGTGAGTGAATAATTTGACCGCAGCAATTCCTGCCGCACACAGAGTCATTCAAATAGTAAGCCTTTAGGATAATTGCAACAGATAACAGCACTTATCTTAGACATCTTGCTCCAATGTTTCAAACAGCCTGCTTGTTTTTACATACAGCGATTCCTGAGCGTCTGACGTCTCCTACAGTGGGAGTGGTGTAACAGTCATCAGAGTCTGTGAGTGGATCTTTACACACTGACCGATTCTCATAGGTCACAGGAATTCCAGCTGAAACGGCAAGTAGCCGAAGTAAACTGCAGACTTTAACGGAGTAAGCATAAATACCAAGATGTACCATCTTTTAAGGGATAGATGTTCTCTCCATTGAACGGGTCCTCACCGTATTCATATGTCCCTCTTGTCAAGTACAGGTAGCCCTCAGTTTACGCCGGGGTTAGGTTCCAGAAAGAATGGTAAATCGAAACTGTTGTAAATTGAAACCCAGTTTATAATGTAAGTCAATGGGAAGTGAGGGAGATAGGTTCCAGGCCCCTCTCAAAATTGTTATAAGTAACACCTAATACATTATTTTTAAAGCTTTGAAATGAAGACTTTAAATGCTAAACAGCATTATAAACCTAATAAAATAATCACACAACACAGACTTCACTTGCATTTTTATGCAAACAGTTCTTTCTATGCATTCCAATCTGGACTGATTTATAGACAGGAAGATCTTGTTCCTTTAAAAACTGCTCGATAGCTCAGATCTGGTTAAACTGATTAATTTCAGCTTGCTTGGCTTTGCTGCAATTCAAGTGGACAGCTCCACCTACTGGCTATTTTAATCAATGCACTGCTTCTCAATGCTTTTCAATAGCAGTCACATGACTGGAAAAAAAGGTTGTTATTTTGAAACGGTGTAAATTGAACCGTTGTAAACCGAGGGCCACCTGTACTATTAGCAGCACTGCAGCATACGCTCTCATGTCAGCGCATAGGAAAGTTACACAGATGTGTCCTGATGAACCCCTGTGACACACACTTGCTGTGGGGGTGAAACGTGCGTTGGCACTGATGTGTAATACATTCCAGGAGGAAGTCGACTATCTCCTGGATAATCAGTAACCAGTGGTAATAAGAAGCGTTGTGATCCTACTTTGGCTTAATAAGCCTAAATAAGCTACAATGTTTGTCTATGACTAAACAGGACACATCTGTGTAACTTTCCTATGCGCTGACATGAGAGCGTATGCTGCAGTGCTGCTAATAGTACTTGACAAGAGGGACATATGAATACGGTGAGGACCCGTTCAATGGAGAGAGCATCTATCCCTTAAAAGATGGTACATCTTGGTATTTATGTTTACTCAGTTAAAGTCTGCAGTTTACTTCGGCTACTTGCCGTTTCAGCTGGAATTCCTGTGACCTATGAGAATCGGTCAGTGTGTAAAGATCCACTCACAGACTCTGATGACGGTTACACCACTCCCACTGTAGGAGACGTCAGACGCTCAGGAATCGCTGTATGTAAAAACAAGCAGGCTGTTTGAAACATTGGAGCAAGATGTCTAAGATAAGTGTCTAAGATGATCTGTTGCAATTATCCTAAAGGCTTACTATTTGAATGACTCTGTGTGCGGCAGGAATTGCTGCGGTCGAATTATTCACTCACCTGTGACTTTTTCAGTGACTTTGAACTGACTACTCAGTAATGCAGCAGGTTTATTATCATCAGTCTGCTCACTGAGACTGGGGTGTTTGTTATTAGCCTTGTGTTCTCCAGCTTATATCTGTATCGTTTTATATCCTGTGGCATTGTTTGTGTACATGGTCATTTATGTATAATCGTTTGCTTTGCCTGATATAGATTTGTATATTAGATATATCCTAGTTTTGCATACGTATGCTTAGGAATGAGGATCGATCCCAATGCTTTCTTTTACCATTTGTTTTATAGTTTTTAGCATTCACTTTAGGTGGTTTAGTTAAGCTATGACATGTGATCCACTGATATTTAGTCTGGGATAATAAGATATACATATTTTTCTAGTACTTCATGTGTGCCTATTAATTCCCTTGCTATTTTAGGATATTAACATATGTCCTGAATATATTCTTCCTTTTGTTTTTTTTAAGTATCTTATTATTAAGGGTGGCACCGGATAGTGAATTCAGCAATATTTCCTACTCTCATTTATTTTTATTTTTTTTATTTTTGTATATGTATGTATATTTATATAAATATATATGTATGTTTATTTATATATGTGTGTGTATATATATATATATATATATATATATATAATTAAATACCAGCTAAAGGTTATAATCTATATAGCTAATAGGTAATAAATGGATCCCTTTTTAATATTGTGGTGATCCATTTAGTGCCCAGTAATCTAGTATATTAGTATATCCAATAAACAAGACATCATAGTAGATTATAGCCAGCACAGACCTATTTCAAGCTAGTAACTCCAAATACTGTGTCATAAATGAACAAGACACTCCCAGAGTTGCAGTCAAAAAAATACTTTATAATTCACTAAAGCAAAGCATTTGACAATTTGTGTTAATAAACAATAAAGAGCATGGACTGAATGCAAGGTGGGGTACACCAATGCTAAAAAATGTGTCAATTCATTGCATAGAGTAATTACACCACATATACAATATATAATGCAAGGGTATAGCATCCGCAGGGTTAAACAACAACCAACTGCTGATTCACATGCGGACTATACTATAAAGGCATCAAAGCAAGTGTCCAAGTGTAGTTCTTTGGTATATAGTGTCAATTAAGCCATCCAACTTGTGAGTGCAGTTGTGTAAAAGTTACCATAAATTGCCCGTTAAGGATATCCACTTTCCTAAAAGGTACTGCAGACCAGAGAGTCACAAATTATTCAAATTAGCTTACCGGATCACTTTACCAATCCTCCCAGAGCACTCTCCTGCAGTGCTTCACCAAACCTGATTTGTCGAGGATTTAGCGTGTCTGTCCACAGATCCTTAAATCGCAGTCAGCTGTCCATGCCGTCAACCTGGTTAGTTGGGTACTGCTGGCGGATCTTTCTTCCATGATGTATTTCAAGGAGGGGTTCCTTAACATTTGTTGCTATCCATATTCCTTGCAACAGTGTATCAATGCTCCAGCACTAGTTTGCTACTACCCACGCTAGACTTCTGGTGGGTGTGGCCATTACGTTACGCTATGTACATTTCACCTGTCATTACTCTTAGGCTTTCTCAAGCGTTCTGATTACCTTAGGCTAAGATACCGCCTTATATTCACACGGGTTAATCCATTTACAAACGGTAACATAGGTAAACCCAATTTATCAAATGCATATGCTTGTTAAATTAATCTATTTTCAATATGTACATGTAAGGAGTGAGAGTTTAGATCAGATGTCGGTAATATATAATAATTTAGTGGCATTACGAGAAATAAGCTTACATAGATTTCCTCACCTATATATTCTGTAATATATAATTACAGCAGAGTGCTGAAATATTATTTCCCAAAATTGAATCCATGAGAAACGGCCCATAGTTAATTTCCTCATTAAGACCCTGTGGCTGCAAGGAATTCATATCATAAATCCATTTGCATTCAGCCTTTAATAATCATCTATCAATGTCACCTCCTCTGGATTTTAAATCAATTAACTCTAGACCCATCCATCTAAAGTTTGCATCGCTACTTCCATGACATTCGAAAAAATGTCTTGCTACTCCGCTGGTTTTAACCCTTTCCTTCAAGATATCCCTACGATGTTCCTTTATTCTTTCATGCCGTTCCCTATATGTTTTCCCAATATAGAATTTTGGGCATGAACAGGAGACAAGATAAACAACTTCCTCACTTTTACAAGTAATATGTCCTTTGATATAGAAGGTTTTTCCATCTGTATTAGAAACCCTATTACCTCTCATCATGAATTTGCAAATAATATATATATATATATATATATATATATATATATATATATATATATATATATATATATATATATATAGCATTATGAAGTGTATAGTGCAAGGTTGCATCTCAAGGCAAGTAAGAAGTAAAAGATCAGACGTTACATTACATGTCTTTCCAAAATCACAGTTTAAAATAAGGCAATGGCTGGACATCGGCCATCAAAATTATCATATTCAGGAGATTGTTGATAAATTACGTAACAGTAAAACTCGTAAGAATATCAGAATTTGTTCTTTACATTTTACAAAAGACTCTTATAGAACTATAGGCCTTCAAAAGTTTTTAAAAGAAAACGCAGCCCCTACAGTTTTTTTGGATCATGGAATGACACTACCAACTGGCACCACAGTAAATAATCCTCAACAACAGCAGAGACTTTAGGCCTACCATCCAATGCAGCACTTAAATTCAATACCACAACTATCAAACGCAACAACATCTCAGAACACTACTATTATGCATGAAGATGAAAGTGATATTGAGGAATTTATCCTAAGAACATACACACCGAAATCTGCTTGCGAGCATAACTACAGCAAAATCCCTGTCAACACTCCAAATGTGCCCACTAAAGTAACGCCAAAGCCTATAAAGAAGCACAATGTTGGCACATGTACCGGTCCTTATGAGTTCTTTTGTGAACAGGTATCATCACAAGCTTGTATATTTCGAAAATATGACTTATGTCTTTGTCCTAAGTCATCTAGTAAACCCCCAAGAGATGACCACCTTTCTGCAGTTATTTCTCATAATGGAAATACTAATGCCAATAACATGAGCATGGGTAATGAGCAAACGAACATAGAGTTAAACACCAGTTATCCTCAGGAAGATCCTTCCATATTTGAACTATCTGAAGTAAGAAGCATTCAAATGGATACGTTAGATAGTTCTTATGTTCCAGATTACACTTCATCTTCAAGTGATGAATCCACAGTCACTTTGATAGCTGGTATCGATAATTTGGAGAAAGAAAGAAAATTTATAGTTTTTTACAGCTGCCTTGACATATTGTTAAAACTCATAAAATGTCAGCATGAGAGTGGATGTGGCAAAAGAGTTTATGAAATTACAAAAACTATTATTGAGACAAGTGTAAATGGAAATGGAAACTGTGTTGGTGGCCACAGTTGTGTATTATGGCGTAGCCAGCCATTGTTTAAAAGAGTTCCAGCTGGAAATGCTTTGGCATGTGCATCTGTATTGTTTACAGGAAACAATTATTACAAGATGAAAGCATTTTTTAAAACCTTCAACATATCATTTATTTCACATCAAACTTTTTCTATTTATCAAAAAAAATATATTTTTCCAGTTGTACATTATTTTTGGAAAAAGGAGAATGAACAGATTTTGAATTCTCTGAAAGGCGAAGCACTATGTTTGTCCGGAGATGGAGAGTGTGACAGCCCGGGTTTCAGTGCAAAATACTGCACGTATACCCTGATAGAGGACACAAGTAAAAAAATAGTAGGATTCCACACAGTACAGGTCACGGAAACAACATCCTCTGTGGCAATGGAAAGTTTTCCATTTAAGAAATGCATTGGTAATCTTCTCAATGATGGACATATTCTAGCCACTATAGCCAAAGACAGACATGTTGGTATCTGAAAATTTTTAAGGGAGGAATACCCGCTGATAAATCATCAATTCGACATGTGGCATTATACAAAAAGTATAACAAAGAAACTGATTGTCATTTCAAATAAAAGATATCATGCTGATTTAAAGCCATGGATTCCCACCATAATCAACCATCTGTGGTACATATGCTTATATTGCAAGAGAAATGTTGATTTGCTCCGGGAGTTCTGGACTTCCATTGTGTACCATGTAAGTAACCGTCACACATGGGAGGATGGACATCTGATAAAAGGTTGTCTACATGGTGATTTGAAAGATTGAACTGAATCAAAGCCATGGATAGCAGAACATTCACCTGCAATTTCTGCACTGTCAAGTTTTGTGCATGACCCCAAAATTCAGAAAGACTTGGTTCATCTTACAGAATACTTCCATACTGGTAGTATAGAGGTCTTCCACAATGTGGCCCTAAAGTATAGACCAAAATGTGTGTATTTCCCCATCGATGGTATGGAAGCCCACACAAAGTTAGCTATTCTTCAAGAAACCAACATTGCCTCGCAACAGGATTGGACAGTTTCGATACAAGTCCTATTTTTCTAAAGCCAGGAAGAAATGGCAGGTGAAAAATATATGAGAAGACCACCATGGAGCATTTGTATCCAATTTTGCAGGAAGTCTTAAAGATGGTTGCTGGTAAAGTCTCTCATGAGTGGCAGTCTCGAAAAAAAATTATGCCACCAAACATAGCCTCTACTCCAAGACCTAGTACCGCTCAACTTGTCCAGGCACATAGGTCTAGAATGAAGCCTAAAAGGCTAACAATGATTTCAGAACAAGAGTAATCGTCTCTTGATGCATTTGTAAACTCATGAATGCTGTGGATTTTTTTAATAAACAAAATATTACTATTTCAAATGTAACCTCTTTTTTTCCACTAAAAGCACTATTGCACGTTACTTTTACTTATGTTTTGCACTTCTAGTTTATTACAATGTTTTTTTTGTTGTTTTTTTTTGTTGGTTTTTTATTGAAATTTTTATTAAGTTTTCAAATTACAAGAATATAAGCATTAAAGATAATACAATTCTTATAGGTATATACATTCTTCTATAATATCTGACAACAAACGTATCAATAATATGCATGAGAATTGTGCAAAGTAAATAAAGTAACATAACACATTAAACTTTTCGGTCAATGCTTCCAGATTCTACTGTTATCTAGATTCTTCTTTTTGAATTATATATGGTACAGATTACTTCTTAACCCAAATGAATAAAGAACATATAGAAACTCAGAATTACATGTACAGGTGAAAGGACTGAGGGCTCACCTGATAATCTATGACAGGGGGAGTCAAGTAGTGGATTTGTACTGATCCCAGTAAAATTGTACATTGTGAGAAAATTCAAGTTTTTGTTTTTTATAGAAACCATATTTTTCTAGGAAAAATAACTCATCTGTCCTGCTTATCCACATTTGTCTTGTGGGTCGTGTGTTTAGTTTCCACTGTCTGGCTATAATAGATTTAGCACCGTTTAATGCTATCTGAAAGACAGCTTGTCTTATCTTGCAGAATTTACCAGGTTTCTGATTGAATAGGACATGAGGTGCCTGTAGTGTATAGTTTGTACTAAATAAGAATTTTCCCAGTTTTTCTACTTCTGTCCATAATGTATGAAGTTCTCTGCAATTCCACCAGATATGCGTCATATCGCCCACTTCCCCACATCCACGCCAACAATCTCCTGGAGACCTTGGATAAATGTGTTTCAGTCTATGTGGCGTCATATACCATCTTGTTAGAATTTTAAAGTTAAGTTCTAAAATGCTAGCCGACCCAGAGACTTTATGAGTACAGTAAAACATTTGTTTCCATTGCATGTCATTGAAATGTTCAGTCAATTCTTGTTGCCATCTATTTACATATGTGGGAAGAGATATATTCTTTAATTTACTTAATAACTTCCTAGCCTTTGATAAAGTTCCCCTGAATGGTGTTGCGCTTAAACATAATTTTTCAAAGTCAGTCGGCTTAGGTAGAAAGTCATCTTTAAATGGAGAGGTGTATACTAAATGTGTTAGTTGAGCGTATTTTAACCAGTTTGTATATATTCCCCCCGCAATATCTCTTAAATCCTCCCGTGGCTTCAATTTGTTATTATGGACCAGCGCGCAAAACGGTATTGAGTAACCATCGTCACCGCTTCCGCTATCTCCTATTTCTAATCCTTTTTTGAATTCTGTGTTTGTGAATACAGGGTACAGAGGGGATTTTGTGGACGATAAGCCTTTGTAACTCCCCAGTATTTTATCCCAATTCTGAAACACTTGCCTCAACAGAGTAATTTTCTGTATTATTTGTGGTCTATTTATTTTGGCGATCCAGCATAGGGCCCCCACCTGTGGCGCCCTTAGTATCTGTGAGTCTAATGATACCCACGCCTTAGAGTTAGTTCCTGTATGCCATTCTATTACTCGTTGCAAAGTGACTGCTTGATAATACAATATTACGTTAGGAACCCCAAGTCCCCCTTCGTCCAAGGAACGATATATAGTCGTTTTTGCTATTCTGGCTTTATGTGTGCCCCAAATAAAGGCATTTATACTATTTTGTAGTTTTTTAAGGAATGTTGGCAACAAATAGATTGGGGCCGCCTGGAATAGATAAAGTATTCGAGGAAGGATGTTTATTTTGATGGTTTGAATTCTACCCCACCAAGACGTGTTATTTTTGGCCCATTTAGGTAAGTCAGAGTCAATGTTTTTCAGCAGTGTTGCGTAATTTAGGTCAAAAAGTTTTGAATTTTGAGCAGAAATCTCAATTCCCAGGTACCTAATCGCATCTGTTTTTCTTCTATATGCACATATCTGCCCCAAGTCTTTAAGCTCCTGGGAAGATAAAGTTATATTAAGGATCTCTGATTTTTTATTGTTTATTACGAAGTTTGAGTAGTTTCCAAATCTCACAAATTCACTTAATAGGTGAGGTAGGGACTTAACGGGAGACGCTAATGATATCAACACATCGTCAGCATACATATTTAGTTTATATTCATTCTGCTCTATTTTGATGCCCTCAATGTAGTTATTTTTTCTTATGTGTGCAGCTAAGACTTCCATTGTGATGATAAAAAAGGTAGGGGACAGGGGGAATCCCTGACGTGTTCCGTTTCGGATGGGGAGTGAGGAAGACAAAACTCCATTTACTTTGACTATGGCTGAGGGGTCGGCATATAAACTAAAAATTATATTAATCATTTTTTCCCCGAAACCTATATTTAGCATTACTTTTTTTTAAAACTTCCAATTTAGCCTATCGAAAGCTTTTTCAGCATCCGTAGAGATTAAAATTGATGGTATATTTTTTAACTTTGCATAATCTATTAATTGGAGGACCCTAACCATATTATCCCGAGCTTCTCTATTGGGGACAAATCCCACTTGATCTACATGTATTATCTCAGGGAGGACCTTATTGATTCTAGCTGAAATTATTTTGGAGTATATCTTTAAGTCCGAATTTAGTAGGGAAATGGGTATATAATTAATGGTTAGATTCGTGGCTTTATTTGGTTTGGGGATGACCGTTATATGTGATAGCAGAAATTCTTTGGAAAAAAAAACTCTCCTCATCAATTGAATTAAATAAGGTGGTAAGATGTGGGGTCAAGATATTTTTAAACATTTTATAATATTTATTACTAAACCCGTCAGGGCCGGGGCTTTTATCTGCAGGCAGGGAGTCTATAGCTGCTATTACTTCCATGGTGGATATAGGTGCCTCCATTTCTGCTTTTTTATCTGACTCTAGTGATGGAAGGTCGGCTTGGGTAATGTATAGTTCCATAAGCTTATCTTCGTCTGGATTTTGGACCCTGGGAATGTTATACAACCCCTCATAGTATTTTCTGAATGTCTCAGCTATTGTCTCACTATCCGATGAGTGTTATATTTCATCAATGGCTATTTCTCTAATGTGTTGGTTAAGCGATTTTTTTTTGTGTTCTAGCTAGACAGGCACTTGCTTTATTACTTTCCGTGAAATATATCTTATTGAGGTATAATGCTCTTTTATGTGCTTCCTCTTGTAGGAGGTTCCGCAGGTCTATTCTTATTTCCTGTCTCTTATTTGAGATAGTGATGTCTGCAGGGTTCAGTTGATGTAATTTATCAATGTCTTTTAATTTAGTTAAAAGGGTTCTATATTTCTGTTATGTTTTTTTGAGGGAGGCCTATACTTTAATGAATTCCCCTCTTATTACCGCCTTGTGAGCGTCCCAAAGGACTGTGGGGTTGTGTTGTTCACTTGTATTGTGTGTGAAATACTCTTCTATTACTGATGAAATTTTCTTGACCTACATCAGGTTTGTGAAGTAATGACTCATCAAGGCGCCACAGGTAAGGAACCACTGGCATGGAGGACCATGCCAGATCCATGGTAACCAGGGAATGGTCTGACCATGCATTCGGGACAATCTCTGTGCCAGAGACCATCGGTAGACTATTCTGATCTATTAATAAGTAAACTTGTCTTGGATGAGAGAAAAAAGTGTATTGTCGATGTCCCGGGTGTAACACGCGCCATGCATCTAAAAGAGTTAATTCCCATAGGCATTTGTTCAGTTTAATAGAGTCTCTTTTAGACCGTGCCCCTCTGATATGTGAGCTATCTAGTTGTGGATCTAGTAACATATTAAAATCCCCCCTAATAAAACGGTACCTTTTTTATGTCTATTATTCTGTTTATTACTTTTCTTAGAAAGGGGATCTGATTCTGATTTGGGCAGTACACGTTAGCTAACGTCACCGGTCTGTTATACAAAATCCCCACTAATATGATGTATCTACCCTCTGAATCCGTTTCCTTTTGGAGAAGTTGGAATGGGACCTTTCTATGCAGTACTATACCTACACCCTTATGTTTTGAGTTTGCTGAGCTAAAATACCCTGTGGGGTATATACTTGAGCTACATCTCGGTTGTTTATTTGTGTCAAAGTGGGTTTCTTGCATCTAAATTATGCCCCCCTTATGTCGTTTAAACCAATTAAGTGCTATTGACCTTTTATTTGGGGAGTTTAAGCCCTTGACGTTATGTCTATTATTCTGTTTATTACTTTTCTTAGAAAGGGGATCTGATTCTGATTTGGGCAGTACACGTTAGCTAACGTCACCGGTCTGTTATACAAAATCCCCACTAATATGATGTATCTACCCTCTGAATCAGTTTCCTTTTGGAGAAGTTGGAATGGGACCTTTCTATGCAGTAGTATACCTACACCCTTATGTTTTGAGTTTGCTGAGCTAAAATACCCTGTGGGGTGTATACTTGAGCTACATCTCGGTTGTTTATTTGTGTCAAAGTGGGTTTCTTGCATCTAAATTATGCCCCCCTTATGTCGTTTAAACCAATTAAGTGCTATTGACCTTTTATTTGGGGAGTTTAAGCCCTTGACGTTCTGAGATAAAATCCTGATCTTACGAGCTTCCATTAGTAAGTTTTAAGTGGCAAAAAGTGGAATAAAATTTCAAATAATTCTGGCTAGTATACATGGTGACAGTACAATATAATACGGGTTTGCAACTTACCCAAGGGGAACCCTCCATCCTGGGGAAAAGAGTAAACAGTATGCTATGTAGAAGATATGCAGAAAAGACGACAATAAATATGGTATTAAGAATTCGCATTGACCTAAATAAAAAAAACAAGTAAGTAAAAACATATCGGAAACAACAAAAATCATTAACTTTGTGATCCAATCTAATAGTTCTCCGCTCTAGGAAGACATACGGGCGAATTACCACTAGTAGCCTGCTGAGTACAGCAGCTTGGGATTCGTGGCCTACAACTTGTAGTAGAGGGTTCATGTACAAAACATGACTAACAACTTACATAATAATGATCTAGCATATGAATACAAAGAAGTCAGCACAAGTGCTGGAACTTTCATTAACAATAATGAACTTTCATAACCTAAGTATATATTATAATCAGCTCATTCATCTGAGCCTTTGATCACAGCTGGTATCACTGTTCAAAGATGGGCCATAGCCTATTAATCAGTTATCTATGTTTCACGCTATAGGCGTGCAAGAGTCTCAGGTAACGGATCTGCTGGAGGTGGAGAAGGGAGCTTTGTCCCCTGGCCCTATTTGTGTTTTTCTATTTATTTGACCCATGGTTGTCTCTGTTCTCTGGGACCAGTGGGATTATAAGGATTGTCTTTTTCCTCCCTAGTCAGAGAGGGCAAGGATGGTTGTGCTATGCCCAATTTGGTGCAGAAACCTTCGATGTCGTCAGGGCCTCAATAAATAAAGACTTGGTTTTCTTTTTCCACTCGGAGACAGAAGGGGAACCCCCATCTATATTTGATACCTAGGTCCTGTAGATGCAGGGTAAGATATCTAGCTTCTCTTCGTTTTATTAGTGTTTGTGGGCACAAATCAGGATATACTTGCAGGCTGCTGTCTTCAAATTGCGGTTGTTTCAGTTTTCTGACCGCAGATAGTACTTTCTCTTTATCTTCAAATTGATGAAATCTAAGAATCACGTCTCTTGGGGGAGCCCCGTCTTTTGGTAGTTGACGAAGGGCCCTATGCGCTCTATCCAGTTGTAATTCTTGGTCTGCCGGGGCATTCAGGAGATGTTGAAAAAATCTTTGTAAAAATGGCGCCAGTTGTGCTTGAAGGACAGTCTCCGGTATACCCCAAATTCTTAAGTTCTGTCGGCGCCCCTGATTGTCAAGATCTTCAATATGTTCTTGTAGGTAATTGATGGTGGATCCCTGGGCTTTTAACTGTTCAATCAGGTGTTCTGAATCTGTAGTTAGGGTTTCAGTAGTTTCCTCCAATTGTTCCACCCTGTGCCCCAGTTGTGAAATATCAGATTTTACCTCTGCTAAACCATCTTTTATGAGCTGACTTACTTGTTGTATTTACTGCGAAAAATCCTCTTTAGTAGTCAAAAGTTTAAGGTCAGCTCTAGTTATGGAGGCTGTAGCATCTTCTGTTTGATCACCATTTTTAGAAATTTCAGCCTGTGTGGGAGGGATAGATTCAGTGTTATCTGTTTCAAGAGTTTTAAAATAAGCATTCATTTTACTAGATTTTTCTAGCTTCCCAGATTTTTTTGCAGCCATGATGTTGAAGTTCTCCCGGTATTAAATTGACAGTGTATTGCAAGATCAAAATAAAATATCTCTGCTCAAAAATATTGCTGATCTTTCAAAGCACTTTTTTATTCACATGAACATGCGTGACCTCAGATATACAATGTCATTCATATTTTTATGAAGCTTTTTTTTCTGTAATATGCAGCACAGAATTTGTTAATATCCTTGCAGCCTGAAGTAATTAAACATCAAATCTTTTTAACATATTTCCAGCTTTTATGTCAACTTAGGTTAGAAGTTTCAGCTGACAGGGGAAACCATTCTTTACTTTAATACTTCAGCCACTATAAGCGAGTTCAGTTCAATAAGGCCATTTCAGTGAGTCAAATATCTGTGCAGATCATTCTGCTTTAAAGTTATATATTAAACCTTGTGACTCTAAGTGTCCCTTATAATCTTGCTCTTTTATTAAGTAGAACTAGCGGCCTTTACATTCAAAGTTTATAACTGTAATCCAGGGTAAAGTTTATGGCGCACTTACAATTTGCGCTTCCATCATCCAGCCGTTGTTATGTGTGTGTATATAGCCCGGTATGCCCAAGTGTCCTTTGAGACTGTGCTTTTATCGTGTACCAGCGGCTATTACCCCTGTGTGGTATATTTATAGGCCCAAGTTCAAAGTTATTGCGCACTTACATATTGCGCTGCTGTCCGGTCTCCAGCTGATGTTAAGGCGGGTGCAGCAGGTTCTGGAGGCCTCCGCTCTATCCCCAGTCACTTAGTGGTATTCCCCGTCGATATCAGGTGGCTTATTGTCGGTTTAGCTGGCTCTCTGTATCGTTTTCTGGCCAGTTGTTTGCAGAGCGGCCATACTCTCGGCTCGCTAGCTCTGCCCCCCTATTACAATGTTTTTTATGTGAGTGTTTTAAAGTTATTTTTAAAATAAAAAATATAATTTTTGCATAGGTTAATATTTAATTCTTCTAACAATATGGTTTAACTGTTATATAGCTATTATTGTATAATGTATTTGTAGGTGCCCCTCAAACACACTAAATCAAGTCACATGCTTTTAAAACTTGTTTGATTCTTATTGTTTTTATATATTTTTTTACAGGAGCTATCGACAGACCATCAAGAATAAAAATGCTATTGTAAATTACAAATAATAAAAAAATTGCTATTTATTCTCATGTGTTTGAATTTTTATGTGTCACTATTTTGCAGTAATAATACTAATAAACATTTTTCAAAATAATTACAGATTCTCAGATCTTTTTTTCAATAGAATACATAGAAACCTCTAGCAATAAAGTGTCACTGAGAAATGAATGAATGATAAATGAATGAATGATAAATGAATGAATGATAAATGCCCATGAATTCACAATGTAAAGTCTCTGTAGGCGATCCTACGAAAGTCTTTCTCTTGTAACTCATTCACGGGACATAAGCGCTTCCTTGCCTAGGCCTAGAATATATATGTAGATGTTTCAAGTGATCACGGTCCAGTAGGCGGTTTCTTAGGTAGTCTACCTCAGTAATACAGTTCGTATCCTAATCCCAGGTTAGTATATCTGTATTTTATCTATTTCTTTACAACAGATAGACTCCACTTCAGTATTCATAGATTTGCAATGACCATATAAACACCATTCAGTATGTCCCCTTCTAACAATTGAGTTAGTGGAACAATTGATTTCAGAATTTTTATGCTGAGGGATATCAATAATGGGGTCCCATATATCACTTTCCTCTGGTGGCACTGGCATTGGTCTACTGTAACGCTGAGCATTCATCAACTCTCTCTATAACAACAAAAAATATTATAATAAGGGGGCACAGTGTTAGTTTAGAGGATAGCAGATTCAAGACAAATGTGATTATGTTGGTTGTATGGAATAAATGTACAATAAAGGTATGAGGGTGGTAAATTGATGGAATATACCTTCTATAAATCTGTTAGACACAAAGAGTGTAAATAACTGTTGGCTGCTTGTAAAGGATTTTGCACAGATAAAAATACGGAAAATATCTGCATGAAATAGAGTTCAAATTATTTTTTACATACAGGTATGCAACAGGGTTAGCCTGAAAAAGGGCAATGGAGTGCTTTTAAAGGTATGGTAATTAAAATTATCATTATTTCAAGAGCCAAATTGCCCGCAGAGGATCAGTCAAATAATATAGGAAATTTACATTTAAAAAAGCTCTGTAGCAGGGTTAGCAAAAACATTTTTTGAGAATTTTAAATTATAAAAGCAAGTAGGGTGCTTTCTAACTTCACATTTCTAAGGGTGCAAAATGACATGCTGGTTAACAAAGAAGAAAAGTACAAATGTATGTAGCAGGGTTAGCCAATAAAAGTAATAAAGGATAGATAAATACATTTCGTAGCATTTTGTATTTTCGATCTATTATTTTATGCTAACCCTGTTGCATATCTGTATGTTTAGAATTAGAAGACCGCAATTACTTGCAGAGATTTAGCGTTTATTATTTACCCCCTTTGCATGTAAGGCTTTGCCTGGGGACGGTTTAGCTTTGAAAAGGCAGTAGGGTGCTTGTAAAGGATTTTGCACAGATAAAAATACCTTACATGCAAAGGTGGAAATAACAAACGGAAAATATCTGCATGAAATTGAGTTCAAATAATTTTTTTACATACAGGTATGCAACAGGGTTAGCCTGAAAAGGGCAATGGAGTGCTTTTAAAAGGTATGGTAATTAAAATTAACATTATTTCAAGAGCCAAATTGCCTGTAGAGGATCAGTCAAAGAATATAGGAAATTTAAATTATAAAAGCAAGTAGGGGGCTTTCTAACTTCACAAGCCTCACAAGCAACTAACATCAGAATCCCAGACTTGCAAAGCAGTTTCACAAGCCTCACAAGCAACTAACATCAGAATCCCAGATTTGCAAAGCAGTTTCACAAGCACTTGCCCACCACCCCCCCTGTTTTTTTACCTTAATATATAAACACCTCCTAACAGTACTTAGATGCAGCTTTCACTATTGATCCAGGATAGATAAACTACTTCATATTCACAGCCTCTGTACTGACAGTCTACCACATTCTCTTACACTTTTCTAAATCTAATTTACTCAGTCACCACACACTTTATGTTCTTATTGTTTACCTAGTCCTCACTAATTCTCAGTTCACCCTGCCTTATATCAGAATAATTTCCCTTCTCCCTTTCCTTCTGTGTCCATTCCCTCTCCTTTAGATTGTAAACTTGAGAGCCCCTCTACCTGTAAGCCACTTTGTATTTAAAGTGAACTACTACTGACTGTACTCCTTTTGTATAACTCAATTATTGCACATACAAATGTAATGTACCCCTACTGTACTTGTTTGTGTATGCAATAGATCCCTGTAATGTTTAATTCTTTGTATAGCGCTGCGTAATCTGCTAGTGCTTTATAAATAACCGATAATAATAATAATACTGTAGTTATAATTATAGCTGCAACCAAAACAGTTATACTGTTTACTGTTTGCTCCTGATCTAGACCGCCTTAGTTTAAGTCATTTATGTGTATCTAAAGTGCTATTTTGTATTTCTATTCTGTTTCTGATTATGCATGGATAAATGAGCAATCCATATTATATTACATAAGGTCCCTTTAAAACTCAGATTTACAGACCAAATGTTTTTAACCAATGACATCTCAGTACTGCTTTTAAATATGTGATTGAGTGCAGATGGCATTTATCTATAACTATGGCATGAGTCAAAATGCATAAGCAGCCATTCTTATGTCGGACTGTACATGCTTTTTCTTGAGATCTGATCCTGTTTTAATGTGCATATTGCAACTAATAAAGATTTTAAATTTTTATCTTTGTTCTACTAGCTTGGTATATATGTTAAAGCCCCTTTCAGCCTCTTTTTTTTTTTTTCAAACACCTTATACTTTCTATTTTTGAGCCCTTAAAACTTTTTATAAGATAGCGTTACTGTACATGTATTTATGTTATGTTTAATGCAACTTTAATTTGTTTCCCTACCCTTTATGCAAGCTCTGAAGTTGCATTAACCCGACACACGTTAAATTAGATTGTACTCAAACGAACATGTTTACTTTCATCTCATAATACACATGATAATTCCATTGTGTGCAAAAAAAATATCTTTAACACGCTACAGTAAAACCTGTTGAAAAGTATTAAAAAAATGCATTATAATCGCCCAGAAAATTTCCCCTCCAAGTTAAAAATACAGCTTTTTTCACAACCCTATATTGTGTTTTTTTAGGCTCCAAGAAACACCCAAAAGATTGCCTCAAAAGGAAAAGTGCCTTTCTCCTGTTGAAAATCTGACAAAAAAAAAATAATAGACTGATATACTGTGATCGAGTTTTCAGTTCTATAAAAAGTGCTTAATAATAATATATCAATTCATATAAAATGTAGTTCATCCCATATTATAAATGTGGTGCATAAGTCTGACATAGCAGGTACACTAACAAAGGCAGAGATGGAAAATACAAGACAGTCAGTACTTTAAAAATGTATTTTGTATGTGGAATTTTTTTTAAGCTTAATTTTTTTAACAAAGGTCATAAATATGTTAGGTATTTAACCTAATGTTAGTTGGCTTGTATAGAAGGAAGTTTTTTAAAGAATGAAACTAGAGTTTTTTTCACAGGATGTTTTATACCTATATTACAGTAATTTATGCTGTTTAGATATCCCCATTGTAAACACTAAAAACTAAAAATACATGGCACATTTTTATTGTAGAGTAATTCAAGTTATTTTCCTTTTGTAATGCACAACATGCTAATACTTGGAATTGCACAGCAACCTGTGCTTGCACACAAGAAAGAAGCTTTGATGAGACTCAGGGCCTGATAAAGACTTTTAATTCTAAAAGGATTCCCCACAACATTATGTGATATTTTGAGGATGAATGATTACAGACCAGTTACTTTAACACCTGTTATTATGAAATGCTTTGAAAGACTTGTGCTGTGCCATCTAAAAGTTCTAACCATTGCTTTTCAAGACCAGTTTACATACAGATCAAACAGATCTGTGGATGATATTAATTTATTACTACATAATAATTAACCACACTTAGGGCTAGATTAGAAGTCCGTGTGGGTCACAATAAGCTAAGTAATGAAAAAAAGAGGTAGAACGAGCACCAGCTAATTAAAACGTCATTTTTATTTGTTTCTTCATTAAAATTGAAATATCAGCATGACAAATAGAACCACAGAGGTCAGGTACAGCTGACGCGTTTCGGCTTTTGGCCATACTCCAAGCTGTTCATTCACACTAAAACCAACTCATCTTTTGAAGGAGAATCTCTACCTCGTATTGGTTAATCACTTTACATCAAACTTACTCTTTGTATACCAAGTCGTTCATTAAAGGGACATTCCAGCCAAAATTGGAATCCACCTGGATGGATTTCAGTTTTGAATATGTCAGGGTGCCAGGAATCAGACTGAGACGAGGAGTGCAAAAATAATCACACCTTTATTAATAGCAAAAAAATAATAAAAAGTCCATAAGCCAAATAACAAGCCAGGAGTCAAAACCAGAGCTGGTAGTCAGGCGAGCCGAGTCAGGAGCCAAAGTGAATAGTCAGATTAGCCAGAATCAGGAACAAGGAAAACAGCAGAGTCAGGAACAAGCCAGGGATCAGGATCCAGGAAGGACGTCAGGCAGCCAGGTAATACACAGGAACTCTCACAAACAGGTCTGAGACAACGCAAAGGCAAAGCATACTGAACAGAGGCCCTTTAAATAATAAGTGATGACATCACAATTCTGAGACTGCATCCTGTCTCACACGGATAATGCACACCAGTCTGGCCATAAAAGTAAGTGCAGGAAATGAGCATCCCCCACAATGCATAGTCAGGAAGAGAGGTGAGTAAAATGGCTGCCAGCAGCACATGGCAAACAAAACAGGGGAAAAACCCTGACAGTACCCTCCCCTCAATGACCCCTCCCCCACGGGAGGACAAAAGGCTTATTGGGGAAACGGGCATGGAAGGCACGGAGGAGGGCGGGAGCATGAACATCCGAGGAAGGAACCCATGAACGCTCCTCCGGACCGTAGCCCCTCCAGTGAACAAAATACTGTACACGGCCCCTGGACATACGAGAGTCAATAATGCTGCTGACCTCATACTCCTCATGATTGTCAACAAAGATAGGATGGGGACGAGGCAACACAGTGGTAAACCGATTACAAACCACTGGTTTCAAGAGGGAGACATGAAAAACATTGGAGATGCGCATAGCAGGAGGAAGGTCAAGAGCATAGGCCACAGGATTAACCCGTCGGAGTATTTGAAAAGGACCAACATAATGGGGAGCCAATTTATTGGAAGGCACACGAAGGTTCAAGTTGCGGGAGAACAGCCAAACTCTCACCAACCTGGTAGGAAGGTGCGGGCAGACGCCTACGAACAGCCTGGAACTTTTGGCGCTGCATAGAACGATGAAGGCAATCCTGAATCTGCACCCACGTGGAACGGAATTGCCGGAGATGCTCCTCCAAAGCTGGAATACCCTGAGACATGAATGAATCGGGCAACAAGGATGGTTGAAACCCATAATTCGCCATGAACGGGGATAACTTGGAGGAAACATTAATTGCACTATTACGAGCAAACTCTGCCCAAGGTAACAGTTCAGACCAATTATTGTGGTGATCTGAGACATAGCAACGGAGGAACTGTTCCAGAGCTTGATTATACCGTTCCGCAGCCCCATTGGATTGAGGGTGATATGCCGAGGAAAAGGAAAGCTGGATCCCCATTTGAGCACAAAAGGAATGCCAAAATCTGGAGACAAACTGGCTACCCCGGTCCGACACTATCTCCTTGGGTAACCCATGTAAACGGAAGACCTCCTGGGCAAAAATTGAAGCAAGCTCCTGAGCGGTAGGCAGCTTCATCAAGGGAATGCAATGTGACATTTTAGAAAAACGCTCAACCACCATAAGGATAACAGTATTGCCATTGGAAACAGGGAGCTCGACAATGAAGTCCATGGAAAGATGTGTCCAAGGACGCTCACCATTAGCAATAGGTTGAAGAAGACCCACAGGAAGACGTCGAGGAGTCTTATTCTGTGCACAAACTGAGCAGGAGGCAACATATGCAGCAACATCAGAACGAAGACCTGGCCACCAGAATTGTCGAGTGACAGACCAAATCATTTGGTTCTTGCCTGGGTGACCTGCGACTTTAGGATAGTGGTAAGTGTGCAAAAGTTTAGTTTGAAGATTCTCAGGAACAAAACACTTACTACTAGGTTTCTCAGGAGGTGCATTGGTTTGTGCAGCCAGGATCTCCTCCCCCAAGGTAGAAGTCAAATTAGTACGTATGTTAGCCAAAATATGGTCAGGAGGTATAACAGGAGTAGGTACAGACTCCTCCTTGGGCAGAGGCGAAAATTGTCGAGAGAGGGCATGAGCCCTAACATTCTTACTACCAGGCAGGTAGGAGACCACATAATTAAACCGAGACAAAAATAGCGCCCATCTGGCCTGTCGGAGCGACAAACGTTTTGCTTCAGATAGATAAGTTAAATTCTTGTGGTCAGTAAGAATGAGCAATGGCATGCTAGTACCCTCGAGAAGATGCCTCCATTCCGTGAGTGCCAAAATTATGGCCAGTAATTCCCTGTCGCCAATTTCATAATTGCACTACGCTGGAGACAATTTCTAGAGAAGAAACCACACGGATGCAAGGAACCGTCAGGCATAGGACGTTGAGAAAAGAGGGCACCTACTCCAGTCTCAGACGCATCAACCTCAAGAACGAAAGGCAGGACAGGGTTAGGATGAGCCAGAACTGGAGCTTCAGCAAAGGCAGTCTTAAGACTATCAAAGGCCTTAATGGCAGTAGGTGACCAATGGAGTGGATCATTCTCTTTACGGGTCATGTCTGTGATAGGTTTGACCAAGGAAGAAAAGTTTTTAATAAACTTTCTATACTAATTGGCAAACCCCAAAAAATGTTGAATAGACCGAAGACCAACTGGGTGAGGCCACTGCAGAACTGCAGATAACTTGTCAGGATCCATGGAGAACCCTGCAACGGAGATAACATAACCTAGGAAAGTTACTTGAGTCTGATGGAACTCACATTTCTTGAGTTTACAAAACAGGCCGTTCTCACGTAGTCTCTGAAGAACCTGTGTAACATCAAAACGATTAGCCTCAAGTGTGGGTGAGTGTATTAGGATGTCGTCTAAGTACACCACAACACACTGTTGCAACATATCTCGTAGGACATCATTAATAAATTCCTGAAAAACAGCAGGAGCATTACATAGGCCAAAGGGCATTACAAGATACTCATAATGCCCGCTTCTGGTGTTAAATGCTGTTTTCCATTTGTGGCCCTCCTTAATCCTAACGAGATTGTACGCTCCTCTCAAATCAAGTTTAGTAAAGACCGTAGCTCCCTTGAGGTGGTCAAAGAGTTCTGAAATGAGCGGAATAGGGTAAGCATTCTTAATGGTAAGACGATTAAGACCCCTATAATCGATGCATGGTCTTAACTCGCCACCCTTTTTCTTCACAAAGAAGAAGCCAGCCCCTGCAGGAGAGCAGGATTTGCGGATGATCCCCCGCTACAGAGCATCGGCAACATACTCCTCCATAGCACAATTCTCTGCAACACACAGAGGGTACACCCGGCCCCGAGAAGGAATGGCTCCGGGTTGCAGGTCTATGGCACAATCGTAAGACAATTGTTGTTTTTAAAACACTGTATGGGCTATATAAATAGATCATCTACAAAACATGTATGCAAATAAAAAAATAGTGCATAATGTCCCTTTAAGAGGGAAAACTGCTTACAAACAAGACAGCCCCTAAATCTCCAAAAAGTAGCACAATTAAAAAGTGCAAAACACCCATTGCACTGTATCTGAGATATTTTAAACTATGCAACACATTAACAATAAGTAAAATAAAAATATTCTTTACTACTGAATAACCCTGAAAAACTCCTGAAACCAGTAACCTAAAGGCAGAAAGCCACCCTCACAGTTCCCTTTAGGCGGGATGCCTACCCTTGTACAGTATAGTGTGTGGCGGTGGGTGGCATGGATCATTTTTAACTCATGTGGTCGACTGCGTTACACTCCCTAGACCTTGGTGGCGGTGTTACAGTTACTGGTTCGACCTTTGTGCACTATGAATGCGCTATATATACTACTCATTTTGTAGCAGTTTATGATTGTGGTGTATTCCCCTGTTGAATATTTGACACCTAGCAGAATATGTATTGTTGTTCTAGGTCACATGTGATAATATTGATAATCCAAAGAGTAAGGGAGGTATGACTCCTCGTAGTAGGTAACCATGGTTAGTATCTATGGTTATGTATGTTTATGTCAGACTTGTCATATGTCTGTCAGTATCCATCCTCCTACTTTTAATTGTAATTTCCATTTATAATTAGAATGCACGGTTTGCGAAGTGTGGGTTTTTTAGTATCCAAGGAATGCACTGATAACACTGTTTATATTTACCTGTCTTTTTTAAATGTGCCAATTTACATCATGGTGATATGCAAATTGCTTTGGAACCACTAAAACACGTTATGTTGGGTGAATGCATGCACGTTATTGTAGCGGAAGTGACGCAAGTCCGTATACACCGGAAATGGAAGTGACGTCACTTCCGGCCAATAGTCATATACACGTAGCGGTTACACGCCAGAAATCAGATTAAGATAATTATACCCTGTTTATGATATATACAGAAGGATGTATTGTTTAGTTTAGACACATCTTAGAATCAAGTATGTTTGAGTGATTTTTTGCTATTTTGTTAAGAGTAGATACCGGAAATGATTGTGGATTAGAACTTCCTGGGTTATTGGGTTGCACAGAAGATATGATGTAATTTTGGCGCCTTTTTGGGACAGGAAATGGGAGGTTACTGTGTGGTTGTTCACTTATTTAAGCACATGTGTTTGTATGCACCATATGTTCTGAGGAAGGGGAGGTTTACTCCCCGAAACATCAATAAATTTTGACTCCACGTTTGAAAAAATCCTGGTTTGTTTCTGTCTTTTGGTGAAGCTATATTTTCTACACAGAACATCCGGGTGGTTGACCTAAGGAGGGCGGATTCACTTATAGTGGATTTATATATATATATATATATATATATATATATATATATATATATATATATATACAGTATGTATATATATATATATATATATATATTTTACAGAAAAAACAATGAGTATAACAAAAGTGGCAGCAAAAGTGAGTACACCCCCTAAGGGGAAATGTCCAAATTGGTCCCAATTAGCCATTTTCCCTCCCCAGTGTCATGTGAAGTTAGTGATACAAGGTCTCAGGTGTGTTAAATGTGGTGCTATCACTCTCACACTCTCTCATACTGGTCACTGGAAGTTCAACATGGCACCTCATGGCATAGAACTCTCTAAGGATCTGAAAAAAAGAATTGTTGTTCCACTCAGAACAGGCCTTTCCATGGTCGACCAAAGAAGTTGAGTGCACATGCTCAGTGTCATATCCAGAGGTTCTGTTTGGGAAGGGGTGGGGGGGTCAGCCTTTCAGTGCTCAGACCATACCCCGCACACTGCATCAAATTGGTCTGCATAGATGTCGTCCCAGATGTAAGCTTCTTCTAAAGATGATGCACAAGAAAGCCCGCAAACAGTTTGCTAAAGACAAGCAGACTAAGAACATGGATTACTGGAACCATGTCCTGTGGTCCAATGAGACCAAGATAAACTTATTAGGTTCAGATGGTGTCAAACATGTGTGGTGGCAGCCAGGTGAGGAGTACAAAGACAAGTGTGTCTTGCCTACAGTCAAGCATAGTGGTGGGAGTGTCATGGTCTGGGCCTGCATGAGTGCTGCCGACACTGGGGAGCTACAGTTCATTGAGGGAACCATGAATGCCAACATGTACTGTGACATACTTAAGCAGAGCAGGATCCCCCCCTTCGGAGACTGGTCCGTAGGGCAGTATTCCAACATGATAACGACCCCAAACACACCTCCAAGACAACCACTGCCTTGCTAAAGAAGCTGAGGGTAAAGGTGATGGACTGGCCAAGCATGTCTCCAGACCTAAACCCTATTGAGCATGTGTGGGGCATCCTCAAATGGAAGGTGGGGAGTGCAAGGTCTTTAACATCTACCAGCTCTGTGATGTCAATATGGAGGAGTGGAAGAGGACTCCAGTGACAACCTGTGAAGCTCTGGTGAATTCCATGGCCAAGATGGTTAAGGCAGTGCTGGAAAATAATGGTGGCCACACAAAATATTGACACTTTGGGTCCAATTTGGACTTTTCCACTTAGGGGTGTACTCACTTTTGTTGCCAATAGTTTAGATATTAATGGCTGTGTGTTGAGTTCTTTTGAGGGGACAGCAAATTTACACTGTTATTGTAATGCTCGTAGGATATTCCACTATCAGACCGAACTCGGCCAGTAGTCTTCTTATCCCGGTGTCGAGCCGGAATGATAGGGGATATCCCAGAGCAGAGAAAGTTTGCAAGATGAGGTAGCAGTATTCACTATAGGCAGGATAGTCTTTGACGACAGCAAGCAAGGAATTAGAGGAAGGTGGTTCAAGGGTAAACCACTAGAATGGTCAGGCAGGCAGGGTTTGACAACGGTAAGGCAATCTAGTATATTAGGGGTTAAGCAAGCAGAGTAGTCTGACAGGCAGAGTCCATTAACAGTGAGGCAATCCAGTTCCTTAGGGGTTAAGCAGGTAGAGTAGTCAGACAGGCTGAGTTGGTTAACAATGAAGCAATCCAGTACTTTAGGGGTTAAGCAAGCAGAGTAGTCAGACAGGCAGAGTTCAATAATGTAATGGCAATCCAGAATACAATAACAAAGACACCCAGGAGCACACAAAGTAACACCTATACTTGAGCAGTTATAGGTAGAAAGTGAGCAACTTACATAGGCCCAGGATTCGCACCACAGGAGATCCTGACCGGCTTCACAGTGAGAGGAGCATGCGGCGATGACATCACCGCCGCAAGCAACATGAGCTGACACAGCCCTTGACAATGAGCAGGGAAGCAGGCGCCGTGCCCCTCGCAACGGCTAGAGCGGCGTGGCGTGACATAGCCCCCTCTTAAGGGTTCCCTCCGGGAACCAGAGTTGGTTTCAAAGGATGAGCAGCATGGAATATTGAGACCAAAAATGGAGCATGCATGTCACGGGCAGGAACCCAGGAGCGATGCGCCAAAGAATAACCCTACCAATGTACAAGATATTGCAGTTGTCTGCACCTGTATCTAGAGTCCAGGATCTTAGCAACCTCATATTCAGGGTCACCATGGACCAGGAGCGGAGGAGGAGGAGCACTGAGTCGGGTATATCTATTCTTGATGTAAGGCTTGAGTAGAGAGATGTGGAAGACTGGATGTATGTGCAGGGCTTTGGTCAAAGCCACTTTGTAGGCAACAGGAGACAGTCTTTTCAGGACTTTGTAAGGACCGATAAACCTAGGCCCTAATTTGTGACAGGGTTGACGTAGACGAATATGTCGAATAGAGACCTAAACACGTTCACCTACCGAGATGGCACGTACAGAAGCTCTATGATGATCAGCAAACTTCTTGTATCTAGAGACAGCTGAACAAAGCTGAGAGCGAATATGTTGCCAACGAGTGGTGAGTCCAGTAACGTGTCGGTCAGCAGCAGGAACCCCAGTGGACTGAGCAGAAAGAGGGAAGACATGAGATTGATATCCTGCTGCGGCTTAACATGGTGAACATCGTAGAGAGGAGTGCCAATGAGTGTTTCTTGCCAGCTCAGCAAGGGGTAACAACTCAGACCAGTTGGTATGGAGAGAATTGACAAAGGCTCTAAGGTAGGCCTCGAGATCCTGGTTTACTCTCTCAGTTAGTCCATTGGTCTGAGGATGGTAGCCAGAAGACAAAGAAACTGTGATTCCAATCAACTTACAAAAGGCTCTCCAAAAGTTAGAGATGAATTGTGGACCTCTGTCGGAAACAATATTCGCAGGAATGCCATGAAGTTGTACCACAGAGAAAAAGAGACGATAATTCTTTGGCAGAAGGCAGTTTAGTTAAGGGTACAAAATGAGCCAGTCTGGAAAACCGATCCACCTCAACCCAGATAACTGTATGGTGGTCAGAAGGAGGTAGGTCCATAATGAAGTCCATTGTTATGTGTGTCCATGGTTGTTTGGGAATGGACAATGATTGGAGCAAGCCAGAAGGCAAGATTTGGGGAGTTTTGTTGGCAGAACAAGTTGTGCAGGCTTTCACATAATCCTGACTGTCAGACTTCATAGCAGGCCACCATACATGTTGGGAAAGACACTTATAAGTCCTAGTCAAACCAGGATGTCCTGAGAGCTTACTATCATGAGCCCAGGATAGCACAGGAGTACATAGATTCAGAGGTACAAAAAAGATATCGGAAGCCACGGGAGCCCCAGGAGGTTTACTAGACTGGGCACGTTGCAGCCTTTGAAGAAGGGTGGTATTCAGTTGAGCAACCACACAGGAGGGAGGTATGATGTGTTCAATAGGAGCTTCAGAGGAATCACTCAAGTGAGAAAATTGAGGGTAAAGGGCATCAGCCTTCTTGTTTTTGGTCCCAGGAAGATAAGAGACCACAAAGTTAAAATGGGAAAAGAACAAGGCCCACCTGGCCTGTCGAGGATTGAGTCGATGAGCAGTCTCTAGGTAAGTCAGATTCTTGTGGTCGGTGAGAATTTGAATGGGATTGGCGGTGCCTTCTAACCAATGACGCCATTCAGTCAAGGCCATCTTAATGGCTAAGAGTTCAGGATTACCCACATCATAATTCCTCTCTGCAGGAGTAAAGAGTTTGGAGAAAAAGGCTACAGGATGTGACTTGGAGTTTAAAGGATCCCTTTGGGTTAGAACTGCTCCAGCCCTTATCTCGGAGGCATCAACCTCTAAAGTGAACTGTAGGTCAGGATCAGGATGGAGGAGCACAGGAGCAGAACAGAAAGCCTTTTTTAGACGAGAACGAGAGAAGGCATTTATGGCCTCAGAGGGCCAATGTTTACAGTCTTTGTTCTATTTTATTAATTCAGTGAGTGGAGCGGCTGTTTGAGAAAAGTTATTTATAAACTTGCGGTAATAATTGGAGAACCCCAAGAATCTCTATAATTCCTTTAATGAAGTAGGTTGAGGCCATTCTAAAACTGTGGTGAGTTTAGCAGGATCTGTGGCAAAACCTTTCAAGATGACATAACCAACGAACTGGATCTGAACTTGGTCAAACTCACATTTTTCTAGTTTGGCTACCAACATGCTTATGATGATCCTCCAGAGTGGAAGAGAAAATAAGGATGTCATCCAAGTAGACGATGACAGTGCGATTGAGGAGGTCACGGAAGACATCCTTGACAAATGCCTGGAAGACTGCAGGGGCGTTACACAGCCAAAAGGGCATTACAAGGCATTCGTAATGCCCTGATCTTGTGTTGAAGGCGGTCTTCCATTCGTGGCCTGGGAAGATATGAATCAGATTGTATGCCCCACGTAAGTCCAGCTTGGTGAAGAAGCAAGCATTCTGGAGTGAGTCATACAGTTTGTTGATCAAAGGAATGGGATAGCGATTCTTGATAGTTGTTCAAGGCCCTGTAGTCGATGCAAGGTCTGAGGCCGAAACGATCGTCTGGGGTTGTCATGTTCCTTGTTCAGAGGAGAATTGCCTGGTATTTCGGGGCTGGACTGACCTTACTTGGCAGGATCAGACTGATATACTTCAGGAAAGTTTTCTTCTGTGAAAAGCACACTGGTCTAAAAGAGGCTGCTTCCGGGTGGTAAATTGCCATAGAACAAGCCACTGAGCTGTTGTTCGTTCCTGGTAGAGCGCTTCTCTCTTTGTATGCAAATTATTATGACCCTGGGGAAGTCTCCCTATGGGTGATGGGGGAAACCAGATGTGGACTCCTTGCCCAGTGTGCTTAGAGGAATGTGGCTGCACCTCACTGACGAGGCCCATAGGAGGCCGAAACGATCGTCTGGGGTTGTCATGTTCCTTGTTCAGAGGAGAATTGCCTGGTATTTCGGGGCTGGACTGACCTTACTTGGCAGGATCAGAATGATATACTTCAGGAAAGTTTTCTTCTGTGAAAAGCACACTGGTCTAAAAGAGGCTGCTTCCGGGTGGTAAATCGCCATAGAACAAGCCACTGAGCTGTTGTTCGTTCCTGGTAGAGCGCTTCTCTCTTTGTATGCAAGGTCTGAGTCCACCATGCTTCTCACTGACGAAGAAGAAGTCTGCCCCAGCAGGAGAGGAGGAGGGGCAAATAAAACCTTTAGCTAGGTTCTCTTGGATGTACTCCTCCATGGATTTGGTTTCAGCTTTGGAGAGTGGATAAGTCCTCCCTTTAGGAAGTGGGGCTCTGGCAAAGAGGTCAATTTTGCAGTCATAGGGACGGTGGGGCGGCAGCACGTCAGCTGCTTTCTTCACAAACACATCTGTGAAGTCCGCATATACTGAGGGAAGGTTTAAAGGAGTCTGTATACTGGCTATGGGGATGCGGAGCAGAGGAGTGACTTTAGCAAGGCAGGAGTAGAAACTGGAGGTACCCCAGGAGGCCATTCGAACTGTGGATTGTGTATACAAAGCCAAGGAAGACCAAGGATGACAGGCTTTGCTGGGGAATGAATGACCTCGAACTGCAGCTGTTCGGTATGAAGGACTTCCACAGTCAGGGTCAGGGGTGCTGACTCAAAATGGATCAACCCTGAACCAAAGGGGGTGCCATCCAGAGTAGTTATTTTGATACAATGTCTTTTCTGCAGAAGAGGCAAGCCAGCTTGAATAAAACCGTGATCCAGAAAGTTTCCAGTGCCCCGGAATCAATGAAGGCTTGAGTGTGGACAGTATTCTGAAGGAAGGTAAGGGCAACAGGTACCAGAATCTGAGAGGAGTGAGGGGATTTAGTAGTGATCATGCTTAGAGGTACCCCAGTGTTATCCTCTAAGCATTGGCTTTTTCTGGCTGAATGTCACAATTCTTTAGTTGGTGGGTGTTAGAACCACAATAAAAGCATAGTCTTAATCTCCTTCTTCTCTGTCTTTCAGACTCTGAGGGCTTGAAGGAGGAGAGATCCATGGGTTCCTCCACTGGAGTAACTGAAGCTGTTGAAGGGATAGAGGATACTGCCGGACGAATAGGGAGGGAAGGACTCTCGGCTTGTCTCTCCTGGAAGCGAGAGTCCAGACTGATACAAAGTGTTATAAAGTCATCCAAAGAAGAAGTAATATCACGATAAGTGAGTTCATCTTTGATGCGTTCATGCAGACCCCTCCTAAATGCTGCCTTGAGAGCACTGCCATCCCAAGTGGTCTCAAGTGCCAAGGTGCGAAACTTGATGGTGAATTGTGCCACAGTTCTATTGCCCTGGCAGTGATCCAGGAGAGAATATTCTGCAGCAGAAGTACAGCCAGAAGTCCCAAACACAGAAGAAAATGCAGAAATGAATGCATCAGCATCATTCAGGAGTGGAGCATTCTGTTAAAAAAGGGGAGAGATCCAGGCTAGGGCCTTGTCTTTCAGTAGGGAAATGATAAAGGTGACCCTTGATTGGTGAGACTGAAAGGTGTGAGGATCGTTACAGAAGTACAGCCTGCACTGGTTAAGAAAACCCCTACAATCAATAGTACCTTCATATTTGTCAGGCAATAGTATCCGGGGAATGCTTGCAGAAGCAGGGGAAGAAGCCGCAGTACTAGGAGCAGAGACTGGCGGTATTCCTTGCTGCAACTAGTGCAGAGATTTGAGTGGTTATAGCCTCTAGTTTGGAATCCACACTCTGCAACTGTGTGGTATGGGTTCCCAACATCTGTCCTTGAAGATAAACTGCTCTTGCTACCTCATTTGGCTCTATGGCCAAAGTATAATATAATGCTCTTAGGATAGTCCTCTATCAGACCGAACTCGGCCAGTAGTCTTCTTATCCCTGCGTCAAGCCAGAATGATAGAGGATATCCCAGAGTAGAGAAAGTTCGCAAGATGAGGTAGCAGTACTCACTATAGGCAGGATAGTCTTTGACGACAGCAAGCAGGGAATCAGAGGAAGGTGGTTCAAGGGTAAACTACTAGAATGGTCTGGCAGGCAGGGTTTGGCAACAGTAAGGCAGTCCAAAGATAAACCACTAGAATGGTCAGGCAAGCAGGGTTTGGCAATGGTAAGGCAATCCAAAGGTAAACCACTAGAATGGTCAGGCAGGCAGGGTTTGGCAACGGTAAGACAATCCAGTATATTAGGGGTTAAGCAAGCAGAGTAGTCAGACAGGCTGAGTTTATCAACAGTGAGGCAATCCAATACTTTAGGGGTTAAGCAGGCAGAGTTTGTTAACAATGAGGCAATCCAGTACTTTAGGGGTTAGGCAAGCAGAGTAGTCAGACAGGCAGCGTTCAATAATGTAATGGCAATCCAGAATACAATAACAAAGACACCCAGCAGCACACAAAGTAACGCCTATACTTGGGCAGTGATAGGTAGAAAGCGAGCAACTTACATAGGCCCAGAATTCGCACCACAGGAGATCCTGACCGGCTTCACAGTGAGAGGAGCATGCAGCGATGACGTAACCGCCGCACGCAGCAGGAGCCGACACAGCCCTTGACAACGAGCAGGGAAGCAGGCACCGCACCCCTAGCAACGGCTAGAGTGGCGCGGCATGACAGTTATACAGGCTGTAAACTCACTACTTTACATTGTAGCAAAGTGTCATTTCTTCAGTGTTGTCACATGAAAAGATATTAAAAAAAATTACAAAAATGTGAGGGGTGTACTCACTTTGGGTTGTCTACTAAAAGAAATATATACGGTATCTCACAAAAGTATTGGTCTAGGCCCATTTTGGTATATTTCATGCCACCATTTCACCTCCAAATGCGATCAAATAAAAAAAATTGTTAACTTCTTCACAAACTTTTTCACTAACTTTAGCTTTCTCACTGAAATTATTACAAACAGCTTGTGCAATTATGGCACAAATGATTGTAAATGCTTCTTTGGGATCCCCTTTGTTAAAAAATAGCAGACATATATGGATTTGGCATTACTTTTTAGTAATTAGAAGGCCGCTAAATGCCACTGCACACCACACTTGTATTATGTTCAGCAGTGAGGGGTTAATTAGGTAGCTTGTAGGGTTAATTTTAGTTTTAGTGTAGAGATCAGCCTCCCACCTGACATGTTCCACCCCCTGATCCCTCCCCTCTTAAACAGTTCTCTTCCCTCCCCCACCTCACAATTGTCACGGCCATCTTAAGTACTGGCAGAAAGTCTGCCAGTACTAAAATAAATTGCTTTTTTAAAAAAAAAAAAAATAATAATAAATTCTTCAATGCAGGATACCCCCTTAGCCCCCAACCTCCCTGATCCCCCCAACAGCTCTCTAACCCTCCCCCTCTACCTATTTGCCGCCATCTTGGGTACTGGCAGCCAGTACCAAGTTTGCTTAATAAAAAAAAAAAAAAAGGATTTATTTTAAAAAAAAATAATTTTTCTGTAGTGTAGCTGCCCCCCCCCCCCCCTCAATGTCCCTTACATGTTCACTATATCTGGTTCTGGCCTCTCTTGAGGATTTTCCCACATATTGAAAAATTAGTAGGTACACAACATACTTGGTACCACAATTAGCATAAAAGTTGATATTGTGGGTAAAAGAGGAGCCTCTCACAATGTTATCACAAGTCTTGCATGCTCTCACCACACATCTAAAATTTATTTTTTTAGACAGCCAATTAGTTTGTTGGATACTATTATTTCTATTTATGAGACTAGGTGATAGGGCTTGTGCTAGAGTGTATGGTTTCTTAGGAACACATTTACACAAATCTATTTTGTCTTTAAGTACTTCATCTCCTCTCAGGATGTGTAAATGTTTTCTAAGATTTTTGACTATAGAGTGGAATTGTTCAGTGTATTCAGTTGTAAAAAAACAGAACTTTCAGAAAAACTTGCTCTATTTTTGTTTTTAATTTTCTTATTGGTTTATGGTAAGTTTTAATTTCTTTCCTTTTTCTTCTAATTCTTCCCGGTTATAGCCTCTATGAATTAGCCTGTCTCTTAGTTCACCTGAATGTTGTCAGATTTTGCATTCCGTCTCAACCTGATAAACTGGCTTTTGGGGATGCTCCTGACAATATGTTTTTGATGTGGCGTGTAATATAGTGTTACCCGATGTACAGGGCCGGATTGGGCAGCCGGGATACCGGGAACAATCCCGGTGGGCCGCCGGCCAGCAGCTCAGCTGGGATGGTGGCATGGCTGCTGTATATTATTGCAGCTTAAGCTAAATTGCTCTAAGTAAGTTCTTGTTGCGAACAGTCAGCATCCGATCTGTGTAGTAATTAGTAAAAGTTATTATTTTATTACTTCAGTTCTTTCTAAGTTATATTTTTTATATTGTTAACCCCTCCGTCCGACCGCTATCCGCTGCTGCCTCAGCCTCATTCTGACTCAGCAACTAGTAACTTTCACTCACTGTGGGATAGTGTGACTGTCAGTTCACCACTGGGCCGCCAGGGAGGAGGAGGCAGGAGGATCATCATATGTGGGCCATGTCAGGCAGCACTCAGAGTGAGACAGAGAGCTGCAGTGGAGGAGAGAGCGCGCACAGCGTCAGCGCAGCAAGAGGTTCAGGGAGCACAGAGGCGGACTCTGATGAAGAAGTCATTACAGACTTTGAAACGCGTCAGGCTACTCGGGTGTTGAATTTGGCTGTTCCTTACGTCCTTATTATACACAGTTGTTTACACTTTGTTTTAGTGGCACTGTATTACTTTGTTTCCACGTTTTAATTGCTGTTCTGATACCTCATATACGATTGAGGTTTTAATTTGTGAGTACCTCCATTACCTTAAATAAATCTATCGTCTGTTTGATGGTATTAGACTATGTTTGGTCTTTTCTTATACCCCTAAATTGTGCATACGGGAGAGAGAGAGGGAAGAAGAACCGACAGTGAGGCTTAAACAAACAGAGAAATAGAAGTCAGCATTTACGATAAGAGGAAGGCTCCATTTGATCAGAGGAAAACGCCTCAAGACTGGGTCTCTTCCATCACGCACAACTTACCTCATATGATTGGGGGTCCGGAAGTAAGTAAACTGTGAGACTTATTGCGGATTAGAAGTTTGAAGTGTCTCTGCTGTTTACTTCTGAACACTTGTTACTGAGATGGCAATAGATTCTGCAATTGTTTAAATTCTATATGGACATTCACTTTAATTTATCCTTTAATAACTGTTTTCGCTTAGGTTATAGCATTTCCTAGGAGGTGACTGAGTGTATATATTATCCTGCAAACACGTCTGACGGCTTATTTGAATTCAGACATAATACCAGGGAATTACATTGTGCTCCGCTTGTCATCTGGCAACAATTTCCGTTGATTGCTTTCTCTAGCCCACAATTTTATGTGTAACAACAATCATTGTGCATAAAAGTATAAGTTCATATATATTGTATGTACATCTACGTGTAGTATAAAAACCTCATTGCATACTATAAATGTTCCACCTATTATCCTAAAGACAATCAGGGTGCAGTGCTGTGTAGTTCACTTTCCCTTCCTTTCTATTTCTATTATCCAGTGTGCAGACATTAGAGGGTAATTCCTACACACCTTTTTTTGTTTACTCCAGCAGCTCATCCCTATATACTTTGAACAAACTCTTTTGCGCCTCCAGTCCAGTATTTGCTCTTTGCAATTACTGCTCTTCCCAAATCCTTTTCCCAATATATATATATATATGTGTGTGTGTATGTGTTGAAGGGAAAACCAGGGGCGTGGCTGGGCTGGAGGGGGCGTGGCTAGACTGGAGGTGGCGGGGCTGGGCCGGGCCGGTCTATACAAATTTCCAGGGCTGGGCTGATTTCCCAGTCCGGCCCTGTCAATGTAGGTTTCCTAAATGTTTTTGTGGTAATACGTTTCATACAATCAGTCAGGGTAAGGTTTAGGTAATTCACTGATTCTCTACTGAACACACCAGTAAATTGTAATACAAATCTATTATTGTTCAGGAATCCCATATAGTTAGCAAAACTAGGATTATCTAGGGGTTCAGTGATGACAAAGAGCAAATCGTCTATGTACCATACATATAGTGATGTTTTATCAAATAAGGGATTGATTTCGCTGTAGATGTATTCCGATTCCGACCATGCTACAAACAAATTTGCAAAAGATGGGTCAAATTTAGCCCCATTGCAGTGCTGCATGTTTGCAAATAATAAACATCATAAAACATAAAAAAATTGTATGATAGTAGGAAAGGGAGCACATCGCAAATGAAACATCTGACAGCTGGTTCTAAGTTCATTCCACGTTGTAAAAAGAAGTCTACTGCCTGTACTCCTAGGTGTTGCGGGATACTCATATATAATAAAGTAATGTCAACTACCATCCAAGGGAAACCCAATAAGAAAATTAAAAATGAAAATAGAGCAAGTTTTTCTGAAAGTTCTATTATCTTTACAACTGAATACACGGAACAATTCCATTCTATAGTCAAAATTCTTAGAAAACATTTACACATCCTGAGAAGAGATGAAGTACTTAAAGACAAGATAGATTTGTGTAAATGTATTCCTAAGAAACCATACACTCTAGCACAAGCCCTATCACCTAGTCTATATGTGGGAAAAATCTCGAGAGGCCAGAACGAGATATAGTGAACACGTAAGGGACACACAATATTACAATAGAGATTCAGCCGTGGCATCACATTTTAATGGTGTATATTTCACCAGAATAGCAGCTATGACAATTCAAATTATAGACATAGCAACAATACCAAATAGAGGGGGTAATAGGGATCATATATTAGACAAAAAATAACTATATTGAATCCTAAAACTAGATACTAGAACACCAAAAGGAATGAATAGAGAATGGGATATTAGCTACTTGTGTGAATAATCAATAATGCCCCTAAATGAGCCTCTCTATAACTTGCAGCAGCACTAATCACTAATCATATGTTAAAAAAGTATACAGTATTAATGTTAACAAAGATTTAGATAAATAAAAATTTTGTTTAGTATAAACAATATGATGTATTGTGTACCTCCATGCGTGTGTGTATATATACATAGTAACATAGTAGATGAGGTTGAGAAAAGACACGAAGTCCATCGAGTTCAACCTATACAAACCTATTAATCTAAGATTAAATAATTCCACTAAAAGGTGACCCATTTAATACTAGCAATCATATCTATGAATTTTTTTTATAGACAGAAATGTATCCAAACAATTTTTAAATGTATCTAGAGTATTGGCATTTACTACCTCCTTTGGTAATGAGTTCCACAATTTATTGCTCTTACAGTGAAAAAACGTTTCCGTTGCAGGACATTAAATCTCCTTTCCTCCAACCTTAAATTGTGATCTCTTGTCACAAAAAAATTTCTTGGAATAAATGTAGCTTCTGCCATCTCTGTATATGGGCCTTGAATATATTTATATAAAGTAATCATGTCACCTCTCAAGCGCCTTTTTTCTAAAGAAAACCGACCCAGTTTGGCTAGCCTCTCCTCATAGCTTAAATTCTCCAATCCCCTTATTAGCTTTGTGGCCCGTCTCTGAATTTTTTCTAGTTCTGCAATATCTTTTTTGCGATCGGTCCCCAGAACTGTACTCCATACTCAAGGTGAGTTCTTACCAGGGCTTTGTATAGTGACAGAATTATGCTTTCCTCCCTTGAATCAATGCCTCTTTTAATGCATGCTAGTATCTTATTAGCCTTTGAAGCCGCTGCCCTGCATTGTGCACCCATCTTTAGCTTGTTATCTATTACTACTCCCAAATCCCTTTCCTCCTCTACTTGGCTAAGTCTTGTCCCATTTAAATAATAAGTTGCCTGCTTATTTTTATTTCCAAAATGTAGAACCTTGCATTTTGCTGTATTAAATCTCATTTTCCATTGGGAACAGCACTGGATCTTAGTCACAAATGCTAAGATCATCATCCTCCAGGCAGAAGTCTTCATCCATCTGCTGCCTGAGAGTAAATAGTACACACCGGTACCATTTAAAACAAAAAACTCTTGCTTGAAGAAATTAAAAACTAATATTTTATCACCTCTTTCACTTTACCCTTCCTAGTACTTAGAGTAGGCAAAGAGAATGACAGGGGGGTGGAGCTAAGGGAGGAGCTATATAGACAGCTCTGCTGTGGTGCTCTTTGCCACTTCCTGTTAGCAGGAGATAATATCCCTCAAGTAATGGATGAATCCGTGGACTCGTCGTACCTTATAGAAGAAAGATACATTTCAACCTAGATGGAGTTAAATACCATCTCAAAAGAATTTTGCAATTCATTTCTAGTTTTGAGTGGACGTAGAAGATTTATAAGTAAGATCAAATAGTTTATACCATTTTGTTGGGGGAACCTCCACACCCAGTTCCTCCTGCCAGGACTGAGTACATTTTGGTAATGTTTTATAAATTCAATGATCTAAAATGTGTCTGGACACAGCTAGAGATCCTCTCAGAGAAGTATTTCGCCTGCAGTGTTCTTCGAGTCAGGTGGGGGGGTGAAGAATTGAGGACTTGTGTTGGGAGAGATATAGGTGATGCTGTAATCGTGAATACTTTAAACAGTTAGTAAAAGTACCTTCCACGATTTCATTCAAATCATGTCTAGGTTTGAGTTTCCCTTGATAAAGGAAAATTATTAATTGTGATAAGAATCCCAGGTCCCTGTAGTGAGTATTACATAAAGGGACAGTCAAGAACAAAAAAAACTTTCATGATTCAAATAGGGCATGCAATTTTAAACAAATTTCCAATTTACTTTTATCAACAATTTTGCTTTGTTCTCTTGGTATTCTTAGTTGAATGCTAAACCTAGGAAGGCTCATATGATCATTTCTAAGCCCTTGAAGACTGCCTCTAATCACATGCTTTTTTATTTGCTTTTCACAACAGGGGAGTGCTAGTTCTTGTGAGCCATATAGATAACATTGTGATGACGCCCATGGCTTGTGGCAGACACTGCACTTATTGGCTAAATTGAAAGTTAATAGATAATAAATAAAATGTCATGTGATTAGGGGGCTGTCAGAAGATGCTTAGATACAAGTTAATCACATAGGTAAAAAGTGTATTAATATAACAGTATTGGTTATGCAAAACTGGGGAATGGGTAATAAAGGGATTATCTATCTTTTTAAACAGCAACATTTCTGATGTTGACTGTCCCTTTAAGGTAAGATGCATAGTCAACAGCAGTTCTGTGTTTTAGAAGATTGGTGTCAGGGTGCCAGGAATCAGACTGAGACTAGAAGTGTAAAAATAATCACACCTTTATTAAGCAAAAAATAATACAAAAGTCCACAAGTCAAATAACAAGCCAGGAGTCAAAACCAGAGCTGGTAGTCAGACGAGCAGAGTCAGGAGCCAAAGCGAATAGTCAGACGAGCTGAGTCAGGAGCCAAAGCGAGTAGTCAGACGAGCCGGAATCAGGAACAAGGAGAACAGCATAGTTAGTAACAAGCCAGGGTTCAGGAACCAGGAGGGACATCAGACAGCCAGGTAATACACAGGAACAGGAACTCTCACAAACAGGTCTGAGACAACCCAAGGGAAAAGCATACTAAACAGAGGCCCTTTAAATAATAATTGATGGATGATGTACACCAGTCTGGCCATAAAAGGGCATGCAGGAAATGAGCAGCCTCACACACTATGCACCAGAGTCAGCAAGAGAGGTGAGTAAAATCGCTACCAGCAGCACATGGCAAACAAAGCAGGGAAAAAACCCTGACAATTGGAGACATAGAAGAGTATATTGAAGAAATTCCTGTTGTTTGTTTATTAATTTTGTCCCATGTGGAGACTATGTGACTGTATAGAGGGGATGTTCAATTTTTTTAAGTCCAACATTTATTCGGTAACCAGCAAAGGGGGCCCACCTGAGGAGTTTTCAAAAACATGTGTATCTAACGGGATCCATGCTTTATCTTGGAGGCTTGTTTGCCTGGTAATAATGGTAAAAATGAGTAACTCCAAGCATGCACTTTTGCCTGGATCTCTATAGAGTCTGCTTAGCTATCCTAGGTTATGACCCTTCTAAATAAACTTGCTAAGAATAGATTGTATTTGTTGAAAAAAGGCTGGGGAAAGGTGAATTTGAACTGTTTGTAGCAAATAGAGAATGCAAGTTAAGATGGACATCTTTACAACTTGATTTCAACCCCACCAGAAAATGGTTTAGAGTGCCATGATTGGCAGTCTTTCTGGATAGATTGGAAGAGTGGGGCATAGCTAGCTTTGAAATAAAAAAGGAAGTTTTTGAGGTAAGATTAACACCTAGGTATTTAATATGATCTTTGATCAAATGATAAGTGCCAATTTTAGAGAGTTAAATGAACGTTTGAGGATTCATATTTACGTTCAAGATATTGGATTTCTGATTATTTATGAAGAAGTGTGATAGATCACCAAAGCGGCTGAACTCTTCAAGCATGGACAAGAGGGATTGGGCAGGATTATTTGGCCCTATGAAGATTCCTTTAATATTGTAGTTTGATCGTATGTGAGCTGCTAGGCGCTTCATCGCCAAGGAGGAAAGCAGGGGGGGGAAGCGGGGGGGGGAAGCGGGCAGCCTTGCCGGGTTCCGTTGTTTATTGGAAGGGACTCAGATAGAATACCGTTGACTTCAACCTTAGCAACTGGGTTAAGACTGAAAATTCTATTAATCATTTTTTAACCAAATCCAAAACCTCTCACTGTATCTTGTAAATACAGTGGGTATTGAAAATAATCATCCCCCTTGAAAATAATCACATTTTGTTGCTTTGCAGTCTGAAATAAAGACAGACACAGTTTTTGTTTGTCCAGTTGTAATTGCTCAGTGCAACTTATAACATCCAAGTAAAAGATATAACACCATGTCAGGCAAAAATAAAGACAATTCAAAAACAGAATCACTGATTTGGAAAAAGGATCACCCCTGTGTGTCAGTATTTAGTTGAACTGCCTTTAGTCTGTTGGGATATGTCTCTACTAACTTTGCACATCTAGACTGTGCAATATTTGCCCACTCTTCTTTGCAGAACTGCTCCAGTTTCATTACAATTGATGGTGACCATTTGTGGACTGCAGTCTTGAAGTCATGCCACAGATATTCAATGGGGTTTAAGTCTGGGCTCTGACTAGGCCATGCAAGGACATTCACATGTTTCTCCTCTAACCACTGTGTGGTCATTTTAGCTGGGTGATTTGGGTCATTGTCATGTTGGAAGGTAAACCTTCTTCCCATTGACAACTTCCTGGCAGAGAGCAGCAGATTTTCCTCAAGAATTTGATGGTATTTTGCCCCATCCATTATTCCTTCTATCCTGACATGTGCTCCAATGCCTGCTGCAGAGAAACATCCCCATTAAGGGATATTACCACCTCCATGCTTTACTGTAGGTATGGTGTTATTTGGATGGTGAGCTGTATTGGTTTTGCTCCAGACATATTGTTTGGTGTTGAAACCAAATAATTCCATTTTAGTCTCATCTGACCATAACACATTTTTCCATGTGGCCTCAGAATCTCCTAGGTGTGTTACGGCAAAGCTCAGTCGTGACTGCATTTGGGGAGTGGCTTTTTCTCTTTCTTGAGGAGTGGCTTTTTTTCTTGCAACCCTCCCATACAAGCCACATTTGTGGATAATTTGTGATATTGTTGACACATGCACACAATGACCACTCTTTGTAATAAATTCCTGAAACTGTTTCAGAGTTGCTGAGGGCCTCTTGGTAGCCTCTCTGGCTCTTTCATCCAGTTTGGAGCAACCTCCTGATCCAGAGAGGGTCTGTGTTGTACCAAATACCTTCCACGTCTTAATAATAGACTTCACTGTTCTCCTAGGCATTGATAAAGCCTTTGATATTTTCTTGTATCCATCTCCTGACTTGTGCCTGTCCACAACTTTATCCCGGAGATATTTTGACAGTGCCTTGCCACCCATAGTTGATTGTTTGCTTCAGTGGCACTACCAGGGACTGAGATGCTCCATGAAAGCTTTTCTCATGCTGAGCTAATCAATATGATCACAGTTGAAGGTCAAATGGCTTTGTGTGTGCTGTTGAGAAGGTTATTATTTACACCTGATTGAGTTTACAAGTAATTTTAGGAGGGGGTGATCCAACTCAGTGATTGTTTTTTAATTGTCTTTATTTTTGCCTGATATGTTGGTGTTATATCTTTCACTTGGATGTTATAAGTTGCACTGAGTTATTACAACTGGATAAAAAAAACTGTGTCTGTCTTTATTTCAGGCTGCAAAGCAACAAAATTTGATTATTTTCAAGGGGGGTGAGTCTTTTCAATACCTACTGTAAGGCCAATTGAGCCTATCAAAGGCTTTTTCCACATCAGTGGAGACCAGGACCATCTCTAAATTGAAGGTTGTTGCCTAGTCAATCAGATGCAAAGTTCTGATTGTGTTGTCTCTGGCCTCCCGATGCAGAACAAAGCCAGCTTGGTCCACATGTATAAGATGGGGTAAATCAGTTCCATTCACTATCTCCGGCTCTAGGGTGTACACACAGATCCGATGCGCAGCAAACAGGCAGGGAGTCACTATCAGGCAACAGATCCAAGTTGCCAAAAAGTCAGCAAAAAGGACACAGAGGTAATCAAGTAAAATCCAATCTTGTATTCCATTATTTTAAAAATGACCCTTACAGAGCCAGACAGACATGGGAAAACCAGCAAGTGAGATGACTGACGCGTTTTGTGCCCCCTACAGGCGCATATTCATAGATGTGTCTCCCTAAGGAGAACACACTTATTTATAATATGGGAATTAACCCTTCATGTACAAGTTAATTAACAATAGAAACAAAGGTGTTCTTGTAAGCAATTACGGAAATGCGGCACATTTTTATATAAATATCTCTGTATGGAGATACACAATGCATCATATTGTTTATACTAAACACATTTTTTTTTCAATTTCATGATACCACCAAACCTATCTATATCATTGTTAACATTAATTCTGTATACTTTTTTAACATATGATTAGTGCTGCTGCAAGTTATAGAGAGGCTCATTTAGGGGCATTATTGGCTATTCACACAAGTAGCTAATATCCCATTCTCTATTCATTCCCTTTGGCATTCTAGTATCTAGTTTTATGATCCAATATACCTCTTTTTTCCTAATATATGATACCTATTACCCCCTTTATTTGGTACTGTTGCTATGTCTATAATTTGAATTGTCATAGCTGAAATTGTGTGAAATTTTCACCATTAAAATGTGATGCCATGGCTAAATCTATTTTGTGTCCCTTACATGTTCACTATATCTGGTTTCTGGCCTCTATTGAGGTTTTTCCCACATATTGAAAATTACAGTATTTAAAAGTTAGTAGGTACACAACATACTTGGTACCGCAATTAGCATAAAAGTTGATATTGTGGGTAATAGAGGAGCCTCTCACAATGTTATCACAAGTCTTGCATGCTCTCACCACACATCTAAAATTTCTTTCTTTAGACAGCCAATTAGTTTGTTGGATACTATTATTTCTATTTATGAGACTAGGTGATAGGGCTTGTGCTAGAGTGTATGGTTTCTTAGGAATACATTTACACAAATCTATTTTGTCTTTAAGTACTTCATCTCCTCTCAGGATGTGTAAATGTTTTCTAAGAATTTTGACTATAGATTGGAATTGTTCAGTGTATTCAGTTGTAAAGATAACAGAACTTTCAGAAAAACTTGCTCTATTTTTGTTTTTAAATTTCTTATTGGTTTATGGTAAGTTTTAATTTCTTTCCTTTTTCTTCTAATTCTTCCCGGTTATAGCCTCTATGAATTAGCCTGTCTCTTAGTTCAGTTGACTGTTGTTTGTAAATGTTTTCAGATTTTGCATTCCATCTCAACCTGATAAACTGTCTTTTGGGGATGCTCCTGACAATATGTTTTTGATGTGGCGTGTAATATAGTGTTACCCAATGTAGGTTTCCTAAATGTTTTTGTGGTAATACATTTCATACAACCAGTCAGGGTAAGGTTTAGGTAATTCACTGATTCTCTACTGAACACACCAGTAAATTGCAATCCAAATCTATTATTGTTCAGGTATCCCATATAGTTAGCAAAACTAGGATTATCTAGGGGTTCAGTGATGCCAAAGAGCAAATCGTCTGTGTACCATACATATAGTGATGTTTTATCAAATAAGGGATTGATTTCGCTGTAGATGTATTCCAATTCCCTCCATGCTACAAACAAATTTGCAAAAGATGGGGCAAATTTAGCCCCATTGCAGTGCTGCATGTTTGCAAATAATAAACATCATAAAACATAAAAAAAATTGTATGATAGTAGGAAAGGGAGCACATCGCAAATGAAACATCTGACAGCTGGTTCTAAATTCATTCCACATTGTAAAAAGAAGTCTACTGCCTGTACTCCTAGGTGTTTGCGGGATACTCATATATAATAAAGTAATGTCAACTACCATCCAAGAGAAACCCAATAAGAAAATTAAAAATGAAAATAGAGCAAGTTTTTCTGAAAGTTCTATTATCTCTATAGTCAAAATTCTTAGAAAACATTTACACATCCTGAGAGGAGATGAAGTACTTAAAGACAAGATAGATTTGTGCAAATGTATTCCTAAGAAACCATACACTCTAGCACAAGCCCTAGCACCTAGTCTCATAAGTAGAAATATTAGTATCAAACAAACTAATTGGCTGTCTAAAAAAAGACATTTTAAATGCGGGGTGAGCACATGCAAGACTTGTGATAACATTGTGAGAGGCTCCTCTTTTAATTCAACAGCTAATGGGTATTCCCACAATATCAACTTTTATGCTAATTGCGGTACCAAGTATGTTTGGTTGTATGAAACGTAGTACCACAAAAACATTTAGGAAACCTACATGTCAGGGTAAGGTTTAGGTAATTCACTGATTCTCTACTGAACACACCAGTAAATTGTAATCCAAATCTATTATTGTTCAGGTATCCCATATAGTTAGCAAAACTAGGATTATCTAGGGGTTCAGTGATGACAAAGAGCAAATCGTCTATGTACCATACATATAGTGATGTTTTATCAAATAAGGGAATGATTTTGCTGTAGATGTATTCCAATTCCCTCCATGCTACAAACAAATTTGCAAAAGATGGGGCAAATTTAGCCCCATCGCAGTGCTGCATGTTTGCAAAAAATAAACATAATAAAACATAAAAAAATGGTATGATAGTAGGAAAGGGAGCACATCGCAAATGAAACATCTGACAGCTGGTTCTAAGTTCATTCCACATTGGAAAAATAAGTTGCAGGATACTCATATATAATAAGGTAATGTCAACTACCATCCAAGAGAATCCCTCACTCCACGTGGTCTTTTCCATGATTTCCAATAGGTGACCTGTGTCTGTTAGATAACTAAATTGTTTCTGTAACAAGGGTTTTGCAAACATGTGGCACTGTGATGGGGCTAAATTTGCCCCATCATCTACAAACTTGTTTGTAGCATGGTGGGAATTGGAATACATCCCCAAAAGTCAGTTTATCAGGATGAGAAGGAATACAAAATCTGACAACATTTACGAACAACAGTCAGCTGAACTAAGAGACAGACTAATTCATAGAGGCTATAACCAGGAAGAATTAGAACAAAAAAGGAAAAATAATGAAACCTAACAGAAACCCAATAAGAAAATTAAAAATGAAAATAGAGCGAGTTTTTCTGAAAGTTCTATTATCTCTATAGTCAAAATTCTTAGAAAACATTTACACATCCTGAGAGGAGATGAAGTACTTAAAGACAAGATAGATTTGTGCAAATGTATTCCTAAGAAACCATACACTCTAGCACAAGCCCTATCACCTAGTCTCATAAGTAGAAATATTAGTATCAAACAAACTAATTGGCTGTCTAAAAAAAGACATTTTAAATGCGGGGTGAGCACATGCAAGACTTGTGATAACATTGTGAGAGGCTCCTCTTTTAATTCAACAGCTAATGGGTATTCCCACAATATCAACTTTTATGCTAATTGCGGTACCAAGTATGTTATGTACCTACTAACTTGTAAATACTGTAATTTTCAATATGTGGGAAAAATCTTGAGAGGCCAGAACGAGATATAGTGAACACGTAAGGGACACAAAATATTACAATAGAGATTCAGCCGTGGCATCACATTTTAATGGTGTATATTTCACAAGAATAGCAGCTATGACAATTCAAATTATAGATATAGCAACAATACCAAATAGAGGGGGTAATAGGGATCATATATTAGACAAAAAATAACTATATTGAATCCTAAAATTAGATACTAGAACACCAAAAGGAATGAATAGAGAGTGGGATATTAGCTACTTGTGTGAATAATCAATAATGCCCCTAAATGAGCCTCTCTATAACTTGCAGCAGCACTAATCACTAATCATATGTTAAAAAAGTATACAGTATTAATGTTAACAAAGATTTAGATAAATAAAAATTTGTTTAGTATAAACAATATGATGCATTGTGTACCTCCATGTGTGTGTGTGTGTATATATACATAGTAACATAGTAGATGAGGTTGAGAAAAGACACGAAGTCCATCGAGTTCAACCTATACAAATCTAAAATACTTACAAAAAGCTCCAGTTAAGATTAAATAATTCCACTAAAAGGTGACCCATTTAATACTAGCAATCATATCTATGAATTTTGTTTATAGACAGAAATGTATTCAAACAATTTTTAAATGTATCTAGAGTATGGGTATTTACTACCTCCTTTGGTAATGAGTTCCACAATTTATTGCTCTTACAGTGAAAAACGTTTCCGTTGCAGGAGATTAAATCTCCTTTCCTCCAACCTTAAATTGTGATCTCTTGTCACAAACAATTTTCTTGGAATAAACATAACTTCTGCCATCTCTGTATATGGGCCTTGAATATATTTATATAAATTAATCATGTCACCTCTCAAACGCCTTTTTTCTAAAGAAAACAGACCCAGTTTGGCTAGCCTCTCCTCATAGCTTAAATTCTCCAATCCCCTTATTAGCTTTGTGGCCCGTCTCTGATTTTTTTCTAGTTCTGCAATATCTTTTTTGCGATCGGTCCCCAGAACTGCACTCCATACTCAAGGTGAGTTCTTACCAGGGCTTTATATAGTGACAGAATTATGCTTTCCTCCCTTGAATAAATGACTCTTTTAATACATGCTAGTATCTTATTAGCCTTTGAAGCCGCTGCCCTGCATTGTGCACCCATCTTTAGCTTGTTATCTATTACTACTCCCAAATCCATTTCCTCTTCTGTTTGGCTAAATCTTGTCCCATTTAAATAATAAGTTGCCTGCTTATTTTTATTTCCAAAATGTAGAACCTTGCATTTTCCTGTATTAAATCTCATTTTCCATTTACCTGCCCATACTTCTAATTTTTGCAGATCCCTTTGTAGCGAAAGTTCATCCTGCTCTGACCTAATGACCTTATTTAACTTAGTATCATCTGCAAAAATACAGGGAGTGCAGAATTATTAGGCAAGTTGTATTTTTGAGGATTAATTTTATTATTGAACAACAACCATGTTCTCAATGAACCCAAAAAACTCATTAATATCAAAGCTGAATATTTTTGGAAGTAGTTTTTAGTTTGTTTTTAGTTTTAGCTATTTTAGGGGGATATCTGTGTGTGCAGGTGACTATTACTGTGCATAATTATTAGGCAACTTAACAAAAAACAAATATATACCCATTTCAATTATTTATTTTTACCAGTGAAACCAATATAACATCTCAACATTCACAAATATACATTTCTGACATTCAAAAACAAAACAAAAACAAATCAGTGACCAATATAGCCACCTTTCTTTGCAAGGACACTCAAAAGCCTGCCATCCATGGATTCTGTCAGTGTTTTGATCTGTTCACCATCAACATTGCGTGCAGCAGCAACCACAGCCTCCCAGACACTGTTCAGAGAGGTGTACTGTTTTCCCTCCTTGTAAATCTCACATTTGATGATGGACCACAGGTTCTCAATGGGGTTCAGATCAGGTGAACAAGGAGGCCATGTCATTAGATTTTCTTCTTTTATACCCTTTCTTGCCAGCCACGCTGTGGAGTACTTGGACGCGTGTGATGGAGCATTGTCCTGCATGAAAATCATGTTTTTCTTGAAGGATGCAGACTTCTTCCTGTACCACTGCTTGAAGAAGGTGTCTTCCAGAAACTGGCAGTAGGACTGGGAGTTGAGCTTGACTCCATCCTCAACCCGAAAAGGCCCCACAAGCTCATCTTTGATGATACCAGCCCAAACCAGTGCTCCACCTCCACCTTGCTGGCGTCTGAGTCGGACTGGAGCTCTCTGCCCTTTACCAATTCAGCCACGGGCCCATCCATCTGGCCCATCAAGACTCACTCTCATTTCATCAGTCCATAAAACCTTAGAAAAATCAGTCTTGAGATATTTCTTGGCCCAGTCTTGACGTTTCAGCTTGTGTGTCTTTTTCAGTGGTGGTCGTCTTTCAGCCTTTCTTACCTTGGCCATGTCTCTGAGTATTGCACACCTTGTGCTTTTGGGCACTCCAGTGATGTTGCAGCTCTGAAATATGGCCAAACTGGTGGCAAGTGGCATCTTGGCAGCTGCACGCTTGACTTTTCTCAGTTCATGGGCAGTTATTTTGCGCCTTGGTTTTTCCACACGCTTCTTGCGACCCTGTTGACTATTTTGAATGAAACGCTTGATTGTTCGATGATCACGCTTCAGAAGCTTTGCAATTTTAAGAGTGCTGCATCCCTCTGCAAGATATCTCACTATTTTTTACTTTTCTGAGCCTGTCAAGTCCTTCTTTTGACCCATTTTGCCAAAGGAAAGGAAGTTGCCTAATAATTATGCACACCTGATATAGGGTGTTGATGTCATTAGACCACACCCCTTCTCATTGCACATCACCTAATATGCTTAATTGGTAGTAGGCTTTCGAGCCTATACAGCTTGGAGTAAGACAACATGCATAAAGAGGATGATGTGGTCAAAATACTCATTTGCCTAATAATTCTTCGCTCCCTGTAGAGATGTCGCTATTTAATCCTTGCTCCAAGTCATTTATTAAAATATCAAAAAGAACAGGGCCCAGTACTGATCCCTGGGGGACTCCACTGATTACTTTTGTCCAATCTGAGTATAATCCATTTACTACTACTCGTTGCTCCCTATCTTTTATCCAGTTGTTTATCCATGAACTAACATATTCAGATATACCCAGTCCCTTAATTTTGTGCATTAATCTCTCATGTGGCACTGTATCAAACGCCTTTGCAAAATCCAAGTATATCACATCAACTAATTCCCCTTTATCTATATTTTTACTTACTTCCTCATAGAATCTAATTAGATAAGTTTGAAATGATCTATTTCTCATAAAACCATGCTGATTAGAACTCATAATCTTGTTTACACAAATATGCTCATCAATATAATCCCTTCAAATATCTTCCCCACTATTGATGTCAGACTAACTGGTCTATAGCTTTCTGGATCATCCTTGCTTCCCTTTTTGAAGAGTGGCACCACATCAGCTTTACGCTAAATCCTGGGGTACAATGCCTGAGGATAATGAGTCTTGAAAAATTAAGAGGAGAGGTTTGTCTATAACAGTGCTAAATTCCCTTAACACCATTGGGTATATTCCATCTGGGCATGGAGTTTTATTTACCTTAATATTTTCCAATTTTTTCCTGATATCCAGGGCCGGCTCAACCATGGGACCAAGTGGGTCCTATGGACCCAGGCGGCACTTGACATGGGGCGGCACTTAACAGACAAAGGTATAGCACTTATAAGAGTGAGAAGTGCCGACATCACAGCTGCTCTATTGCCTGCCTATATAGAGCTCAAATTTGCAGCAGAATGTATACATTTTTTACAAATGTTTATTTTATTTTTTTATCCTCTCCAGTGGCAGAGAAAAATATGGGGGCGGGGGTGGGGCCAGCAGGTGCGATCTGACTGGGTCCTGAACTTCCAAATCTGACACAGTCCAAGCGGCAGCTCTACTGTGAGGAGTCATCTAGCATAAAAAAAATCCACTCAAATAGTGCCCCATCCATGGCCCCTATAGAAGGTAAGGAGCTAATATAATTAGCATACTTCCTTCTGTTACGGCAGGAATCCTATCATTTTAAAGTTGCTGTCAGCTGCACATCAGGGAGTGGAGTTAGCCTGTGTAGTGTCCAAAATCACACAGAAAAAGCACAGAAATCCCCCGCTTTAGTTTATTGCAGACAGTGCCTGCTCTGTCCCTGCTCCGTATTATTTATTGATTTATAGCATGCTGCCACATTAACTGAATTTACGGCTGTGTTCTGTAAAGTTAAGCACAGTGACTTGCGTAAATCCTTAACCCTTAAGATGCCTATTTAAGGAGATCATGTAAGTTAATAGTTAATTAAGCTTTTTATTCATATAAAAGTAAAGGAAAATGTATTAATAATTTAAATAGCTAAAAAAGGAAGAAAGCACTCTCATGATTTTATATAGTAAAGCAAAATGTATTTGTGTGAAGCATAATGTATTTAAAATGTAAGTGTATTGCATTTTGATTTTGCTGTACTATATAAACTCCTGCGAGTACTTTCTCATATATATATATATATATATATATATATATATATATATATATATATATATATATATATATATATATATATATATATATATATATACCACAACATATATGCACACATACAATTATTTTAATGTCCCTTTAAGAAGAAAATGGCCTCCCAATTGTAGCATGTTTCATGTTTTTAGGTCATGCACTTTTGCTCCTGGTCGGAAGTTGCTTATGTTATGGGAATGTTGTTATTAAAAGTTGTGGCTGCCAGTTTTTATTGGATCTCAGGTTTATAAGAAAAACAGAATTTGCAGGGACAGATTATGATAGGAGCATAACCAACCCACACACAAACCCAAACTTTCAACAACTGTCACTGCTCAGAGGGTAGAGAAGGAGGGGCGTGTGAGAACACTGCAGTCTTGAATTAGGAAGAGAGTGAGAGAGACACAGGCACAGCTGGCATATGTCATCCTGAGACCCTTATAAGGATTGGGGCATTTTATGCTTTATTTACTAACTGCTAACAAAATAACCCATTATTTAATATCTCCAATACTTATGAAATACAATGAAACTAATTAATTTTGATTTAAAATGATACTTTAGTTAATCATATTTGCTTATATAACAGGTCACTGTTAACTATAGTTTTCATTAAACAATCTTACTTTATGATTTGCTATTTTTTTCACTTGGCCTGTTTTTAACATTATGTTAAAGGGACTGGCATTGTACCTGAGGCACTAGGTCAGTAGCGGACCTACTCAACAACCTACTCAACATTTTTTGCCCCCCGCCCATAAAAGTAACTCATTATTAGCCAGACATGCTAGTATGAGTCTAGGTATAATCGTGAAAAGAAAAGAGATTATCCTGCTTCCCGGTTTGTGTATTTTATATACGGTCACCACTCTTTGATTCATTATGGAGAAGCATGTGATAATAGAAATCTATTTTCCATAACTTTAATTTCCTTCCTACCTATTGCAAAATAGTGCATAAGCATGGGTTGCATGCAGGGATGCTTAGTACGGGGTGACCATGCTAGTGGGTTGATATGTTAGTAAATTTACTATGAAGGGCGTCATTTCATTCTCGGACCCAGGCAGCACAATGTCTTGAGCCGGCCCTGCTGATATCCTCTTTACATAACCCAGTTAATGGTATGGGCTGGCATGTTCTAAGGGGCACACATCTAAGAGATCTAGCTCATTTCCCTTATCTCCTCTATTCATAGGGGTTCCTCAAAAAGTGATATGTTCTATTTTGTTCCAAAGTATCATCCAATGGTTCCACTTGTGTATACTGAAGAAAAAAACTGGTTTAGTACATCAGCCTTCTCCCTGCCACTGTTAATCATGCTACCCTCCACGCATTTTAATGTACCTATCAAGTCTTTCTTAGATTTTTTGCTATTTATGTACTTAAATAACCTTTAAGGGCTAGACTTTGCAATTAATTTTTTATTTTCAATTTTGGCTAATTTGATTCCTTTTTTGCATTCTTTGTTACATTCCTTTTAAATATGGAATGTTGAGTCTGTACTATTTTCTTTGAATAATTTAAATGCCCTACGTTTTTTCCTAATTTCTCTTAACACATTTTTATTTAGCCACATTGGCTCGGATTTTCGATTTTTATAACCATAGGGGGCCCGATCAGATATGCAGCGCCGCCCGCAAAAGTCGGCGATGCCAAATTTTGCACTGGTTTGGTATCACATATACGGTGTAGCATACAACTTATGCGCGTATATTTCTGCCTTCGCCCGTATTATTTTTACCCATAGACTGACATACAAAACACGCGCAGTTTGGTATCCAATATACAGCGTAAGGACTTATGCGTGCAGATTTCAGAAAATCTACTCCATTCTCATCTCCCCACAAATTGCAGGTGCAGCAACCCTTGCACTGACTTAGAAACCAACATAACTCTCTGAAGGCCTAACAAATGCATGCTCAACAACATACATATCATCAGCTTGATCACAAATAGTTAAAGCCTTTAAAGAATTTATTATTCCTGCCCCTGCAAGTGTGTCAAACCAATCGCAAACAGCACAACCTCACAACAGGAAGCCTTAAAAACCCGCCAATGCACATCCTCATTAGCCACCATGTTTTCCTGCTTTCCATAGAGAGGCAGCATCATGGGGCACAAGGGGTGCATCATGGGGCACAAGGGTGCATCATGGGGCACAAGGGGTGCTGGAAGCCCTACAAGCCCCTGTTGTTCCATCTATACATGCTGATTCTATAGTTGCTGCTGAGGTCCCTGGTCATGGTGCTGCCTCTGCTGCAGCTGGTCATCGAATTACATACTGCGGATTTCCACTGCATGTAAGTGAAACTACTACATCCCACCCCCTTCCCTTAACCACCCTAATTACTGAAAATATCTCATTTGTTTAATTCATGTTTAGGTCACTATGATTTATTGATTATCATTAAGAAGAATGAAAATGGATGTTCATACCTTATGTTCACACCTTCTGTAAAAACATTATTATTTAGATAAATATACCCATGTTCAGGGATAGGCAAGGTGTCCTTCACTAACTTTACCTTAGAAAATGTCCGCCACAGCCTTGCCTTATGCCTATCCCTGCCCATGTGTCAATATCCATTGGATGTGAGAAACCTTGATTTGCATCTTATAAGTGAATATTACTATATGTACCCTTCATACACAACTATGTAATGTGGTTTATAGAACATGAATATGTCATAAACATGATGATATTACCGTTTTTGGGCCATTTCCACACAGGCCTTATTATATGTTTAAACAATATTAGTGTACTAAAACACCCCTCACATGGATGTGGATGACAATTATATGGTAAATAGCAAAGGACAAGATTTATGGTGAACTATAAGAATATATTTTTTTTTTTAGGCTTCTTGGATGAGGAGGCTGAGGTGACTGGAGTGGAGTTCCTGGTTCTCCTTGTTTGGGAAGATTCAGATGATTCTGCTGGAGTGCTGGCCACAGATGATAGGCTGGAGGCAGTGTCCTGCTGGTGTGTGAAGTGCTCAACCAACACACCCAAGAGTTGGTTTTGTTCCCGCCATCTGTTGTCAATCTGCATCTGCATATCAGAAATAACTCTCATCATCTGCGACTGGTTTTGTACAATTGCAGATAATGATGCTGCCATATCCCTCTGCAGCTCTATGGTACGCTGGTACGCCTTTTTGTCTGCTCTCGCAGCTTGTTATGAGCCTCCTCTGGAGTGAAATGTATTCCTCGCCCAGGGGAGAATACAGTGGATCTACAGGCTCTTGAGCAGCAGGTTCAGCTCTAACTGCTGGTGCTTCAGGGACAACTTCAGCTGCTGGTGCTTCAGGGACAACTTCAGCTGCTGGTGCTTCAGGGACAACTTCAGCTGCTGGTGCTTCAGGGACAACTTCAGCTGCAGGTGCTTCAGGGACAACTTCAGCTGCTGGTGCTTCAGGGACAACTTCAGCTGCAGGTGCTTCAGGGACAACTTCAGCTGCTGGTGCTTCAGGGACAACTTCAGCTATATGTTCATCTGAGGATGGTGGAGCTCTCCCAAGGGAAGCGGATGGTGGAGCTCTCCCAAGAGAAAAGATTGGTAGTCCCATTGCCGACTAGTGTGTGACCACTCAGCCTGTCCAGTTTGCATTTCTTGCGACATTCCCTGTGTGGAAAATCCATGACTGGCCTGATATTGTGTTGGGGGGGGGGGTAAAGACATGGACCCTTCGTGGCTGACTTGGCTCCCCCTCAAAGCCAAAAGGATATTCCTCAGGCCAGGTATCTTGCCAGGGGTCGTATGCCAATGGTGGTGGCATAACTTCTGGGTCCTCAACGGAGGCAATCCAACCCTGCTCATGCCTGGGAGCATACTGTCCATGTTGCTGCCTGAAGAATGGTGGTGGAGGTGGCTGCATGCCTGTGACTGGTGGTGGAGGTGGCTGCATGCCTGTGACTTGTGGTGGAGGTGGTGGAGGGCCTGTTTGCAGCCTGGTGACAGGAGGTTCTGTGGAGGAGTCAAATGATGAGAGGGATTAGTACAGTCATATATATGTCCATGTGGGCATACAATGTACATTGATACATGCTAGGGACAATACTCATTCTCATGTCAAACTATATAACATGCATGTGCACAATGTGATTTGTGATATGAGGGATTTTAATTTGCACAGTATACAGGTATGTGTTTCATACAATAGTTATGTGCACATGTCAGTGATGGAGAAAATGTGTTCTTTTTTTATATAAATGTTTTTTTATTGAGGCAAAGGAAAATCAGAGTTACAATCACAAAGAAAAGGACAATATCTCAGGTAGTAATACATAACAATAATTCCTTACTTCAGACAAGTATACATAAGACAACAATGGGAACATGGTATTGACCGTAATGGTGCCACATTTTTCCTTTTTCTTTCTTTTTAAATAGTGAAACATTCAGATGTCAACAATGTCAAGTAGATCCACTCTCAGGATCTGAACTCTGGTACTAATCAGAAGACAGAGTGTTCGGCTTCAAGAGTTCTCATTGACAATCATATTAAAAAAGGACAGAAACCAAATGTATTACAAGGTAGAATTTAAGATGTAAATTCTTAAACTTTATAGCTTAACATATCTACTGGTCATAGTGTGGAAGTGGGGGGGGGGTTGAAAAACCCGAAGAACTTCTGTAAAGGGGTAGGGCACGAGGGGGGGGGGAAAGAAGAGAGAAGAAGAGAGGGAAAAAAAAAAAAAAAAAAGGGGGGGGGGGGGGGGAGAGGGGAAAGAGGGGGTTCCAGCAGGCCTTGGAGGAGTGCTCAGGTCACCACCAGTCCAGTAGGGTCTGAAGAGTTACGCAGCGACCTGGCCTCAAACCGGTCTATTGGTATTGCTGCCCCGCCTGTACTCATCCCACATACACCAGATAGAGCAATAGAAGTCATAGCGACCTTCGACTCTCAGCGCATATTCTTCCATTTTTTGGATATAATCTAGGGACTCTAGAACTGGGGCTAGCGTAAAAGGAGTGTGTTTTGTCCACTGCCTAGCTATAACAAGTTTGGCCGTCAGGAGAATAATTACACATAGTAGTCGGGATGGCTTTGGGAGGTCCTGCAGTCCAAGGTGGAAGAGAGCCATACCCCCTGTGAGATTGTCAGTCAGGCCCAACTGTCGGAGTAAGTCCGCCACCTGAGTCCAGAAGTGCCCCAGTTCGGGACACTCCCACCAGATATGTAGGTGTGTACCACGCTGCGCGCAGCCCCTCCAGCAGTCCGCCGACCTGGAGGGGTATATTCTATGCAACCTGGTCGGGACCCAATGCCACCTGAGTAGGATTTTAAGATATAATTCAAACAAATTAGAGCACCGAGCCGCTGCATGCACATCCTGGAGGGCACGCTGCCAATTTTCATCTGAGGCCACCATCCCTAAGTCCCTCTCCCAATCCCCTGTAGACTGCGTTTTTGTGAAGCGGGGGGAGTTCAGCAGAGTTTTGTAATGGAACGATAGGGAACCACGTAGAGATCTGCCCAGCAACCATCTCCTCTCCCACTTGGTGAGAACTCGCATGCTCGATTTCTGAAAACCCCACGACAGAAGAAGTGAAACCAGACGAAGGTATTCAAACTGTAACTCTCTAGGGAAGTTGTCCGCCGGGTAGGTATGGGGCGGGGTAGCTAATGTGTCACCTCTATAGAGATCCAACAGTAGCCTGATCTCTAAGGCCTCCCATTTCCGAGGGTGGGAGTCAGGGAGGCAATGCAGTAAAGCCTTAATGGAGTGTATTGGGGAGGGATGTGGTGCGACCAAGTCCAGAGATCTCAGTTCCTTCCAAAGTCGTAGGCAGGTCTTAATTATGCGGCTATGGATTCCGTTTAGGACCTCTGCATGGTCTGGGATCCAAATGAGATCAGCCAGGGCCACTCCAGCGGGCAACGACCCTTGTTCTATCTGGAACCAGCCGGAGGAGCAATCCCTAACCCCCCAAGCAGATATATGCGAGAGCATAGCTGCTTTGTAGTAAAGTGAGACATTTGGCACAGAGATGCCCCCGCAGCTTTTTGGTTTTTGTATTTGGGTCAGCGGGAGCCTCGCATGACGTCCCATCCAAATGTATTTTGTAAAGATAGACTGGAAATGATTGAGAAGATATGCTGGAACTGAGACCGGGAGGCACCTGAAGAAGTAAATCAATTTTGGAAGCAAAAGCATCTTCACAGCCGCGACCCTACCTGTCCATGATACCTCTGAGACCCTCCAGCCAGCTACCGTCTGCTGAAAGTCCCTGAGAAGGGACACATAGTTTGCGGCCACAATTCGTTTGGGATCATGGGAAAGCATCACACCTAAGTGCCTTAGCCCTTCAGTGGACCATTTGAACGGGTAAGACCCTCTCAAGGTCTCCAGTGAAGCCTCGGGTAGGCCTATAGCGTAGGCTTCTGTCTTGGTATAATTAAGTTTATAGTATGTTAAATTGGCAAATTCAGCCAATATTTTAAATAGCTCAGGAAGCGATTCTTCCGGTTCGGCTAAGAAAATCGTCAAGTCATCCGCAAACAACGCTAGGACCTGCGGGGTATCGTAAAGTACAAGGGGCTGAACAGAGGGGGTCATCCGAAGCTTGGTCGCCAGAGGTTCCATCATCAAGGCAAAGAGAAGTGGTGACAAAGGGCACCCCTGCCTTGTGCCATTCTTTATCATAAAAGCCCTGGATACAAATCCTAACCCTCTCACTCTAGCTGATGGACCAGAATAAAGGGCCATTACCGCCGTGATAAAGGCGGAAGGGAACCCGAAAGATCGTAAGACTTCAACCATGTATTCCCACCAGACCCTGTCGAATGCTTTTTCAGCATCTAACGACAGGGTGACCAGTGGGATTCCGAGCGCAGTCGCCTCAAAAAAAATGTTCAATAGACGTCTTGTATTGTCTGAACCCTGACGGCCAGGGATGAATCCCACCTGGTCTGGGTGGATCAATATTGGGAGGGTCTTATTTAGCCTCGAGGCCAGGATTTTTGCGTATAATTTTACATCACAATTTATGAGGGAAATTGGGCGGTAACTTTCACAGAATTCAGGGTTTGGGTATGGTTATAATTGAGGCCTCTAAAAAATCTTGGGGGAACTTACCAGTGTCCATGGCCTCAGCAAAGACACGAGTGACAATGGGGCACAATTGAGCCACAAATTTTTTATAGAATGTGGCGTCAAAACCATCCGGACCCGGGGATTTGTGTGACTTAAGGCTCTTGACCATCAGCTCAACCTCCTTCTCCGAGATAGGGGCAGCGAGAAGGTCCATCAGGTCTTCAGGAACCCGCGGTAGTTGAAGCTTGTTAAGGAACTCAGGGATAGCGGACGCCGGAGCAAAGTGCGAACAGGGGTCTTCAGATATCTGATATAAACAGCTGTAGTAGTCAGCGAAGACGCCTCCTATATCGCTTGGGGAGTAGAATTTTCTATTATCTCTTGTGAGGAAAGCTATCTTACTTAGCAAAGTTCTCTGCTGGAGTTTGTGAGCGAGGAGTCTATCCGCTCTGTCCCCCTTGTGGTAGTACCTCTGTTTTAAAAGATAAAGACCTCTCTGAACCCTCTCGAGCTCGCAAGCCTCGATCTGTTTTTTGAGAGACTGGACTTTCCTTGTCAGAGAGCCCGATCTAGTCTCTCTAAGCTGTCTCCGGGAGCTAGTGTAATCGTGGTAGAGTTGGGCCAAGTTGGCCCCTTTAAGTCTTCTGGTTTCTGCTGACTTTTGTATAAATAGTCCACGGAGATAGGCTTTGAGCGTCGCCCACAGAGTTAGTGCCGATACAGATCCAGTATCATTGACACTGAGGAACCCCTCTATCTCCCGAATCCAGTGAGGAACCAGGGCGTCTGCAAGGAGATATTCCGGCATGCGCCAGGAGCGCCCACCTCCCCCCGAGGGGGAAAAAGCAACATCTACAACCACTGCGTCGTGATCCGACCACACACAAGGCATGATTCTAGCCGCCTTCACCGCTTCCAGCGTCTACGAGTGGCAGAAGAAATAATCGAGCCTTGAGAAAGACTGGGAAGGAGGTGAGTAGCAGGTGTAATCGTCAACATCAGGATGCAGGGCCCTCCAGGCGTCATGATAAGAATGCTGCGATACTACATTTCTAAACAGATAGGAATAGCGCTCCTCCCCCCGAGCAGGGGGATTCTTTCTCTGTGATTTTCTATCTCTGATTGGGTCCCATACCAGGTTGCAATCTCCGCCTATAATAACATGTCCTTGCTTAAGTCGGTTTACCTTACTTAGTAAACTGCTAAGGAAACGGGTCTGGTTGACATTAGGGGAATATAAGGCCACCAAAGTGGCCAGAATGTTGTCCAGGCGACAGACACATATGATATACCGGCCTGAAGGGTCAGATTCAAAGTAGATAGGTTCATAGGAGACATGTTTACCAATTAGGACAGTAACTCCTCTAGCCTTTTTGTGAAAAGTAGAGGACAAGCAAACCGGGAAATCCCTAGGTTGAAACATGGTGGCCCGAGACTCCATCCAATGGGTCTCCTGTATATATGCTACATCTAAGCACTGGGTTTTCAGGAACTTGAGAAGTAGGCTACGTTTAGTTGGGGAGTTAAGACCCCGAACATTGAGGGTGCCGAATCTCATTGTAGATTGCAGGAGAGGGAAGAGAGGGGAAGAAAAGAGAGAGAGAGAGAAAAAAAAAAAAAGGGGGATGGGGGAAGGTAAGGGAACAGGTCTAGGTAGAGGGAACTGGGGAAATGGTACACACTGAAGTTAGATAGGTTCTTCAGGCTGGGCAGAGGCTACTACACTCTGCCAAATAGGGAGCGCGGAGGATAGAGCAACTATCCCTAACCGCACCAAACAGCAGCCCCGAGGGGGGGAGGAGGAGGGAGTGGAGGAGAGATCAACTCTAAGGCTCCCCTCCACCACCGGTGTATAATGGACTTACTCTAAACTTCTCTCAAAGAAAAAAAAAAAAAAAAAAAAGCCTTGGCCAGTGAAACTAAGAACTAGTGGTAAGAGGAGGGAAGGAGGGGAAGGGGAAATGGAAGAGGAGAAGGAGGGAAGAGGGTAAAGGGTAATAGGAAAGGTGGGGGGGAATGAGTAGACCTATACTGTATTTTCTCTCCTAGGACCAGTAAGGGATATATAAGATCCAAATACAACTAAGGAGCGGTGATAAGCATCTGGCGACACCATTAGGTCACATTAAATAGGCAAACATAAACCATTTATATAGACAGCTGCAAGCAACAAGAAATAACAGTATTGGACATTTTAAAAACAGTAGATTAGAGGTGTCTTCAAGATGGGGGGGGAGGTAGAGTACCTAGTGGAAAAAGAGGGGAGAGGAAGCAGACAGTAAGTAAGAGGGGAAGGGGATGGGACCAAAAGATAGGGAGGGGAGGGGAGGGGGGGAAGGGAGGGAAGAGGAGGGGAAGAGAAGGAGGGAAGAGACAGAGAAGGGCAGAAAAGGTGGGGAGGCCAGGGGAGTTAGGGGTGGAAGGGAAAAAAGAGGTGAGGGCGAGTGAGAATGAAGAGAAGGGGAGGGGGGCGCCTAAAGGAGACATGATACAAATTGAAGACTTCACCAGAATGATGGGAAGTGGGGAGTATTGTGTGGTGTGACAAATCAAAAGGCATTGCAGTTCATCTATACATTCTCAACACATTATATTAGACATATCACAATTTCTCCCCTGACCCTCCCCCCTCCAGGAGAACCTCTCCATAGGCATATTTACTACCTGCCAGAGTATCAGTAGACAGCCACAAATGAGGAAGAAATTCTAAGACATCTCTCCTACTATTGCATGTTCCCGAGGAGGGAAAGAGGTCCAGTCCAGGAGTCAGCCAGTAGTTAATGAGTGGAGTAGGGAATGAGGGAGGGTAGGGCAGAGAAAATGGTGATAGTGAAGGAGTGATAGGAAGAGAGGCGGAGAGAGAGTAGGGTGGAAGAGAAGGAGAGGAAGGGGGGAGGGAGAGGCGAGGAAGGGGGGGAGTAGGTAGGGAAGGGAAGGCAATAGGGCAGGAGAGGGTGGAAGGGGGGCAGAGGAAAGAGAGAAGGTGGAAAGGAGGAAGGGTAGTAGTACTTCGGAAAAGTGGGGAGGGGGAAGAGGGAAAGGGTAAAGGGAGAAGGGGGAAGGAAGGGAATGAAGAAAGAAGAAGTTAGAGGGAGGAAGGAGGTAGGGAGAGGGATGGAGTATAGTAGAGAAGAGAGGAGGGGATAGGAGAACAAGGGCAAAAAGTGGCCTTTAGTAACATCACCATATTAGAAAACAACTCGGTATCCTAGATAGGACATTAAACAAACCCACACTAACTGAGTAACTTATAGAAGCATTAAACAATTAACATTTAACAAGATGTTCATTCTTTAGTACGTTACCAGGTCCCTGGTAACGTCAAGGCACTAGGATCAGTCTCAGTCCTCATAAAGAGCTGGCCAATGAGATGTAGCCTACATCACAACCTTCTGGAGCCATGTGTAGGTAAGAGATAGACCTTAGCAAATGATGAAGGGAATTAAATCACCGAACTGGATCTTGCCGGACTGGGACTTGTCTGCCTGGATTCCAGGCCTGAGCTCCCGCTCTCAGCGGGGGGCCTGCTCTCTGCGGGCGGGGAGGGTTGCCATCTTCATTTCCAGTAGGTAGATTCCAAGCTCTCAGCAGGTCCTGGGCCTGCCGCGGAGTAAGGGCAGTGTGTTGAACGCCATCTTTGGTGATGATCAGTTTAGTAGGATATCCCCATCTGTATCGTATCTGGTGCAGTCGCAGGACTCTGGTGGAGTCGTTGAAGCTTCTTCTTTGTTGGAGTGTAAAGGAGGACAGATCTGGATACAATGCAATGTCCTTGAATTGTTCTGGGAGTTGAGGTTGTCTCAGAGTCACTTTCAAAAGTTTGTCTTTGAAGGAGTAGTAGTGGATTCTGGCAATGGTGTCTCTGGGTTTATCCATAGGGAGGTTCTGCGGCCTAGCAGCCCTATGTATTCTATCAATTCTCGCATCATGGTCCTCTGAAGGACCCATAATAGCTCTAAATAGTGCTTGGGCATACTTTTCTAACTCCTGGGGGCCCACAGACTCCGGGATTCCTCGTATCCTAATATTGTTCCGCCTGGAACGGTCCTCTAGGTCTGCTAGTTTTGCTTCCAGCGAGGACACCTGATCTGCAAGATTTTGAGTATAACTGACCCAGTTTGTATGGTCCACTAGTAGGTCTTCCTGTTTGCGTTCTATAATGTCTGTTCGCTCGTTAACAGTAACAATGTCCTTCCTTAGGTCATCAAAAGACCTCTCTAGTTTGTCAAATCTTTTCGCAAAAGACTGGCTTTGTTGATCCAATAGCAGTTTTATAGAGTCAATGGTGATGACTTCGCTCTGCGTGCGGGAGGGTGGTGAGCTCCTCACACTAGCCCGTCCCTCAGATAAGGGAGGGGAGATAGATCTTTCATCATCCGAGATGTCCGGTATTGGTTCTCTGATGGGTTGGAAATGGTCCCGGACTGTATGCTTTGAAGGATGAGAGCCCTTCGACTTCCTTTTGGCTTGTTGTGACATTATAGAGCAGAAATTTTAGGTGCAAATGGGCGATGGGGCAAGGCTTTTTAGAAAGAGGTTCTCAGTTGAGAGGCCTAGCGGCACAGCTGCTTCACACCGGTGGGGAGGGGTGCCGCAGGATTTAGCACTCCATGGCCAGGCTAATTATGCCAGATAATTAAGGAATGTCTCTAGCACCAGGTTACTTCAGCGGTTGGCTGCAGGACAATCAGGCAGATAGCAAATAGCTCCTGGAGGTGATGTTCCTTATTAGGACGTGTCTCTCCCCAGGGAAAAATGCCACCACTGGGCTCAGCCGGGAAAGGGAAAGAGGATATGACCCGCTCTGGGGTGAAGAGCGGGAAAGGGGGGGAAGAGACACTGTGGATCTGCGCCCCCCTGCAGAGCTGATGAATACAGAGGCCTTAGCTCCCAGGTCAGATCAGGGCAAGGGTGTCTAAAGTGGTGTGAAGTATAGTTACAGATCCACTGCACTCGCTATCATTTTAATTGACCAGTATGTGAGCTAAGCAGAGTGGGGGTTTTAGACAGTTGGACTCTTCAGGCCCATATAACCAGGATATTTCAGGAGATGGTAGGTGAGATCAGTCAGATAGGAACCAGCAGGACAAGTCTGCCTCACAGTAGGCAGTATACTTGAAGAGTCTTATAGGTGCCCTGAGGTGTAGTGACAAGAGTATGTTAACTGGGGCACCTGGAGCATGTGAAGACAACTAGCTTACTGCTGTGATTCTAGTCTGTTAAGTAGTGGGCCCTTAAGTAATAAGGTTAGTTTGGTGTGGCCACAAGGATTAATCCCACTCTAAATGGAGCCTTGTGTGCTCCTGTGTCCCAGGAGGGGCAGTGAACTTGTCCGCCTCACCCCTGCCTGACAGCAAATTGGTCACGTGGGTGCGTGTGTGCTCAGGAGCGGAGCCCCGGCCCTCCGGAACACAGTGACCCACAAGTTGTGTAGCTTAATTCTCCTGCCACCCCCAGATGGATGTACTAACTCGATGAGGAGGGGTGTAGCAGGGTCTCCTCTATCTGCGGCTTTGGTGTCACCTCAGAGAAGTTGCCGGTGCTCAGGCGGTTGCTCCCTCTGTGCCGCGGCCTGATTACGTCACTGCCTAATGGCGGTCTTTCGCGCCTCTTCACCGCCGGGTCTGTTGCTTGCCTTAGGTCCCGCGGCTGCGATCTTCTCCAGGTAGGAGTCCAGGGGGATGTCTCCAGGCACCCGGTGTCCACCGCCGTTCCGTGCAGGCTAAATCCGACCTCCAGAGGCCGCCTCAGTGGAGCGTGTGGCCCGGTGCTTTAGCAATATGAGCTGTGGTCTAATTTGAAGTTAAGGAGGGTCCCAGCGCAGGGTTACAAGTTAGTTATCCCCTTACTGTTCAGCAGCCGCTTAAAAAAGGGAAGAAATAAACTGTTTTATGCCTTATTAGATATATGCTCTTCTGGAGCTCTGTAATCACACGTCCATTCGGTTCTCAGGCTAGCTCCGCCCCCCAGAAAATGTGTTCTTTAAGTGACACTATGGTCACACAATTTACTTTAGCCTGATGTAGGCACAGAACCTGCTTTCGGAGCTAAAAGTATTGTGATGGCTATAGTGTCCATTTACTGAAAACTCAACATGTGGCTTGTGGCCTGTGTTACTCTGAGACATGTTAGTATTGCACTATTCCACCTCATATCATGAATTGCATTGTGTTAAGTAGCATTAATGTCAAATATAATTGTAGATGTTTTTGTTAGTAGGCCAAATACCATGCTCCTCATTGTGTACATAAATGTGTGACATTAAAGGATGTTATATCTCAAATACATATAATACTGGTGTGTGGGATGTTACTCACCAGCATGAGGTGCTGTGGTCACGAGCCCCTGGAAGTCCACGGACTGCTTTGATACTCAGGGACCTGCGTATCATCTCCTGCCAGGTGTTGTATTCGGTTTCCAGGGGTGGACCACCGCCTGTTCCCCTCTGGTGCATGGCTTCCTGCCCCATCTTCTCTTTAACCCGCCTCTTGGAATCGTTCCACCTTTTCTTAAGTCCCTCGACAGTCCTCCTCTGTGGAGCCACACTGTTTACAGCATCCTCTACTGCCAACCATGCTGTCTTACGCCTTCGGGCAACGCCTTTGCCCTTCTCCTGACCAAAGAGGGCACTGTGTTTGTCCATGATGGCCTGGACTAGCGCAACAGTCTCTTCAAATGAGAAGTTTGGGCATCTCATGCGCTCCTCCTCTGTGGCCACCTGGCTTGCTCCCTGGGATGTCCCTGGTGTGGGTTCCTCCCTATCCTCTCCCTCCTCCCCCCTTCTGTCCCTCTTCTAAGTGTGCTTGGTCTCTGGGCATCTCCCCTCCCATCATCCCTTCTAACTCTCCCTCTCCCCACTCCACTTACTCCCTGACGGGGACCCCGCTGCTCCTCCTGTCCACTACAATACTCCCCTCCCTGCAACTCCGCTCCCCTCCGCCCTACCTCTCCCTGACATCCTCACACTCACACACTCACACTCACTCCCAGTTCAATCACACACAATCACAACCAAACACTCAGCCTATCACACTGTAAAATTGAAATAAAATGTGTGATGTGTTAGAAAAAAAAAGTGTTGTGTATTTTGTATATGTATGTATGCAATATGTGTGCAATATGTAAAAATAAGTGTAAGTAAATGTACAAGCTTACCCAAACAAAAATCCGACTTAACTAACTATTATGCTGCGCCTCTCTCACTACTCTTACTAATCCTAAACTCACTGTAGTGTGCTGTAGTTCAACGACCAAACACACTGAAGAAAATGGCGGCTGCGCATGGGTTTATATATGACTTTTGAATAGCGTAATTACGTTGAGCATTTTTAGATGGAGTCGCGGGTAATTTTTACGAGTGTTAGCCTAATTTGCATAAAACTACACTTTATTGAGACTTTACGTGGACAAACTACTGGCGTCAGTACTTGTGACGACTAAAATGTGTATTTGCGCACTTTTAGGAACAACGCCAGTTTATCCTACTTACGCCACTTTAGCATCTGACGGCGCCGTATATTGGATACCATGATGTGCGAGGTGAAATTACAGGCGGCGCGGGTTCCCTCACTTGCGCCGAAAACTACGCCGTATATCGGATCGCGCCCATGGTATTTGTTGATATGTATATTTATTTAACAAAGTTTTAAATGTTATCCATTTATCCTCTGTATTTTTATTAGAGAATACTTTGTCCCATTTTATGTTATTTAATGATTTCCTTAAATTGTTGAATTTTGCTTTCTTAAAATTAAAAGTCTTAGTTAAACCTTTAAGACACTGCTTATAAAAAGAGATTTCTATCCCCCTTGCTGAATTACTAGTTTCATTGGCCCAGTTTATATCAGGGTAGTTAAAATCTTCCATAATTACAGCACTGTTATTACCAGCCATACCTATTTGCATTAGTAGTTGAGTTTCCTCCAGGTCACTAATGTTGGGGGGCTTGTAGCATGTTCCTAATAATATTTTTTTTAGGATTTTCCCCCACTCTTTATTTCCACCCACAGGGTCTATACATTGTCGCCTGTATCATAAATATCTTCCCTTATTGTAGGTTTAAGTTTAGGTTTAATATACATGCAGATTCCTCCACCCCTTTTATTATTCCTGTCCCACCTAAATAAAGTATACCCCTCTAAGTTAACTGCCCAGTCATTTGAATCATCCCACCAAGTTTCAGTTATACTGATAACATCATAGTCCTCTTCTGCAACTAAGAGCTCCAGTTCACCCATTTTACCAATCATGCTTCTTGCATTTGTTGTCATACATTTAATTTTCATGTGCTTTCTGCTGATACTTGGTGTGCTTTCCTCCATACTTTCTAATGTGACATTTCTTAAGTCATACCTTTCTTGAGATATTAAAGGAGTGACATATTCACAGACTGATCTCTCTGTTCTATTGTGTTCTAACTGACCCTCCCCCACTTTGCCTAGTTTAAAAGATTCTCTAAACATGCTACCATCCTTTTCCCCAACACACCTGCACCCATGTCATTCAGGTGCAATCCATCCTTACTGTACAAATTGTACCCAAGTGAAAAGTCAGCCCAGTGCTCTAAAAAGTAAAACCTCTCATTTTTACACCATGTTTTTAACCATGAATTAACCGCCCTTAGCTCCTTCTGCCTTACTGAGTTAGCACACTGCACTGGTAATATCTCAGAAAATATTATTTTGGAGGTCCTTGCTTTAGGCTTGCTACCTAACTCCCTGAAATCATTTATATATATATAATCGCCATAGAACAGGCTAACAATGATATTGAGCTGGTTGTTCGTTCCTGTGAGTGCATTTCTCTCTGTGTGTATTTAGTCTCCCTATGTGAAAAAGGGTAACCCAGACGTGGACCCCTTGCTCAGTGTGCTTAGAGGAATACTGCTACACCTCACTGACGAGGCCCAATGAAGGCCGAAACGATTGTCTGGGGTTGCTGTGTTCCTTGTTCAGAGAGGAGTTGCCTGGTATTTCGGCGCTGGACTGGCTGTAATGGGCGGGGTCAGACTGATATTCTACAGGAGAATTCTACTCTGTGATAAGCATTACTGGGCTAAAAGAAGTTGCACCCAGGTGGTGAATCGCCATAGAACAGGCTAACAATGATATTGAGCTGGTTGTTCGTTCCTGTGAGTGCATTTCTCTCTAGTCTCCCTATATATATACATATATATATATATATATATATATAAATGTGCAGCATTTCCGTGATTGCTTACATGAATACCTTTGTTTTTATTGTTAATTAACTTGTACATGAAGGGTTAATTCCCAGAGTATAAATAAGTGTGTTCTCCTTCGGGAGACATCTCTATGAATAAGCGCTTGTAGGGTGGCGCAAAACACTTCAGACAACTCACTTGTTGGCTTTTCCATGTCTGTCTGGCTCTGTAAGGGTCATTTTTAAAATGTTGGAATAAAAGATTGGATTTTACTTGATCTCCTGAGTCGCTACCTCTGTGTTATTTTTAAGATGGGGTAAATGCTTACTAATTCTGTTGGCTATAATTATGGCGTATATCTTCGCATCGGTGTTGATCAGTGAGATGGGGCGATAGTTACCCGGCTCAAGTGGAGATTTGCCCGTTTTATGAATAAGGGTGATGTGGGCAGATAGTAGCTCTTGAGAAAAAGACCCATTGCCATCTATTGTGTTAAAGAGCCTGACAAGGTGTGGTGCCAAGATATGTTTGAAGGTTTTATAGTATATATTAGAAAAACCATTGGGTCCAGGACTCTTTTGAGAGGGCAAGGAGTCTATGGCCTGCATGATTTCTAAGGAAGTTATAGGTTCCTCTAAGAGATTGGAGTCTTCCTGAGAGAGAGTGGCCAAGTCTGCTTCATTTACATATTCTTCCATATTACAGAGGTCTTCTGGGGATTAAAAATAACTGAAGTTTATATAATTTCCGATAATAAGCCTGAAACACTGTAGCAATACTCCTACTGTCTTGTACCTCTAAATGTTCAGGAGTGATACATTTATGAATGTATGAGTTGAGTGTTCTTTGGCGTAGAGCTCTGGCCAAAAGTGTGCCTGCTTTATTACCCTCAGAAAAGTAAAGTTTTTTTAAAAAAAAAGAAAGCCCTTTGCTAGGCTTCCTTTTGTAGGAAAGTCTTAAGATTTGATCTAGTTGTTGTCAGATCTTGGTATATTCATGTGTCTAAAGGATTTTGAGAATGTCCATCTTATGTATTTAGGTGTTATATTCCAATCTCTTAGACCTAAAAAGAAGTGCTTCATGTTTGAGAAATGTACCTTGTATGAGCGTCCCACAAAGTACTAGGGTTAATACATTCAGTTTGATTAGTCGTAAAGTATTCAGTTAATGATTGGGAGATCTGTTCTTTTATAGTGGCGTTTCTAAGAAGGGATTCATCTAATCTCCAGCAATATTGGGTTAATGGAGCAGTGGGCCAGGAGATTTCCAGGGTGATCATGGAATGATCACACCATGGGGTGGGTGAGATAGCAGTAGAGTCTGCCAGTTGTAAACTGAGCTGGTCTAGGAATATATAATGAATCCTGGAGACATTTTTGTTTCGGGTGGGAGTAAAACTAGTATTCTCTTGTTCGCGGATCCTGCAGCCTCCACACGTCAATTAAGGATTAGGTTTTGAGTTTGGAGTTAATGCTCTGTAAAACCGATGAGGGAACACTGCTGCGCCCATGAGAGGAGTCCACCAAGGTTGAAAGCGCTACATTAAAGTCTCCTGCAAGGACAATGACACCCTTTGCCAAAGTTAGAAGTGTGTCTAGGGATTGTTGGAAATACTTTGCCTGGCTTTTGTTGGGAGAATAGATATTGACATGGGTGACCTGTTGGTTGTATAAAAGGCCTATAAGGATGATGAGTCTGCCCTCCTCATTTTGGTGTTTAGATATTAGTTGAAATGGTAGACGTCTGTGAAACAAAATACCTACTCCATTTTTCTTGGAAGTATTATGGATAAAAAGTGTGTTTACCTTGTATCTAAGCCTCTGCAGACTTCCCCTTATCTCAGTGTTTTTGACAAACTTGAATTTTAACCAATCATTGTTGACTCATAAATGACTTCAGGGGAGTGAGCACAATGTTATATATATGACACATGAACTAGCGCTGTCTAGCTGTGAAAAACTGTCAAAATGCACTGAGATAAGAGGCAGCCTTCAAGGGCTAAGAAATTAGCATATGAGCCTACCTAGGTTTAACTTTCAGCGCTAGTTCATGTATGTCATATAGGTAACATTGTGATCACTCCTGTGGAGTTATCAGTCAGCACTTATTGGCTAAAATGCTGGTCTGTAATCACAGAGGTAAAATATGTATTAGTATAACAGTGTTGGTTATGCAAAACTGGGGAGTGGGTAATAAAAGGGATTATCTATATTTTTAACCCCTTAATGACCGGACCATTTTTCAATTTTCTTACCCTTAAGGACAAGGGCTATTTTTACATTTCTGCAGTGTTTGTGTTTAGCTGTAATTTTCCTCTTACTCATTTACTGTACCCACACATATTATATACCGTTTTTCTCACCATTAAATGGACTTTCTAAATATACCATTATTTTCATTATATCTTATAATTTACTATAAAAAAAAAAAAAAAATATGAGGAAAAAATGGAAAAAAACACACTTTTTCTAACTTTCACCCCCAAAATCTGTTACACATCTTCAACCACCAAAAACACCCATGCTAAATAGTTTCTAAATTTTGTCCTGAGTTTAGAAATACCCAATGTTTACATGTTATTTTGCTTTTTTGCAAGTTATAGGGCAATAAATACAAGTAGCACTTTGCTATTTCTAAACCACTTTTTTTTTCAAAATTAGCGCTAGTTACATTGGAACACTGTCAGGAATACCTGAATATCCCTTAACATGTAAATATTTTTTTTAGAAGACAACCCAAAGTATTGATCTAGGCCCATTTTGGTATATTTCATGCCACCATTTCACCGCCAAATGCGATTAAATTAAAAAAGAATTTCACTTTTTCACACATTTTGTCACAAACTTTAGGTTTCCCACTGAAATTATTTACAAACAGCTTGTGCAATTATGGCACAAATGGTTGTAAATGCTTCTCTGGGATCACCTTTGTTCAGAAATAGCAGACTTATATGGCTTTGGGGTTGCTTTTTGGTAATTAGAAGGCCGCTAAATGCCGCTGCGCACCACACGTGTTTTATGCCCAGCAGTGAATGGGGTTAATTAGGGAGCATGTAGGGAGCATGTAGGGTTAATTTTAGCTTTAGTTTAGTGTAGTAGACAACCCCAAGTATTGATCTAGGCCAATTTTGGTATATTTCATGCCACCATTTCACAGCCAAATGCGAGCAAATAAAAAAAAACTTTAAATTTTTCACAATTTTAGGTTTCTCACTGAAATTATTTACAAACAGCTTGTGCAATTATGGCACAAATTGTTGCAAAAGCTTCTCTGGGATCCCCTTTGTTCAGAAATAGCAGACATATATGGCTTTGGCGTTGCTTTTTGTTAATTAGAAGGCCGCTAAATGCTGCTGCGCACAACACGTGAATTATGCCCAGCAGTGAAGGAGTTAATAAGGTAGCTTGTAGGGCGCTGGCAGGGTTAATTTTAGCTTTAGTGTAGAGATCAGCATCCCACCAGACACATCCCACCCCCTGATCCCTCCCAAACAGCTCTCTTCCCTCCCCCACCCCACAATGGTCCCCGCCATCTTAAGTACTGGCAGAAAGTCTGCCAGTACTAAATAAAAGGAGTTTTTTTTATTTTATTTTTTTTAAAAAATGTATTCAGCTGTAATGGAGCCCTGCCTTAGCCCCCAACCTCCCTGATCCCCCACCAAACAGCTCTATAACCCTCCCTGCAACTTAATTGCCGCCATCTTGGGTACTGGCAGCTGTCTGCCAGTACCCAATTTGTCCCCAAAAACAGTATTTTCAAACTTTTCTGTAGTGTAGCAGCCCCCCATCAATACCCCCAACCCCCCCCCCCAGATCTTTTTATATTTATTTTTTTTAAATGTTTTTAACTTTTTATTTTTAACTTTTTATTTTTTAACTTTTTTCATTGGTGTCAGTGGCCCTCGCAGGCCCCCCTGCACGCTCCCGGCACCCGGTGTGCACATTGCAGTTACAGGAACCGGATGCCGGGTAGCGATGGGCCGCCTCCTTGCTACACTCCCCCCCGGAAAACAGCACCATCATTACCGGTGCAGAGAGGGCCACAGAGTGTCTCTCTCTGCTTCGGAGGCTTGTTAAAAGGTATTGCAGGATGCCTCCATATCGAGGCATCACTGCAATACCCTGAGAGCTGCTGGAAGCAATTGCGATCGTTTCCAGCACTCTGTAAGACAACTGACGTACCAGGTACGTCTATTGTCATTAACAGTTAGTTTTTGCATGACGTACCTGGTACGTCAGTTGTCATTAAGGGGTTAAACAATAACAGTTTTGGAGTAGACTGTCCCTTTAACTAGGCTTAATCCCTCAGCAGGGGTTGAACACAGAGTTATAGGCATATGCAAATGCTTTAACACATTTTTTTCTGCACTTTTATGTCCATTTAAATAGTCTACTTTTTGTTTTTATTTTTGACTACAGTTTGCTTTCAAGAATGTTTTGGTTTTAATTAAACAACATTTGTTATATACAGAAGCTGTTCTAATCGTGGCAAAGAACCTGGACATGGTAATATTTTCACTGGATTTTATATCACTTTTATTTATATTTTAATAGCTGATTGTTCTTTATTTTTATAGACTTGTTTTGCACTTAGGGTTTCCCGCAAAATTATGTCACTTGACTCCATAAAAACAACAGCAATATCAAAAGCTGAATATTTACAGCCATGCAGATCTGCCTTGCCATTTAGCATTGTCAGCTGTTGATCACAGGAATACTGAATGTTACTTTACCCCTCATTTGCCTGCCAATAGAAAGCATAAAACAGTGATTTTACCCCCTTACAAATAAAAACACACACAAACTAATGGTCTGACTCAACACCCTGACTGTAAGTAAAACACAAAAAGCACTGATTTGAACCCCTTGTTTGCCAATATCACACACACAGAGCCATGATTTTAACTCCAATACCTACCAATTATGGGTGAGATTACAAATGGCGTGCTACATTTTTTTTTCACATACTACAAATTTAAAGTAAAAAGTTAAAGGGACAGTCAAGTCCAAAAAAACTTTCATGATTTAAATAGGGCATATAATTTGAAACGACTTTCTAATTTACTTTTATCACCAATTTTGCTTTGTTCTCTTGATAGTCTTAGTTGAAAGCTAAACCTAGGAGGGAGGTTCATATGCTAATTTCTTAGATATTGAAGGCTACCTCTAATTTTGATCATTTTTCACCACTGGAGGGCATTAGTTAATGTTTTTTATATAGATAACATTGAGCTCATGCACATGATTTTATCTAGGAGTGAGCACTGATTGGCTAAAATGCAAGTCTGTCAAAATAACTGAAATAAGGGGGCAGTTTGCAGAGGCTTAGATACAAGATAATTACAGAGATAAAAAGTGTATTATTATAACTATTGTTTATGCAAAACTGGGGAATGGTTAATAAAGGGATTATCTATCTTTTTAAACAACAACATTTTTGGTGTTGACTGTCCCTTTAACACAAGCAAAATGTGATACGCACTAACTTAAGATATTGTGACCACGTTATCTTCTCCCCATAGACTTCAATGAAGCACACTTAAAAAAAACTAACACTTATTGTTCGCGCGCTAACCCGACACCAAATTAGATAAACTGCACTAAAGCCAAAAGTAGTTATGAACAATTCACATTCCAATGTTCTTCACATAGATTTTTTTTAATTTTTAAATATATATATATATATATATATATATATATATATATATATATATATGATTATTTTTTGTAAAATATATATAAATATATACATACTGTATGATTCTTTTTTGGTAAAATATAAATCTTTGGACTTCCAGTAGGCGGACACTGAGAGTAGCAGCAGGGAAACAGAGCTCCTGCTCCAGATATCTCAAAAGCGGAAAAAATACTCTTTTTTATTGGGAATTTCTGCTTACTCTCAACCTAGCCTATATCCTTGGCAGACCATGCTGCCTGGAATGAATAAATCGAACAACTAAATTCCCTATCGTTGGCAGGAGTTGGTGATCTCTCCACCACCGAAGCCCGACTGAATTTTGGCTAAGTGCGCAACTACAGCGCACCGATTGCTCTATCAGCAAACTGGCCACTGGTGTCCTGGTGGCAACGGGAGTACTCCGCCATAGTATCTGGAGAATCAATTGATCCCTCTGGACTGTTGGCGTTGCTAGCTGAGTGGCGGAGCCGCAGAAGATACGGAGGTACAAATTTCTCGGAACGGAGATTGCGCAGTTTTCTAACTGCTGCCAGATCACAGCAACGCTAGGTTCCTGCAACACGAAGTATCCAAGCAGGGATTCCGGCAAGGACACCGTCCAAATCAGAGGCGACAGAACCACTAGGAAAAGGCATGAAACCACAAGCCCCATCTTGAAATCGTCCGACTCCATTGTGGATCTGTCCAAGCAACATTGGCCTGTGGAGAGGTGGCAGAGGGACATGCAACAGAGTAGTGGTGGCGGCAATGTATGAACCAGCTCACTTAACAGTCTAGCACATTGAATACAGTGGTCTCCTGATTGTGGAACCCTCGGACACTATCACACGCCTAATAAATTACGGCGCTTAGTATTTGCCACCCTCTAGGCACATAGTGTTATTAATGTGAATCAGCTTATTACTGGGGCTGAATTTATATAATAGACACACGTTTATTGCCACTTCACTGGGAACTCTTGACTACTGGGACCCTCTCTTAAATCCTGAACATTAAGCATAACTTTCACAGACCTGTGTCTAAGTTGCACAGAAAGATTACATGGGCTACTTTGCACAGTGGATGGATCTATCTCCTTTGAAGAAACCAGCACAACTTATACAGAGCTGATACTAATCGCAGTGAAACTGCAGTAAAGACTCTTGGTATTGGCTGTGACTTGACATTGACAAGATACACACATTCTGTGTTGACTTTAAATGAAACCATCAGAGACACCCGGCTGCAACTTGTAGCATTGGTTTATACACCTTATGATAAGACTTACTCCTGACAGAATGGCATAAGAGGAACACCTGGACTATTTACATCAGGAGGAAGCAATGTGATAATATATTCTTCTGTATAATTGTTTGTATGAGATATTTTGCTGTGTTTTTTTTTATTGAAGGTTGTTTTCTCAGGTTTCATGCTTAGGTTTCCAGGTTTTGAAACTTTCTTACCCTAGGCCAAATCCAACTGAGCTCTGTGTAGGCAGTTTTCTTGAACTGCTAGATCCATTCAAGCTAATTTGACACTCATTTTGTATGTAGGTCTGTAGCCCGGGTTTCAATAGCGACTAACTTTAAAAAAAATGTCTCTGTGTATGGTGAAATATTTAACTCAGATACCAATGGCGAGCCATAACAAAAATAGTGACCGCAGGCCCAAGCCTGGATCAGAAAGTGTTAACCAGGTGCAGACCTATGACTTTCCACTAGAGGGCAGTTTACAAGATACGCACCCAATTGTAAAGCAAAGTTCTACTCTATTCTTACCTAAGATAGAAAACCTCCAAAAAGGAGTAGATACCTTGGCGGAGGATATCAAACAATTTTCGACAAGGGTTACAGAGGCAGAGACCAGGATTTCTGATCTTGAGGATACATAGATTACTAACTGTAGCAAAATTGAATTCTTGGATAAACAAGCCCTGTTATTACAGCAAAAGTTGGACGACCTTGAAAACAGATTGCGGCGTAATAATGTTCGCCTTTTGGGGCTGCCCGAATCTGTCAAACCAGCTGAAATTCTGAAATTTGTAGAAAAACACCCTCCCCACCCTGTTAAATATGCCACCTGAGAGCCTGGTAGGCAGTGTAGAGAGGGCACATAGGGTGAGCCCGGAGAGATCCAACAGGGAGAATAATAATCAAGCCCAGCCAGTCATGATTACATTTCTGCATTTCCAAACTAAAGTCACTGTTCTCAGGGCGTATAGAAACATAGATAACTTGACATATGCCGACTCCTTCTGTTTCAGGATTATTCAGTAGATCTAATGAAAAAGCGTATGAAATTCTCTCCACTATGCTCCAAACTTAACAAAGAGGGTAGACAGGCTCTTCTTATTTACCCTGCTAAACTTAAGATTGCCACTGTAAAGGGGACCACATTTTTTTGATTCTCCTCAGGAAGCACACAACTATCTAGATGCAGAGAGAGGTTCTATGAGTCCTAACCATTCCAGGGGAGGAGAGGGCTAATGGGTCACATTTATAAAGTAGCTAACCATGACACCTTTATTATATTTTAAATAATGGCTTTCAACTTTATGACAAAGGTGGTAACCACTTTCAGGTTGGGGTACCGCCATAGTTATGCTTTATGTTACAAGAGTTTGTGCTCTTTGGGCTGGCCTTTGGTTTGGCTGGCACTGCTGATGCTCATTTCAAAGAAATTTACTTGTCTTAGATATTTTGTTTTACTCCAAGATTCATATGAGAAATGTGGAAGTAGAAAAATGTGTCCTGCTAAATATCTCCCTGGAGTATTGTATTATTTTTATGGTTATCTGAATTTTTTCATTTTTTTCAGATCAAATGTTTTGAAAGACCTTGAGCGGGAGGGCCCAATATGGATTTTCTTCTTCGATTATCTCACATCTGGAGAGCAACAATCATGTGAGTTACCTTTTTTTTTTCTCTTCACACACACTGTAGCATAACTGACATTAAGATTTAATATATATTCTTGGAATTTTGGGGGAATACATTCCCCTATTAAAATAAAAAACATTCTTACACAGTTAAGAAAGAAAGGCGCAGACATTGCGTTCCTACAAGAGACACACTTGACTGACTTAGAACATGCAAAACTAAGGAGAGACTGGGTGGGAAGGGTTGAGTTTGTCTCCTACAAAAGTGGTTGGTAGGCTAGTAGAGGGTTGGCCATACTGTTTGGAAAAAAACTTGACATGAAGGAAGTGACAGTAGTTAGTGACCAAGAAGGATGATATATTATTGTTCAAGCCAAAATTGCAGATAAAATCTATACCATGTGCAATGTTTATGCTCCTAATCAAAAAACTAAATGTTTTGGGAGGACCTAAACAGGGCTTTTACCCCTATCTTGGTACAGCCATCATTATTGGAGGGGACTCTAACTTGGCTCCTAATCCACAGTGTGACACGCTTAGGGATCTCAATAGGTGCAACCGAATTCCTCCCCCTAGGAGTAACAATAAATTTTAGTCTGAAATTTTCCAGGCCCTGACGTCCTCTCTGGATGTGGTGGATATCTGGTGTAAACTAAACCCAGATAGAAAGGATTATATTTGTGTCTCCCGGGCCTCACCTACTATGTCTCAAATTGATCTGTTCATGATCTCCAACTCTTTAATCCCTCAGACCATAGATGCCAAGATTGGAGATGTGGTGGTCTCTGACTCTTTTTAGACATAATTCTACCTTCAAGTAACAGAAGGACTCTTAGATTCCCACAATACATAGTTACTTCTCAGGAGTTCCAACACTACTTGGTGGAATGTTGGGATAATTTCCATACCACTAATGTACAGCATCTAATAACACCAGAACTCTTCTGGAACACGGCAAAGGTTGCTCTCACGGGAAACATTTTAGCTTACTTATCTCATAGGAAAAAGACATACACAGAGAGATTGGAGAGACTGAGGGATGACTTAGCTACTTCCTATCTTAATTATCGTAACACATCCACAAGAGCCAATCACCAGAGATATATCGCAACCAAAAAGGAGTATGATGCTCTATTAGCTTACCAAACCTCTCAAACACTTCTAAGAACTAGGGGAAAATACTATAGGTACGGAGACAAATCGGGCAGACTTCTACCTTCTTTAGTTAATCACTGCACTCTGGATGGGCTACCCATAGAACTATACAGAATGCTAAAACCACAAGTAACACCAATCCTAACGGATCTTTTTTCTGAAAATTTTTCTAACGGTGGTAGACCGTCAACCCCATTCTCCGCAGCATATGTCACTCTTATCCCTAAAACTGGAAAGTACGCTCTTCTCCCGGAATCATATAGGCCAATCTCCTTATTAAATTCGGACTAAAAAATTCTAACCAAACTACTAGCAGAAAGCCTCACATTTATTCTACCAGATTTGATTCATGAGGATCAGACGGGTTTCATGCTCGCGAGATCATCAGTGGTTAATGTCCGGTTAATGTGCTGCCGGAGGCCTTTTTTCTGTCCTGCAGGCATGGAAAAGGCCTTCGATAGGGTGGAGTGGAGACATCTGTTTTCCACCATGCATGGGTTTGTTTTCTCTGGCCCATTCCTCTCATTTCTACAAGCTTTCCAAGGGGTGTCCCTCTGTCTCCTCTGCTTTTCAATCTCTCTCTAGAGCCTTTAGCTATCAAGCTTAGACAATTATTTCCAGGTATAGATATCGCAGGAGACAACCAACACCTGGTGCTATATGCAGATGATATGCTGCTATTCGTCCAGGACCCTAAAACTCATATTGCACCCATTTTGAAAGCCTTGCAAGATTTCGGATCCTTCTCAGGCTATAAGGTCTGAGATTCTATGGCTGCATAAGGATAATAAACTAGACCACAACTACCCATTCACGATTGCAAACCACATGATAACATATCTGGGTATTCAAATCTACGTGAACCCCAACAAATTTTACACTACTAATATTGCACCTATATGCGCTAAACTCTGTAGTTTGATGAGAAGTTGGAAATCCCTTCCCATTTCATTAGCAGGCAGGATTGGCCTCCTTAAAATGGTGGTTCTTCCTCGCCTCTTATACCCAATGCTTATGTTACCTTTGCTACTAACTAAAGCTGATGTAAAATCTTTGAACTCTGCAGTAAGATTCTTTGTATGGAAAGGAGCCAAACCTCGGGTCTCCACTGATAAGCTCAATATGAACTATCTTAATGGTGGTCTGTCCTTGCCAGATTTTAAACTATATAACTGGGCAGTCCTAATTTGCTTGGTTTTGGACTGGCAGTTTGGCACACAACATTTCTATAAGCATACTCTGGAACGTGCAGCCTTAGGAGGCATTTCTTTGGCGTATCTGCCACACATGCCGAAATCGGGGAGCGCTAAATTGGTAGGTTTAAATCTTTTATTTTGTGAGCATCTAAAGGCCTGGCATCAAGCCCACAGATTCTTGAAAAGAATGTATCATAACTCTGTATACCTCCCAATTAGTGGAAATCCGGACTTTCCGGCAGGCATGGACTCGAGACCATTTGTCCACTGGGAAAAACTAGGTCTGAAAAATATTAGTCTGTTGATAGATCCACTGACGTACTCATTGAAAACATTTGCCTCTTTACAGAGGGAGCATAATCTCCCAAATAATCATTTCTACGTGTATTTACAGATACCGCATTATGTGGGGGCATTGGTCAGAGACGACCCTGATTTCTGGGGGGGGCTCACCTTTTCAACTCACTCAATCCCTTTTTAAAATGGGTAGATTTGCCTTATCAGAGATCTACCAAGTTCTTTTACGACAGCGCCTACAACAGATACAACCGACCCTATTGTCGGGAAGGGAAAGGGAAGGTATTCAAGGAATTACATGGCTCGGGGGGACTGGAAAAGATTAGAAATGCCACCTTGTCCGCAACTTTAAGAGAGACTCAAATTAGGCGTATACATAGGGCCTACCTGACACCTAGAGGTAAGGCTAAATGGATCCCTGATTGGCCTAACAAATGTTCCAAATGCTCTGTGGAATCTCCTAGCCTGTTGCTCTATATGTGGACCTGCCCACTGATAAGGCAATTCTGGAGTAAAATCCAATACAGGATCAATAAGCAGTTAAAACTCCCAATTGTTCTAGAACCAAACAGTATATTATTCATGCAATGGGAACCACAATTTGAAAATCCCTCCCCCCCCCCCGTTCTGGGCCCTCGACGCTGCTGCATATATACGTAAGTTATCTTATGGTCTTCAAATATACATATGTAGAAATGGTTAAAGATTGTAGTTAAAATATTATTAGGTTGTATTTAATAATTAGTTGAGAGAAGTAGTCTTCTCTGAAGTAAAATTATAAAAAACCAGAGAGATACATTGCATTTAAAAAAAAAATAAAAAAAAATATGTATACATTGAGTATGAGGGGTACAGATTATTATTAAGATATTAGAGGAAGAAACTTGAAATTCTGAAGCTGTGTTTTCTTTTATGGCTCTCTTTCTCCATGTTGATTTAATGAGACCCCTATTGTAATATTGTACTTTAAATTATACTCACTCGCATGGTGATCAAATGATGTCTATGTATACACATTAATCTCTCAATAAAAAGTTTTTTTTTTAAATATATATCTATATATATACTGTATATATATATATATATATATATATATATATATATATATATAGTAACAAGGGAGAGCACTCTCACTCAGTATATCAACTGCCAGGGTGCTAGTGTAGTTAAATATAGCTGAACACAAAACTGGCACGCTACTTTCACAGTCAAATATTTTTTTGGAAAGACCATTGCTATAAGAAAACTAACTGGCTCCAACAAAATAAAAAACAGGGCTGTTTCAGGTGTGTAGGGTGTACGACCTGCAATGCTATGGTACCTGGCTCTACTTTTGGATACCCACATACAAATAAGAGATTTTCTATCCGGCATTTCATCACCTGCACTACCACCTATGTGGTCTATTTGTTGAATTGTAGTTGTGGGAGATTTTACGTTGGTAAGACCTCAGATGATGCCAGGACACGGTTTGCTAACCACAGATCAGCCATCAGGACTGCCATAAAGAATCAGAAGAGTGAGCAGACAGTGGCGAGGCATTCCTTGGAGGCCGGCCATACGATGAATGATCTTCGCTTTGTTCTGATAGATCATATCCCCCCTCTGAAACGTGGGGGTGACAGAAATAGAATACTCCTGCAAAAAGAAGCGAGGTGGATCTATCGCCTGAATACTGTGCAACCTAACGGACTCAATACTGTCATAGACTGGCACTGTTTTTATGACTTTGGGACTATTTTGTCCACATCTGTTTGAAACCTAATGAGAGTCCAGAACCATTGGTATAAACTTTTGAGTTTAGGGTCCACTATATCCTCTTGTCAGAGGCTCCATTTTAGATTATACATAATAGGTTAGCAATAATCATGTACTAGATTTGGTACAGTATTTATTTTCAATAGACGATTACCCCCTTGTAGTATACTTTGGTATAAATATTTTTTGAGTTTAGGGTCCACTATATCCTTTTGTCATAGGCTCAGACAATTATTCCTTTGCAGTATATTTTGGTTTTAGGATAACTCCCTTAACAATTCAATTTGGGGCATAGTGCATTAAACATGAGTGGTTTGCTTCCCTCCCATAGTTTTTGATAACACTGTATTTGCCTCTATTATTTTGTATTGTGTAGGCCTTTGAGTTTAACGTTAAGTATTTCCTCTTGTCATAGGCTCTTATCGGTACTATACATGGATGATGTTTTTACAGACACATTACTTTGTATTGGATCTAGTAATATGTTTTTCAATATATACTATATAGCCAATGTTTTGGTCATTTCATTAGGTGCTCATTTGATTAATGCCATTAACATGTTTTTTGCAGCGCAGTGGCATCGGTTTGATGTGACCACGCACCGCCCATTGGATTTGCGTTATCAATTGGGTTTTCCTTTTACAATTATGAGCACTTTGGCAGTGAACGGTGCGTTGCCATGGCAACGCTGATGCCGGCTGCTGATTGGGCTTAGCAGACGTGCCCTTTCAGGAAGTACTTGGATGATGTTTTCTGATCAGGCTGTAATGGTTCCCTAAGTAACAACGGCTTTACAGAGCCCCATTTATGTATAACAGGTTTTCTCCCATTGTCTGTATAGTATATAAAATTTGCTTTATAGTGATTAAGTTGCAGTCAAAGTAAGATACACATGCTAACATACTTATGTGCATTTCATTGTTTGCCTGTTCCTCTATGTTGTGCCTATTCTTTCATGCAGACCATATTGATCTAGTTACATGATACATGTCACACATATCTTATCACATGCACTTATTATTAAGCTCAGACAGATTTGTGCATTAGCTTTGCTGTAATTAATTACACACTATATTTGTTTACTATGTGATTGGGTGGTTACCATGACTACCTTTTGGCATTTTTTTGGTCCTAATTGGGGGGTGGGGTTTGTGTAATGTTTGCTATATATTGTTTGCACTTTGTATACACTGTGTCTGAGGAAGGGGATACTTTGTCCCCGAAACATCACTACTTTCACAGTAAAATATTTTTTTGGAAAGACCAGCGAGTGCCAGTTTTGTGTTTTGTGTTCATATATATATATATATATATATATATATATATATATATATATATATATATATATATACAGTTATGGCCAAATAATATTGGCACCCCTACATTTCTGTCAGATAATGCACCACTTTGCCCAGAAAATTGTTGCAATTACAAATGTTTAGACATTCTCATGTATATTTCTTTTGTTTGTATTGGTATGACACACAAAAAAGTGGATAGAAAAAAAAGCCAAATATGAAACATTTCACACAAAACTCCAAAAATGGACTGGACACAATTATTGCCACCTTCTCAAAATTGTAAGAAATAATTGCATTCCAAGTTTGTGATGCTCCTGTAATTTGTAATTAAACTCACCTGTATCAATTAACAGGTGCCGACAATATAGAAATCACACCCGCAACCAGTAAAAACGGTGAAAAATTGACTCAACCTTTCTGTTGTGTGTCTCTGTATGCCAAAAAAATGAAAAAAAGTGAGAAATTAGTTACATGTTTCTATTCTAAAGATGGCAACAAAAAGTATGATTTTAATCAATGTATTACTTGTAACAGTAAAAATGTAATATATCTTTTACACTGTTCATGTATTTTGATTTATATAGGTCGTACTACAAGAAATCTGAAAACCAGACTTAGTGAACACATTAATAATATAGAAAAAGGTTTCCTGAAACTTTCCTTAGGTGCTCATTTTAGTAAAAAACATAAATAAGAATGTTGCTGACCTAGAATTTATAGGAATACGGAGAGTTAGCGCAAATTGGAGAGGAGGTGATGTCTGAGATATATATGTGTTTGGGAGATATTGTTTTTAATGTAATGTATGTATATAAAGATATTTTTTTTATTAAAAATGTTTTTTTAGTCTTTTAGTATGATTATTAGTTGTGAATTTACCCTGAACATTGTTCCATATAGATACTTAGTTTTTTGGTATATACATTATCTGGGGGATTACATACAAACCGTATTTTGTTCCAAGAATTATAGATATCAAAGAACTATTTTAAAATATTTTATAAGAATTGCCCAAATTTGGGGTAAACGATGGGATTTCCTTTTTCCAGTAACAAAGATGGTGATTACGGATTTGCCCATTTTTGACTAATGGATATAAAAGCCTCTATAAGACATGCGCACATCATTCCTAGAAAAAGCCGCCAGGATACGGACAAACGTACGTTGGAATTATACACATAACCCATGTGATACACCACTCTGTGCCAGTGATGTCAGGGGTCAGACTTAAACCTAATCGTTTGGAAAAATAGCCGAGGTAAAGGTAGAATTCATACCGCGTTCTATCCACTGTCCGGACAGTGTATATGTACTGTTCCTGTTTAGGTCCGTGACTTTTCACAAGTATATCTGAGCATTTGGTGTTTTTATGTATTTTATACTTTAAATATATTTGTACCAGGTTTTCATGGGATGCACTGTTTTTCTACCAGTATAAAGTAGGCGTGGGCCATGTGCATACATAGAGCTTGAGGTAGCTCTAGTCCACTTGAGTAGAAAATCTTCTGCTTTTTATATTGGGATATCACCAAGTGGAATTTCACTATATATATTTTGTTTCTTTGAGGCAACAAGGCTTTTGGAACACTATATCTGGAAAAAAACACTTCACTATATAAAATTATTCATAATGAAATTATTAATAGCACACACAGTGAAGTGATAGCATTGTTTAAAAAAAACTGCATTAAAAAATCTTTATACAGTCATTGATAATAATTAAATGAATTAGTCGCCATATTAATGACAGTAGAGATTATAGCAATGTATTTAAAGTGATGTTGGGATGTGATGGATGAAATTGCTGCAGATTTGCTGTTGGGACGTGACTGACAAAGATGCTTCAGGGCAGGGGTCTGATATGATGAAGTATGGGGCTGGGGGGGCTGATGTTGACGTGTTTCTTATAGCCGTAGATCTGATATGAGTATGGGGTTGATAGAAAAAAAGCAGATATCATTTGATGCTGATATGGGGTTGAAAAGTGAAATTGTTGCTGTAGTACTAGGGTCTGATCTGATGTGGTTAGGTGGCTGACAGAGGGTTGCAGGGCAGGAATCTAATCTGATATGGGTATGCATATGAAAGAGGGGCTGCGGGGTGAGGGGTCTGAAGTGATTTGATTATTTAGATGAGCGAACAGCTGCAGGGTCTAATTTGATGGCTGTCATATAATAAAAATGATGATGATGATTAATGTATTAATTATAAAAACTGATTAAAAAAATTAGGCTGGCGCATAGGGTATTATTTTGAGAGAGTACTTATATAGACTGCCACTGAGATAAACCATTATAGATAACCTATAAAAACAATTTGTTTGAGAGGTGTTTCCTAGAATCTTAAACCTTAGAGGAAAAATCACTTGAGAATTACCAATAAAATCATATTCATATGAGGGGCTTCCTTTTGAATTAGTGATCAGTCAAACAAACAGTTTAAACATTGACAGCAAAATAGGGACGTATGGCCTAAATTTATATGAGCTTTTATTAGCTATGAGTATTATTCTATAGCCTATGACTTATGTGTTACTGTTTAAATATGAAACAAGCACACAAATAAAATATTAAGACAGAAATGTTGTTCATTATTGCAACTGAGTGTATGTATGTTATAAAAATTATAATCATGTTGGCACAAAATGCACACGTCAGAAACTGAATCTATTTAGAATCTTTAATAATCTGCAATGCAGCCTCATTTTATTTTTTTTATTTTTCTTAAGAAATCCTGCTGTAAAATTAGATGAAAAACAATTAATTTTTGACAATATTCTCCTTTTTTTTCTATTGAAAATGTCTATCATATACAGTATAACTTTTCACAAATTACGACAATCCAGTTGCAGGAAATACAGTTATTCTGGAATAATTGTAGACATACCTCAGATGCCATAAAAGGGCTGTGCAATGACTGGAATACAGTTGGTAAGAATTTAACAAAATTACAAATATAAAGACATGACGTTGCACAGTTTTTAAAAGGGATTGGACTATTCCTCCTTATTGAGGATTTCCAGGTGTTTTTCTTCTTTAGTTGGTTTAAGGAAATGTATACAGTTCTGGCAATGATACTAAATGCACCTTCACATTCTGATCTTGTCAAGTGTTATGCTATTTTGTTAAAGGGACATAAAACCCCAAAATTTTCTTTCATGATTCAGATACATAATCCAATTTTAAACAACTTTCCAATTTACTTCTATTATTTAATTTTCTTCCTTCTCTTGTTATCCTTTTGCTGAAAGGTTTATCTAGGAAAGCTAGGTTCTAGCTGCTGATTGGTGGATGCATATAAATACTGATTGTCATTGGCTCGCCCATGTGTTCAGTTTGAAACCAGTAGTGCATTGCTGCTCCTTCAACAAGTGATACCAAGACAATGAAACAAATTAGATAAAATAAGTAAATTAGAAAGTTGTTTTTTCTATCTAAATCATGAAAGAAAAATTTGGGGTTTAATGCCTCTTTAAAGCTTAAATGTCTTTTTCACTGACTCATTGCTTGGACAACTGATTCTAGCTCCTTTCTACTTGGGTGAGTTTTAGTTTACCAGAAAACAAAAGATGGCACCAACCACTTGTGTTTAGTGTAAAAACAAAACTTTATTTAAACATAACACAGAACTCTTACAAGCTGAAACCAGAGGGGGAAAAAAAATCAGATTTTTTTAATGAAAACAATATATATAAAGTCTATAACATATTTGACCCTCTCTAGGGCTTCTTCATGTACATGACATGTTTGCAAAAAAGATTGCCCTTACATACACTTAAAGGGACAGTCTATACCAAAATTGTTAAAGGGACAGTATACACTCATATTCATATAACTGCATGTAATAGACACTACTATAAAGAATACGATGCACAGATACTGATATAAAAATCCAGTATAAAATGGTTTAAAAACGTATTTAGAAGCTTTCAGTTTAGCTCTGTTGAAAAGGCAGTTGGAAAACCCACAGCAAGTGGGAGATAAGACACTCCTCCCCCCCCCTTCTTTTGCATATGAAAAGACCCTTTACACCAGGGGTGTCCAAACTTTGCTCTCCAGAGGTTTTGGAACTACATTTCCCATGATGCTCAGCTAGATAAAATGCTGGCTGAGCATCATCGGAAATGTAGTTCCAAAACCTCTGGAGAGCAAAGTTTGGACACCCCTGCTTTACACAAACAGGAGCAAGCTGGAGAAGGTAGCTGACGGTATTCACATAAAACTTTGGGGCTTGGTTAGGAGTCTGAAAATCAGAGCAATGTTCTTTAAAAATAAGCAAAATTATACATTTAAAAAAAAAAAAAAACTTTATGGGCTTTATAAATAGATCATCTACAAAACATTTATGCAAAGAAAAAAGGAGTGTATAATGGCCCTTTAATGTTTAAAAAGATAGATAACACCTTTAATACCCATTCCCCAGCTTTGCACAAACAACCGTTATATTGATATACTTTATACATTTAAACCTCTAATTTTCTGCCTGTTTCTAAGCCACTACATACAGCCTCTTATCACATGCTTTTTTATTAGGTTTTCTCAACAAGAGACGGCTAGTTTATGTGTGCCATATAGATTGGAGATGCGCAGGACACAGCACTGATTGGTTAAAATGCAAGTCAATAGATAATAAAATAGCCATGTGATAAGGGTGCTGTAAAAAGAGGCTTAGCTATAAGGTAATCACAGAGGTAAAAAGTATATTAATATAATAGTGTTGGCTGTTCAAAACTGTTGAATGGGTAATAAGGGGATTATCTATATTTTTAAACAATAATATTTTTGGAGTAGACTGTCCCTTTAAGCTACTTTCAAAACCAAAAATACGAATTAAACACAAATTGAAAAACGAAAGTCTTAATATTATAATGATACTGACATTAGGAAGGAACAGTAACCTTATAAAAACATAGCCTCGGTTATAGAGTAAAAACGTTGCCAAAGAGGGTTAGTTGGTATAAGCTAAACACTTTTTTATCATATTATTTAAAGAACCAGTTAACACAGTAGCTTTTCATAATCAACAAATGCAAAATAACAAGACAATGCAATAGCACTTAGTCTGAACTTCAAATGAGTAGTAGATTTTTTTCTTACAATTTTAGGTTTTGTCTTTTTCCACTCCCCCTGTACCATGTGACAGCCATCAGCCAATCACAAATGCATACACGTACCATGTGACAGCCATCAGCCATTCACAAATGCATACACGCTTATTCTTGCACATGCTCAGTAGGAGCTGGTGACTCAAAAAGTTTAAATAAAAAAAGACTGTGCACTTTGTGCTAATGGAAGTAAATTGTAAAGTTGTTTAAAATTGCATGCTCTATCTGAATAATGAAAGGTTAATTTTGATTGAGTGTCCCTTTAAAGTTAATATTCCATACAGGACACCATGATCTACATGAGAGCCCTGATGAGTTTCGCACAATAAACCGAGGCTATGTTTGCCTCCTTATAAGGTAACTGTTCCTTCCTTACGGTCAGTATCATCATCTTTTCTATGTTTGAAGCCTATTTGGGAAGAGGCTTTGAGGATCCAGAACCCCTGATGAGAATCCCCTTGACTGGGTGAGTGCACCGATTCTTTACCTAACCTGCATATTATGATATGATATCTCTTGAAATATTATAACAAAATGTTTTCCCACAACATTGTAACAAGTCAAATCACAGTAATACCAAAATAAGGCTAATAAGGATTAATCCTGATTCATCTGGACATTCCAGTTTGTGACTCATTTTAAGTCAGAAACTTGTGAAAGTATCTGGTTCATTTAAATATTTTTTTTACTGTCTGCATAGTTTGATTAAGTTTTTTTTTTTTCTTTTCACTTTCCTTCCTCAAGATATTAAAAGACTAGTAAATACAGTAGATTTGCATAAAAGAGGTAAATGCTCTAAACTGAGAGTTACCATCAGTAAGGGAGTTAAAACGTATATTACTAAAAGAAATGGGGTCAAACCCCCGCAGTATGTGCATTATTGACAGAAAAAAGTGTTACATTTTTATCCATGGTATGTTAAAGGAATATTGTATTTTTATTGTTTAAAAAGATAGATAATGGTGGCACTGCAAACACATAAAACCTCTTTGGAGGTCGGTTGAAATGCATTTTCGCCAAGTTTTGTGAGATGACTTTCAACTGACTTGATCATTGGTCGTAGTAAACACTCTCCCAAAAATACAGTGCAAATTACGAACACTGCTCCTACAAATAGTTCTAAACGCCACAAAATCACTAATTGTACGACAATGGAAACTCCCATTCAACCTTCAAATAACACGTGGAAAGACAAGAGTTTCAGAATTATTGGTATTAGAGGAATATTGAAATAAACACTCAAGAGAAGTGTACACGTATGCACCAAGTAGCGCTAATCAGGGATGTATATACTGATAAAAAGAAAAATATAAAATATATATAAACAAATAATAAATGTAGATCTATACGATATAAACGAATATTGCATGCATCAGAGTTCCACAATGTATGCAGAAAAAAGTCAAGCACGATGGGGGATATTTATCATATGTCTGTCGGACCTGATCCGACAGTGCTGATCAGGTCCGACAGACATAGCTGAATGTGGAGAGCAATACGCTCTCCGTATTCAGCATTGCACCAGCAGCTCTTGTGAGCTGCTGGTGCAACGCCGCCCCCTTCAGACTCACGGCCAATCGGCCTCCAGCAGGGGGTGTCAATCAACCCGATTGTATTCGATGGGATTGAATTCCAGCGATTCCTGTCCGCCTCATCAGAGCAGGCGGACAGGCTTATGGAGCAGCGGTCTTTAGACCGCTGCTTCATAACTGGTGTTTCTGGCGAGCCTGCAGGCTTGCCAGAAACACGGGCCCTCAAGCTCCGTATGGAGCTTGATAGATAGGCCCCAATGAATGAACATCCTGTGCAGTCCAATACTCACAGACTAAAAAGCATAGGATAAAGAGTGGTATTAAAGAGTCCAGCAGCTCCTCTTACAAGGGTGGTTCCACAAACTCCATATGTTAAAATCTGAAAGATGGGAGAAAAGCGCAGACTCAAATGCAGAGTATAAAATGTTCTTTAATACTAGCGCACACAGAAAAAATGGCCACTCACAAGATAAACAAATAATATCAGCATAGAACACAATGTGTTCGAGTCAATGATGAAAAACTTATCCCACCAACAGCGGTTCAGCGTTCATCCAGCGGCAGTTTCAAACTTTCCAGAGCACTCCAGCAAGTCCTGAGCAGAAGTCAATGTAGCCCAGTCAGGTCGAATGAGCTGTACTTTCACGTCATTTCGTATGGTAAGATGACTAGGCGTGTAAAACAATGCCGACAATACAACACTTGATGCAGGTAATGGGATAAATGCAAACACCCTTGGCCCACAACACAGTAGAATCCTTACTGGGTCAAATGTAAAAAAGGGGGGAGGTTCTCTACGCGTTTTGTACCAACACAGCGGGACTTTCTCAAGAGTGCACAAAGCAAATTAACTTTTTTCCTAGATGTTAAATTCCTTTCGGAAAACTCGCTCTCAAGCTCGAAAGAAAATAATAGTGTCATGAAAGATGAACACGTGGAGGTGAACTGCATCCTATTCTTGACAATCTTGGACTAACAGTGAGCTAGAATTTTTATTTTCCTTTATTGTTATATTCAGTTAAAATCTTGTAATAGTCTTTATCAATGTGAAATTTGCTTACACTCCTGTACAACAACTTGACCAATAAAAAAAGATTAAAAAAAAGATAGATAATCCCTTTAATTACCCATCTCCCAGTTTTGCATAACCAACACTGTTATATAAATATACTTTTTACTTCTGTGATTACCTTCTATCTAAGCCTCTGCAGACTGCCCCCTTATTTCAGTTCTTTTGACAGACTTGAATTTTATCCAATCAGTGCTGACTCATAAATAACTCACCGTTGAGTGAGCACAATGTTATCTATATGTCACACATGAACTAGCACTGCCTAGCTGCAAAAAACTGTCAAAATGCACTGATATAAGAGGCATCCTTTAAAGGCTTAGGCATTAACATATAGGTTTAGCTTTCAAAAAAAGAATACAAACAGAAAAAGCAAATTTGATGATAAAAGAAAATTGGAAAGTTGTTTAGAATTACAAGCTCTGGGGCATATTTATCAAAGTGCGAGCTAACATGATACAATGTAGCGTATCATGTCCGCTGCACATCGATAAATGCCGACAGCATATGTCATTTATCACCAGAACTGCTTGTGTAATACTGCCCCCTACAGATTTGCGGCCAATCGGTCGCTAGCAGGGGGTGTCAATCAACCTGATTGTAATCGATCAGGTTGATTTCTGTCCGTCGCCTCAGAACAGGCAGACGAGTTATAGAGCAGCGGCCTGTAGACCGCTGCTGCATAACTTCTGTTTCCGGCGAGCCATACAGAGCTTGATAATTTAGCACCTCTATCTGAATCACAATAGTTTAATTTTGACTAGACTGTCCCTTTTAATGGTGCATATAGAATTAAAACCTGCCTCAGTGGCTGAAAGGGTTGTAAATCCCTGTTCTTCGTGTTCCTGTCAGAAAGGAGCTTAGATAGCCGAAAGGGGAACCATAAATATTTAAAGTCTGCAGTTTCTGTCTGTAATTTCTAAAAGCAATGCTGTTTTTCTATGAAATCACTATTACTGCTTCTTCTTCCTGTCTATTAATAGCTTCTTACAGTTTGTTTGAATCTAATTTTAGCTAGGGTAAGATTTCAACTTTTTTGTCCTATGAAAAAGTATTAGTGGCTTCTCTGAAAGACTATGTTTTAAAGGGCCATAAAAGTTGAAAAATGACATGGCCCTATATATTAGCGCATGCCATTTTAAGACTACGACCATACACAACTGAGTGCAGAGGCGTTAGAGCTACTTCTAATGTGTGCAATCCTATGGAAGGGGTTAAATACACAGTAGTGCAGGGTCAATATGGAATTTAATTTTGAATGTATTTTACTGTAAATATTAAATGGATGTATATGTTTTATTTGTATTTGCTATTTAAAGTTTATCTTAAGAAAAATATAAATGTTTGTGTGTGAAGATAGAGAGATGATAGATAGATAATAGATAGATATAAAGATATGTATATATGATAGATAATAGATAGTTGATAGAAAGATAGATAGAAGATAGATATAAAGATATGTATATATGATAGATATTAAGATATGTATATATAATAGATATAAAGATATGTATGTATGATAGATAGATATAAAGATATGTATAGATGATAGATAGATAATAGATAGATGATAGATAGATAAATAGATAGATATAAAGATATATATATATATGATAGATAGATAATAGATAGATGATAGATAGATAAATAGATAGATATAAAGATATGTATATATGATAGATATAAAGATATATATATATGATAGATATAAAGATATATATATATATATGATAGATATAAAGATATATATATATGATAGATAGATAATAGATAGATGATAGAAAGATAGATAGAAGATAGATATAAAGATATGTATATATGATAGATAGATAGATAGATAGATAGATAGATAGATAGATAGATAGATAGATATAAAGATATGTACTGTATATATGTGCGTTCCCATTATTTCAAATCATACTATATAATAATAAAAGTCTGTTTTATTTTTAGAAAATAAGTTTTTTTTAAGATTTTGTGTATAGAATGCATTAATAATCTTAATTAATATTGTTAATATTGTGTGTATAAAATAAATATATGTTTTAACATTAAGAAATAGATCTTTTTTAATGTAGCAGATGTAGTCTGTATGTCTTCTCTCCAATCTTAGATACCTTATTAAAATTAATTTCATTAACATTACATTTTTCAGGAAACAACAATGTATCCAATCGTTTATGCTATAATGGTCAGAAATTGACCTGTATTAACGTCCTTAATGTCTTGAACGAAGCCTGCAAAGCACCATTCATTTAGCGTAAAAGAACAGGGCCAGACTAGGAATAAAAACCAGCCATGGAAAAATTGAAGACTGTCTCTGTTTTCCGTTGAGCCTGTTTAATGCGCAATCCTAAAAGCCCCATCTTCTCGGCTGCCGACTTAAGACCCCGGGAGGCTTAAGCCCCGTTTTTTTGTGCTCCCCGGGCTCGCGGACTCAAGCCTTCTCTGTCCAGATTGTTGTTATATGGGCACCCTACAATTAAATTTCATCCATGACTCCCTTTCAGTGTAAAAATGTTTATCCAAATTGTGATCTGTGGAAGGCAAATCAGTATATAACTCTGTCTCACAGTGTGACTTGACTAGACACTAGAAACCATTCTAGGAGGGCTACTAAATGGTACGTGCTCTAGGAAGTAAGTCTTACAAGGAAATACTTTGTGACCTTAATAAGTATAGCTCCGAGGAAAAAAGAAGAGATGTGATACAGTTGCATTTCCTCACCAGCAATGCCACCCCCTTAAAGTGAAAGTCAGTCCTAGCGTTGTACAAACGCTAGGATTTACTATTGAAACAAATAAAGGGGACGTTCATTCATGAAGTATAAGATACTTCATGTAGAAAGCTCCTTTATTTGATTCAATCGATCGTCGTTTTCAGCTGCTACAGCAGCCCACAGTTAAAACATTTTTTTACTAAGAGGTGAGGTTTTCACCTTTTAGTCAATAGCCGTGCAGTAAATCCAGCTTGGCGCCCAGAGGAGCCAGATTTACCACATGGCTATTGGCTAAGAGGTGAAAACGTCACCTCTTAGCCAAAAAAATTTAGCCGTGAGCTGCTGTACCAGGTAAAAACGGCGATCAATTATCCGAGGATGTACACAGGTATCAGGAATCACGTTAGATAACACAGAACATAAGATGGCAATTTACTATTGAAACAATTAAAGGGGACTTTCATTCATGAAGTATAAGATACTTCATGTAGAAAGCTCCTTCATTTGTTTCAATTGATCGCCGTTTTTTTTTTTTTTTTTTTTTTTAATTTTTCAAAGCTTTATTTGAAACAACTGGACATACATGTTATGTTGTACATATACATGACAGGCACCAACATTAGTACTGAACAAAACTTCTGTAGCTTTTCATAAATAAGTGAATACAAAGTCCAATGTCCTGTATGTTTATCTTTGGTCTTGCACTGATGAACTAAGACCTCTCATGGATCTTAAGTGCGCATTTATGAATGACCTTCCAATGTCCATTTCTGATACAATATATTCTTCTGAATAATTAATTTGAATCAACTGCATACAATAAACAATAATAACATTACAATAACCAAACATTCTCTGTAACTTTTAAGTGCATGTCGCCTTAGTCGCCACCAAACCTTTTATGTGGGTTAGAGGGGAAAGAGGGGGGGGGGGGGTGAAAGGGAAGGGGAGTTCCTCTTAATTGAAAAGAAGAGTGTGCTTTGTGAGGTCTAGTGTTGTATAAGACCCAAGCGGCCGTATAACATGGTCTATTCCTGTTTCCATATCATCAACATTCTTTCATGTACATCTACATTGTTATTCCTTATGTAGTGATATCTTTCTAACTGTAAGAGTGTCTCTACCTGTTTCATCCATTCCCCAAAAGTGGGGGTCTTATCAGATTTCCAATACCTAGGTATTAGTATCTTTGCACTACTTATCATCGTCAGCAGGAGCTTTAGTTTCGCCACCTCTTTTAATTTGGGGAGGCCCGCAAAGAGTAATATCTTTGGGTCCCTAGGGACAATGGTCTCCAATACCCTACAAATGTGTGTTATTATTTCTGTCCAATATTGCTGTATGTTAGGACAACTCCACCAGATATGATTTACAGTGCCCTCAGCAGCACATCCTCTCCAACATCTTCCTGTGGAGGTGGGATATATCACTTTTAACCTTGCCGGTGTCAGGTACCATCTTGTAAGGTATTTAAAATTAGTCTCCTGTACCTGAGCTGAGATAGATGCTGTTTTGTTATTGCGGAAGATGTGATTCCAATTTGCCTGTGTTGTACCTAATGTAAGCTCCTTGTCCCATGTTCTGTTGTATGCTGGCATAAGATCCTCGCCTGTTATCTGTATCCTTTTGTATAGGATAGATATTAAGTGTGAGGGCGTCTGACTGGCTAAGCATAATTTTTCAAATTCAGTCACTGATCTGAGAAACGCTGATTTGAGTTTATGGGAGTTGATATAATGACTTATTTGTGCATACGTCAGCCATGTCAGAGAAGCGTCTGTGTCTAATGCGTCTTCCAGCTTTTTTAATTTTTGATGCTGGGGTATGGTCAAGTGGTGTATAGTGTTTACCTTTATGTGTTGTCCATCGTAGTCATATCTTTTTACTAAATTCAGTTTTAGATCGGGGTTGTCTAAGTAAGGAGTCATTGGTGATACTATTGTCGATACATGAGTGGAAGTGTGCACAATCTTATCCCATGTCACGAAAAGTTCTTTTAATAGAGGGTAATCCTCTATCTGACTAGGCCTGTTTGTTTTCCTTATCCATGCCAGATGACCTGGGTTATTCATATGAAGTATAGACCTATCTATCTGAATCCAGTGTTTTTTGGGGGTATTAGTACACCACTCCACCAGTCTCTGTAAAATGACCACTTTTCTATATAACTGTAAGTCTGGGATTCCCAGCCCTCCTCTCTCCTTGGGTAAATATAGTGTTTGCTTGGCTACTCTGGGCCTTATCCCATTCCAAATATATGACTCTATTACATTTTGTAGTTTTGTCAGGTAGTCCAGGGGGAGTGGGATGGGGAGAGTCTGTAGAACATAGAGAATTCTAGGTAGGATGTTCATCTTTATTACTCCTATTCTCCCCAACCATGAAAGATGTTTGTTTTTCCAACATGATAGATCCCTAACTATTGCTATTTCTAATTGTTTATAATTAGCTTTGAATAGTGTCTCTGCCGAAAGATATATGCCTAGGTATTTCATCTTATCATATTGCTGCTTTAAGCGGCATTTCAGTAGTAACTGCTGGACCTCATCTGCATGTGTTGTAATATTCAAAAATTCGGATTTATTGACGTTTAACAGGAAATTGGAGTGAGTTCCATATTCTTGAAAGATATGTAAGGCTCGCGGGAGAGATATTTCTGTGTCTGTAACAGTTAGCAGAATATCGTCCGCGTACATTGCCATCTTATGTTCTGTGTGATCTAACGTGATTCCTGATACCTGTGTACATCCTCGGATAATTGATCGCCGTTTTTACCTGGTACAGCAGCTCACGGCTAAAATTTTTTGGCTAAGAGGTGACGTTTTCACCTCTTAGCCAATAGCCATGTGGTAAATCTGGCTCCTCTGGGCGCCAAGCTGGATTTACTGCACGGCTATTGACTAAAAGGTGAAAACCTCACCTCTTAGTAAAAAAATGTTTTAACTGTGGGCTGCTGTAGCAGCTGAAAACGGCGATTGATTGAATCAAATAAAGGAGCTTTCTACATGAAGTATCTTATACTTCATGAATGAACGTCCCCTTTATTTGTTCCAATAGTAAATCCTAGCGTTTGTACAACGCTAGGACTGACTTTCACTTTAATACTGTAGCTGGCCAGCCCCATGACTGGGAATTATTTTATACACAATTTAAATGTTTGCTAATTCAAACCAACGGCTAATCAAATGGATTGGAATAGCTTTAAAGGTAAAGGAAATATACTTTGTAAATTGGTGCCAACGATGGACAGTGTTAAAGAAACTTAAAAACAAATGTTGTTTGTTTTTGTGTTATCCTTTGTTGAAAGGGTGGTAAGTACAGGAGTGTGCACGTGTCTGCAGTACTGTATGAAAGCATTTTTGCAACAATGTTATACACTAACAAGAGCACTAGATGGCAGCACTATTTCCTGTCATCTAATGCTCCAGACACGTGAACGCTACCTATCTAGATAGCTCTTCAACAAAGAAGAACACGAGAACAAAGCAAATGTAATAATAGAAGTAAAATGTAAAAACTGTGCTTCTCCCACACTTCTTAAGAGGCCAAATCAAATACCTGGTTCAGGCAATTTGCAGCATTAAAAAAAATATGGATTTTGCTTTGTGGCTTTTCTTGGGCGCTTGGGACAAAGCACAATTTGTACACAAAATCTACATCTATTTAATGTCCCTTAAGGCATGGAACAGAAATTAATGCTTTTTTTAAAGGGACACTGAACCCAAATTTATTCTTTCGCGATTCAGATAGAGCATGCAATGTTAAGCAACTTTCTAATTTACTCCTATTATCAAATATTCTTCATTCTCTTGGTATCTTTATTTAAAAAGCAAGAATGTAAGTTTAGATGCCAGATCATTTTTGGTGAACAACCTGAGTTGTTCTTGCTGATTGGTGGATAAATTTACCCACCATTAAACAAGTGCTGTTCAGAGTACTGAACCAAAAATTGTCTGGCTCCTTAGCTTAGTTGCCTTCTTTTTCAAATAAAGATAGCAAGAGAATGAAGAAAAATTGATTATAGGAGTAAATTAGGAAGTTGCTTAAAATTGCATGCTCTATCTGAATCACAAAATAACATATTTGGATTCAGTGTCCCTTTAAGGTTATTTATTAAAGTCATTATTAAATGTAGGCAAACAGCAGTTAGTATGTCAAAACAAATTTCCTCATTCTTTTCATGCTTTCTTTAATTTTTGTTGGCATTTTTCCAGTTCTCTTGTAAAATATATAAATTAATAACAAAATAAAAATGTTTCACAGGCAAAACTGTCATAAGAGTTTATATATATATATATATATATATATATATATATATATATATATATATATATATATATATATAAAGAGAGAGAGAGATATAGATATATAAGAGAGATGTGCTGATAATGTGTTATGCAACTAATATAAATGAGCAAAAATGAAATGCTCCATTATTGTAGGCCATTTCAATATTTTAGTTTTGCTTGAACAGAACTATGTTTACCCCTACAAATAGGTGAAGTAAATCTGGATCAGCAATGCATTACTGGCACTAAGCTGAATATTTCTGCCGAGCCAATCATGGTGACAGCCGTACCTAGCTGTCAATAACCAGCCATATTTAGGATTTTCAGTGCCATCTGGTGCTGATTTTCTCTTTGCAGGAGTTAGAGACATGAAAACACATTTTTTTTTCATGATACAGACAAAACAACATCCAATTTTAAACAACTTTCCAATTTAATTTTATTATCAAATCTGCTTCATTGTCTTGTAATCCTTTGTTGAAGAAGCAGCAATGCACTACTTGAAGCTAGCTGAACACATTGGGTGAGCCAATGACCGGAGGCATATATATGCAGCTAGTTCCCAACACTGCATTGCTACTCCTTAGCCTACCTAGATATGTTTTTCAACAAAGGATACCAAGAGAAGAAATAAATTAGATAATAGAGGTAAATTGTAAAGTTTGATCATGAAAGTTTAATTTTGACTTTGCTTTACTTTTAAATACATACATCCAATACTTTCCTTTTAAATACATAATCCAATACTTTCCTTTTAAATACATACAGTACATTCAATACTTTAGCACATTATTTCTGTAACTTTATGTCTTTGTATGTAGCCCTGATAAATACTGTGATACACTAATAATCAATTTGATTTTTGTAAATGGGTGTTCTAACTATAAAGGGAATTGTAATAGTTATATCAGAACTTAGAACTTTTTATTACATCTTCAATAGAAATGTTATATATATATATATATATATATATATTGTATATATACACATTTAAATATTTAAATACTAGTCCTAAAGCCCGTTCACATGAACCATTTTTTGCAGTACAGCGGTCCCACCCCTTGCTCTCTCTCTCCCCCTCTCTTTTGCTCTCTATCTCCCCCTCTCTTTTGCTCTCTATCTCCCCTCTCTTTTGCTCTCTGTCTCCCCCTCTCTTTTGCTCTCTATCTCTCCCTCCCTTTTGCTCTCTATCTCTCCCTCCCTTTTGCTCTCTATCTCTCCCTCCCTTTTGCTCTCTATCTCTCCCTCCCTTTTGCTCTCTATCTCCCCCTCTCTTTTGCTCTCTATCTCTCCCTCCCTTTTGCTCTCTATCTCCCCCTCTCTTTTGCTCTCTATCTCCCCCTCTCTTTTGCTCTCTATCTCCCCCTCTCTTTTGCTCTCTATCTCCCCCTCTCTTTTGCTCTCTCTCTCCCCCTCTCTTTTGCTCTCTATCTCCCCCTCTCTTTTGCTCTCTATCTCCCCCTCTCTTTTGCTCTCTCTCTCCCCCTCTCTTTTGCTCTCTATCTCCTTCCCCCTCTTTTGCTCTCTATCTCCCCCTCTCTTTTGCTCTCTATCTCCCCCTCTCTTTTGCTCTCTATCTCCCCCTCTCTTTTGCTCTCTATCTCCCCCTCTCTTTTGCTCTCTATCTCCCCCTCTCTTTTGCTCTCTCCCCCCCCTCTCTTTTGCTCTCTCTCCCCCCTCTCTTTTGCTCTCTCTCCCCCCTCTCTTTTGCTCTCTCTCCCCCCTCTCTTTTGCTCTCTCTCCCCCATTCTCTTTTGCTCTCTCTCCCCCCTCTCTTTTGCGCTCTCTCCCCCCTCTCTTTTGCGCTCTCTCCCCCCCTCTCTTTTGCTCCTCTCCCCCCTCTCTTTTGCGCTCTCTCCCCCCCTCTCTTTTGTGCGCTCTCTCCCCCCCTCTCTTTTGCGCTCTCATCCCCCCTCTCTTTTGCGCTCTCTCCCCCCTCTCTTTGCGCTCTCCTCCCCCCTCTCTTTTGCGCTCTCTCCCCCCTCTCTTTTGCGCTCTTCCCCCCCCTCTCTTTTGCGCTCTCTCCCCCCCTCTCTTTTGCGCTCTCTCCCCCCTCTCTTTTGCGCTCTCTCCCCCCTCTCTTTTGCGCTCTCTCCCCCCTCTCTTTTGCGCTCTCCTCCCCCCTCTCTTTTGCGCTCTCTCCCCCCCTCTCTTTTGCGCTCTCTCCCCCCTCTCTTTTGCGCTCTCTCCCCCCTCTCTTTTGCGCTCTCTCCCCCCTCTCTTTTGCGCTCTCTCCCCCCTCTCTTTTGCGCTCTCTCCCCCCTCTCTTTTGCGCTCTCTCCCCCTCTCTTTTGCGCTCTCTCCCCCCCTCTCTTTTGCGCTCTCTCCCCCCTCTCTTTTGCGCTCTCGCCCCCCTCTCTTTTGCGCTCTCGCCCCCCTCTCTTTTGCGCTCTCTCTCCCCCTCTCTTTTGCGCTCTCTCTCCCCCCTCTCTTTTGCGCTCTCTCTCCCCCTCTCTTTTGCGCTCTCTCTCCCCCTCTCTTTTGCGCTCTCTCTCCCCCTCTCTTTTGCGCTCTCGCCCCCCTCTCTTTCGCGCTCTCTCCCCCCTCTCTTTTGCTCTCTCTCTCCCCCCTCTCTTTTGCGCTCTCTCCCCCCTCTCTTTTGCGCTCTCTCCCCCCTCTCTTTTGCGCTCTCTCCCCCCTCTCTTTTGCGCTCTCTCCCCCCTCTCTTTTGCGCTCTCTCCCCCCTCTCTTTTGCGCTCTCTCCCCCCTCTCTTTTGCGCTCTCTCCCCCCTCTCTTTTGCGCTCTCTCTCCCCCCTCTCTTTTGCGCTCTCTCCCCCCTCTCTTTTGCGCTCTCTCCCCCCTCTCTTTTGCGCTCTCTCCCCCCTCTCTTTTGCGCTCTCTCCCCCCTCTCTTTTGCGCTCTCTCCCCCCTCTCTTTTGCGCTCTCTCTCCCCCTCTCTTTCTCTCGCTCTCCACCCCTCTCTTTCTCTCGCTCTCCACCCCTCTCTTTCTCTCGCTCTCCACCCCTCTCTTTCTCTCGCTCTCCCCCCTCTCTTTCTCTCGCTCTCCCCCCTCTCTTTTTCTCGCTCTCCCCCCTCTCTTTTTCTCGCTCTCCCCCCCTCTCTTTTTCTCGCTCTCCCCCCTCTCTTTTTCTCGCTCTTCCCCCTCTCTTTTGCTCGCTCTCCCCCCTCTCTTTTGCTCGCTCTCCCCCCTCTCTTTTGCTCGCTCTCCCCCCTCTCTTTTGCTCGCTCTCCCCCCTCTCTTTTGCTCGCTCTCCCCCCTGTCTTTTGCTCGCTCTCCCCCCTGTCTTTTGCTCTCTCTCTCCCCCTCTCTTTTGCTCTCTCTCTCCCCCCTCTCTTGTGCTCTCTCTCTCCCCCTCTCTTTTGATCTCTCTCTCCCCCCTCTCTTTTGCTCTCTCTCTCCCCCTTTCTTTTGTTCTCTCTCTCCCCCTCTCTTTTGCTCTCTCTCTCCCCTCTCTCTTGCTCTCTCTCTCCCCCCTCTCTTGTGCTCTCTCTCTCCCCCTCTCTTTTGATCTCTCTCTCCCCCTCTCTTTTGCTCTCTCTCTCTCCCCCTTTCTTTTGTTCTCTCTCTCACCCCTCTCTTTTGCTCTCTCTCTCCCCTCTCTCTTGCTCTCTCTCTCCCCCTCTCTTGTGCTCTCTCTCTCCCCCTCTCTTGTGCTTTCTCTCTCCCCCTCTCTTGTGCTCTCTCTCTCCCCCTCTCTTGTGCTCTCTCTCTCCCCCTTTCTTTTGTTCTCTCTCTCCCCCTCTCTTTGCTCTCTCTCTCTCCCCCTCTCTTGCTCTCTCTCTCCCCCTCTCTCTTGCTCTCTCTCTCCCCCTCTCTTTTGCTCTCTCTCTCTCCCCCTCTCTTTGTGCTCTCTCTCTCCCCCTCTCTTGTGCTCTCTCTCCCCCTCTCTTTTGCTCTCTCTCTCCCCCTCTCTTTTGCTCTCTCTCTCCCCCTCTCTTTTGCTCTCTCTCTCCCCCTTTCTTTTGTTCTCTCTCTCCCCCTTTCTTTTGTTCTCTCTCTCCCCCTTTCTTTTGTTCTCTCTCTCCCCCTCTCTTTTGTTCTCTCTCTCTCCCCTCTCTCTCTTACTCTCTCTCTTTTACTCTCTCTCCCCTCTCTCTTTTACTCTCTCTCTCCCCTCTCTCTTTTGCTCTCTCTCTCCCTTCTCTCTTTTGCTGTCTCTCTTGCTCTCTTTTGCTCTCTCTCTTCCCCCTTCTCTTTTGCCCTCTTTTGCCCTCTCTTCCCCCCTCTCTTCCCCTCTCTCTTTTGCCTCTNNNNCTCTCCCCCCCTTTTGTGTTCTTTTTGCGCCTCTCCCCCCCTCTGTTTTGCGCTCTCCCCCCCTCTGTTTTGCGCTCTCCCCCCTCTGTTTTGCGCTCTCCCCCCTCTGTTTTGCGCTCTCCCCCCTCTGTTTTGCGCTCTCCCCCCTCTGTTTTGCGCTCTCCCCCCCTCTGTTTTGCGCTCTCCCCCTCTCTTTTGCGCTCTCCCCCCTCTTTTTGCGCTCTCTCCCCCCCTCTCTTTTGCGCTCCTCCCCCTCTCTTTTGCGCTCTTCCCCCTCTCTTTTGTGCTCTCTCCCCCCTCTCTTTTGCGCTCTCTCCTCCCTTCCTCTCTTTTGTGCTCTCTCCCCCCCCTCTCTTTTGTGCTCTCTCCCCCCCTCTCTTTTGCGCTCTCTCCCCCCCTCTCTTTTGCTCTCTCTCCTCCCCTCTCTTTTGCTCTCTCTCCTCCCCTCTCTTTTGCTCTCTCTCCCCCCTCTCTTTTGCTCTCTCTCCCCCCTCTCTTTTGCTCTCTCTCCCCTCTTTCTTTTGCTCTCTCTCCCTCCTCTCTTTTGCTCTCTCTCTTTTTCTCTCTCTACCCTCTTTTGCTCTTTCTCTCTTCCCTCTCTCTTTTGCTGTCTCTCTCCCTCTCTTTTGCTCTCTTTTGCTCTCTCTCCCCTCTTTCCCCCTCTCTTTTGCTCTCTCTCTCCCCCCTCTCTTTTGCTCTCTCTCTCCCCCCTCTCTTTTGCTCTCTCTCTCCCCCCCCTCTTTTGCTCTCTCCCCCCTCTTTTGCTCTCTTTCTCTCCCCCTCTTTCGCTCTCTTTCTCTCCCCCTCTTTCGCTCTCTTTCTCTCCCCCTCTTTCGCTCTCTTTCTCTCCCCCTCTTTCGCTCTCTTTCTCTCCCCCTCTTTCGCTCTCTTTCTCTCCCCCTCTTTCGCTCTCTTTCTCTCCCCCTCTTTAGCTCTCTTTCTCTCCCCCTCTTTCGCTCTCTTTCTCTCCCCCCTCTTTCGCTCTCTTTCTCCCCCCTTGTTTCGCTCTCTTTCTCCCCCCTCTTTTGCTCTCTTTCTCCCCCCCCCTTTTTGCTCTCTTTCTCCCCCCCCTTTTTGCTCTCTTTCTCCCCCCCTCTTTTGCTCTCTTTCTCCCCCCCTCTTTTGCTCTCTTTCTCCCCCCCCCTCTTTTGCTCTCTTTCTCCCCCCCCCTTCTTTTGCTCTCTTTCACCCCCCCTCTTTTGCTCTCTTTCTCCCCCCCTCTTTTGCTCTCTTTCTCCCCCCCTCTTTTGCTCTCTTTTTCCCCCCCTTTTGCTCTCTTTCTCCCCCCCTTTTGCTCTCTTTCTCCCCCCCTTTTGCTCTCTTCCCCCCCCTCTTTTGCTCTCTTCCCCCCCCCTCTTTTGCTCTCTTCCCCCCTCTTTTGCTCTCTTTCTCCCCCCTTTTTTGCTCTCTTTCTCCCCCCTTTTGCTCTCTTTCTCCCCCCCTTTTGCTCTCTTTCTCCCCCCCTTTTGCTCTCTTTCTCCCCCCCTTTTGCTCTCTTTCTCCCCCCCTTTTGCTCTCTTTCTCCCCCCCCTTTTGATCTCTTTCTACCCCCCTCTTTTGCTCTCTTTCTCCCCCCCCCTTTTGATCTCTTTCTCCCCCCCTCTTTTGCTCTCTTTCTCCCCCCCTCTTTTGCTCTCTTTCTTCCCCCCTCTTTTGCTCTCTTTCTCCCCCCCTCTTTTGCTCTCTTTCTCACCCCTCTTTTGCTCTCTTTCTCCCCCCTCTTTTGCTCTCTTTCTCCCCCCCCTATTTTGCTCTCTTTCTCCCCCCCTTATTTTGCTCTCTTTCTCCCCCCCTTATTTTGCTCTCTTTCTCCCCCCCCCTCTTTTGCTCTCTTTCTCCCCCCCCCCTCTTTTGCTCTCTTTCTCCCCCCCCCCTCTTTTGCTCTCTTTCTCCCCCCCCTCTTTTGCTCTCTTTCTCCCCCCCTCTTTTGCTCTCTTTCTCCCCCCTCTCTTTTGCTCTCTTTCTTCCACCCTCTTTTGCTCTCTTTCTCCCCCCCTCTTTTGCTCTCTTTCTCCCCCCCTCTTTTGCTCTCTTTATCCCCTCTCTCTTGCTCTCTTTATCCCCCCTCTTTTGCTCTCTTTATCCCCCCCTCTTTTGCTCTCTTTATCCCCCCTCTTTTGCTCTCTTTATCCCCCCCTTTTGCTCTCTTTCTCCCCCTCTCTTTTGCTCTCGCTCTCCCCCCCTCTCTTTTGCTCTCGCTCTCCCCCCCCTTTCTTTTGCTCTCGCTCTCCCCCCCCTTTCTTTTGCTCTCGCTCTCCTCCCCTTTCTTTTGCTCTCGCTCTCCTCCCCTTTCTTTTGCTCTCGCTCTCCCCCCCTTTATTTTGCTCTCTCCCCCTCTCTTTTGCCCTCTCTCTTGCCCTCTCTCTCCCTCTCTTTATCCCCCCTCTTCTGCTCTCTCTATCCCCCCTCTTCTGGTCTCTCTATCCCCCCTCTTTAGACCTCTCTCTCATGGCCAGTCGGCCACGGCATCCACCCGTGTCACGCCCAACCCCGCCTGTGCCACGCCCGCGTCACACCCACGTCACACCCACCCAGCCCCGCCTATGTCATGCCCGCCTGGCCCCGTCACACCTACCATTCCTGCGGAAGATCAGATGCCAGGTCAGTTGGATTAAGGCCAGGTGTGTTTGTCCTTGTGCGCAGTCTCTACTCCGCATGACAGCTTCGGACAAACACACTTGGCCTTTTTTTTTTTTAATATACATTTTTATTCAGTTTCAAAAGTATAGGTAACAATTGGGGACACGCAGGACCCCTGCTCCAATAGACACAAACAAATGGAACGGACTTGCAGGTCCGGTGAAAGTTATTGTCAAAACATTGATAAAGTACATATAAAAACAATAAACAAGGTACCTATGTCCCCAAGGGCAGACTAGGATATAAAAGTTCAGAAACCAATATAGATCTGACCATTGGGAACTCACACTTCTGTAATACAAGTTTTTTGGGGAATGGGTAAAATGAGGGAATTGGTGGTGAAAATAGTTCACCTAGATGGAACCCTGATGTGGGCTCGGAATGTGGGGGGGGGGGGGAGCTAGCACACAAAAATTTAATTTAGAGCTCCAAGAATCAATATAAGGAATATGTGAGGTAAACAAAAAGAGGTTCTCAGAACAAAAAACTTTTGTACTTCAGGGGGAGAGTATATTCCAATGACACATAGTATTATATCGATCTCTCGACATACTATTAAAATAATCAGCAACATGAGGAAGGAGGATGCAGGAATTAGAGGGTCACTAAAAGAGCTCAAGTCTACACCTAGTAAACACTGTACTTAACACACATCATACCTAGCACAGACAGTACCTAGAACACACAGTACCCGACACAAACCATACCCGGCACAAACAGTACCCGACACAAACAGTGCCTAGAGTAGGCATTACCTAACACACTCGGGAACTAGTGCACACTCAGTACCTAGCACACACAGTACCCAGCACACACAGCACCTAGCACAAACAGTACCCAGCACAAGCAGTACCTAGCATGAGCAGCACCTATCACACACATTGCCTAGCACATACAGTACCTAGCGCAAACAGTACCTAGCACAAACAGCACCTATCACAAGCAGCGCCTAGCACAAGTAGCACCTAGAACAAGCCACACTTAGCACACACAGTACCTAGCACAAACAGTACCTAGCACAAACAGTACCTAGCACAAACAGTACCTAGCGTAAGCAGCACCTAGCACACACAGTACCTAGCACACACAGTACGTAGTGCAAACAGCACCTAGCACAAACAGCACCTAGCACAAACAGCAACTAGCACAAACAGCAACTAGCACAAACAGCAACTAGCACAAACAGTACCTAGCACAAACAGTACCTAGCACAATACAGCACCTAGCACAGACAGTACATAGCACAGACAGTGCCTAGCCCAGACAGTGCCTAGCACAGACAGCACCTAGCACAGACAGCACCTAGCACAATACAGCACCTAGCACAATACAGCACCTAGCACAATACAGCACCTAGCACACACAGCACCTAGCACAAACAGTACCTAGCACAATACAGCACCTAGCACAAACAGTACCTAGCACACATATTACCTAGCACACACAGTACCTAGCACAGACAGTACCTAGCACAAACAGTACCTAGCACAAACAGCACCTAGCACAAACAGTACCTAGCACAAACAGTACCTAGCACAAACAGCATCCAGCACAAACAGCATCCAGCACAAACAGCACCTAGCACAAACAGTACCTAGCACAATACAGCACCTAGCACACATATTACCTAGCACACACCGTACCTAGCACAATACAGCACCTAGCACACACCGTACCCAGCACACACCGTACCTAGCACAATACAGCACCTAGCACACACCGTACCCAGCACACACCGTACCCAGCACAGACAGTACCTAGCACAGACAGTACCTAGCACAGACAGCACCTAGCACAAGCAGCACCTAGCACACACAGTACCTAGCACACACAGTACCTAGCACACACAGTTACCTAGCACACACAGTACCTAGCACACACAGTTACCTAGCACACACATTACCTAGCACACACAGTACCTAGCAAAAACAGCACCTAGCACAAACAGCACCTAGCACAAACATTACCTAGCATAAGCAGCACCTAGCACACATATTACCTAGCAAACACAGTACCTAGCACACACAGTACCTAGCACACACAGTACCTAGCACAAACAGTACCTAGCACAAACAGTACCTAGCACAATCAGCACCAAGCACACATAGTACTTTTTTATTTTTATTTTTTTAAATAAGACAAAAACAGACCCACAGCTAGAGCCCAATGAGAGTCAACTCTGAAAAGGACCATGACCCCAACCACAAAGCGTACAAGGTTGTCAGTACATAGAATTCTACCCACATGTCAACATGACAAAAAGAACACCTAGAAAGCAATTGGTATAGTTAGAGCTCCCCTGTTCAGACACCTTATCCAAGTTTAAAGTGTAATGATCTGTAAAGCCAAGTTTGGAGTCAGCTGTGAATTATTAGGGCAATGGGAAAAATTGACCATGAAGAGAAGAAATAACAATCACTATACAAAGAACCAACTTTATGAGAGTTAAACAAAGATTTAGTGGTATTAGGACCCAAGGAGATATGTAGGTAGCAATAGGTAGGAATTAGAGGCATTTATCATATCTCTAGACACATTACTAAAATAGGGCTATTATGATAACTGTATGAGAGCAATATGTTAGGACATGGATCAGTCTGATAATAACACAGACCCAAGGCCAGAGTCCCGTCTATATCATACCTGGAATTTATGGAGGGATCAACAAAATCACAATACAGAAGGGGGACCCTTAGGAAAAATCTCATATCATATATCAGACACTCATTAAGTATTGTAAGTATGTCCCTATAAGAATATTCTCATGTGTATAGTATACGTAAAGGAGAAACAGGGTATAATCAGAAATAGAGATCAGATATGATAACTCCTTAATCCATCCTCATGTGTCCTATCTCATAGCGGCAAAAGGGCTACCAATATGTACAGAGTCAGCCTATTCCCATCTTTAAATGACACGATCATGAGGGGTCCTGTTTGGTTGCACTTCGTAGGCGAGAAGGCTGAATACCTCATCAGTCTCGGGTGTGAGATGCCTCCTTCGTCCAGATGGCCATTCTGAATTGGTTGAGCGACCAGTCCAAGGACTTTTGTCGCAGTGTTTTTCCTCCATGGCAGGTTATAGAAGAATCTGTTCATCTCATTGGTGTATACTGTCCACGGGTTGGAGATTTCTCCGGTCCCCCACCACCACATGCTCAAGAGAGTTTAGTGTAGAGATGCGTGGGGCCTCAGTCAAATCGACCATTATAGAATCGCTGCAAGTCAGATTACCGCCTAGTCGGCATGGTTGTTCCTGGAAGTCCCCCTGTCTTCTCAAATTGGTAGCTGGCAATCTGTCACTCTGTTTAATATATGGCATGGTGGAGGAAGTATGTAACTGCAGTACTCCTTTATAGCCTATTCATTGTAGCAGCAATTTGTGGGAATGAGAACCGTTATAGGAAATATGGTGGAGAGTGTGCTCTCTCAACATCTTTATTCCTCTTTCTCTTATCGGCTTGCTGTGGAGAACCACGTGGCTGTAGTAATGCCTTCTTCACTGTAGGTGTAAGCCATCTGTCTCTGCTTTAGTCTGCTTAACCAGAGCTGTCTTGCAAGCGCTTTGAACACATCCCCCCCCCCTACACCTCTTTAATAAAGGTATTCACTTAACACGAGTTGAAGAGAAGTACGTAGCTTGTCATCCTTTGGTGGTCGGACATTGATTATTTCCTTCCCCGGGAGACCACATGGATAGTCCGCAGCCTCACGGTATGTGTCCGGGTCGTTTGGATCTCAGGTCAGGTGCAAGATGAGTGGCAGCAGCTTGAGGCTTTATAATCTGGGCTCATCTTTAGATACGGTACACAGCCGCGGCCTCGCTGTATTGCGCCACCGGTGCGTGGGTGAGTTGGTAGGCCTTTGTTGCGGGTCACATAAAGTTGGTGCCGAGAGGGGTATGAAACCTCTCAGACTGATCAGTGTCACTTAGGCTTGCATATAAGGCGGTTTATAGCTGATAGACTAGCCAAGTTTCTGGGCTTGATGTAAATACAGGGCAGGGTGTTAGGAGCACACTCAAAGTGCGTCCATGTTCCTCAGTAGCCGGCTCTGCCCCCTCAAACTTGACCTTTTATATTATAGGATATGTGTGTGCATGTTTATTAAGAAAAAAAAGGGAAGGGTTCAAAGGTATGTATACACACACACACACACATATATATATATATATATATATATATACAGTATATACACACACACACACACACACATACATATATATATATATATACAGTATATACACACACACACACACACATATATATATATATACAGTATATACACACACACACACACACACATACATATATATATATATATATATACACACACACACACATATATATATATATATATATAAAATATATATATATATATATATATATATATATATACACATACATACATGCACACACACACACCTTTGAGCCTTTCCCAGTCCAACACCTTGTCATTTACTTTTATATCACATACTTTTATTCTAGTCTTAACACTTTAGTTCAGGTCTCCAGGCACACTAAATTATACAGTTTTATAATGTGTCTTTCACTTGTGTGATACACATAACTCATCACTCGTAAATATGTGCAATGTTAGCGTGGCCCTTGCCATCCATTGAAAGGTATAGGGCATAATAAAAAAAAAAATATTGGCCACACTAACAATATTTGGTAAAACAATTTTCCCAATGACTTGTAATATTAGATTGTATGCTTCACAATAGCGCACCATTTGTAATCTAGGCCGAAATATATTAAAGAAAAGAAAAAACACTCTTTAATTTAAAAAGTAGTAATTTTGGTTGTAAATATATATATATATATATATATATAGGCTTTGCCCAAAGGGTAGATTGCAGTATACCAATAAATCGGTATGTGCTGCCCAGTGGATAACAATGATGAGTAAAGAAACAAAGATCAAAAAAAGAGAGAAAATAAGAGAGAGCGAGAGAGACGAGAAGGAATCATTGAAGGATAAATAAATAAGATAAGAAAGAGACAGGGGTAGAGAGATACAAAAATAATTATTCATACAAACTCTGTAATTGTATATGCATTTGCCCAAATGTGACACCTTCCTAACCATATAAAACATGAGTGAGTATTCAATAATGCTGCCTCTTCAGTAGCGTTTTAAAGGTATGACTTGTTATTTTAAATTATTAAATAGGAGGTAAAAAAATATATACCGCTTACTTAGGGTCAGATTACGAGTAGCGCACTAACATTTGCGAACAAGCAATATCGTGTTTATCGCGGCTGTTTGCACGCGTCAGAAGTAGTGTGCGTAATATCATTTGAAAGTAAACTCGATTGCTTGAGCGCAATTGAATTTAAGGCGCGCCAGGATAGCGCAACCTCAGAGCTCTGGTTAACTGTTACACTCAAATACAAATTGTCACAAAACGCTTTAAAAATACATTTAAAAGTACAGTTACACTCAAAATAACACTATCTCATAAAAATATTTAAAACAGAATAGCATTAAAAAGTTATAAAAAAGGACTGCAAAGGGCTTTACAATTGAGATACATACATATACATTCAGAAAAGAGTAGAGTCAGAAATGTTAATTTCTGGCTCCAAGGGCAGATTGCATTTTTTAGCACTTACTGTCCCCTATTACTAATATAGGTATCAAAACCTTGAATAGGAAAGAGATGTGGGTGGAGCAGCGTATGTCTAAAATTAAAACCTAACTTTTATTTCAACACTTAAAAAAAGAAGAAAAAATGATAATAACATACAATTAAAAACACAAAAAAAAGCCGGAATTACAAACGGCGAAACATGTTAGGGAGAGGTTGACATCTCGATTTCAACCCATTTAGTTTTTAATCAGCAAAAGAACGTAGAACTTAGATAAAACAATGAATGCATGAATGAGTATTGGGGATTAATGTAAAAACAAGTTGGGGGAAGCTGAAGTGGATGTTTCTAGATTCAGTATTACTTAAATACGTTGTGAATGCAAGGATAACGAAACCATAATATAGTGTGAATGTGAAAAGAAAACAAGTGTGACTCCGAACTTTATTAAGTAATTGCCGTTATAGAAGTTCCAGTATTACTTGACCGGAATATACTACAATCTATCTGACGCTAGTCAACACTCTAAAAGATCACACGACTGTTATACCTAAAAATATACCGGCTCCCAAACAATACTGCTGGAAACCGGGGGACTATTGCTGACTCAGCTCAGTTGTTATTTTAACAAATTAAGACCCACATTTGTTTGGTCTACCCAATAGCATAATTATAAAGAGCTATATAAATATAAGAAATTTATATAAGAAAGCTATCAGGGTTTAGATATATAAAACCATTGCGGTATTATACAGCTGACCGTATTAATTAATAATACAAGTGAACCGCAAGAATATATAAACAATATTGTGAACAAATCCTGTACTAGCAAGCAAGATCTAAGACTGAATAGACCAAACATATACAACAGTGTCAGCAAATAAAGAAACAATACATTAGGTCAAGTGTAGTGACTTCTGAGAAAATTTAAAAATATACAAAACAATGTAACATACTGAATCACACAAAACTGTATTTAACTCAAAGCCAACATAGATACTAAGGGGAAATAGCAACCAGCTCGATACTGACTTGATTCTATATATAAAATAGAACCAATAACTATTTCATTTGAAGCTTGCGACCCCAATACTCCACTAGTATCCATGTTTACTAGAACAAATAGACTGAACAATAAGCACAATAACAACCAAGTCTCATTATCACACTAAGACATTGATCACAAGTATTAATCTATATCATCTCCAACTATTGATACAAATATCGGTATTAACGAGTTAAATAACTAAATACATATATATAGAAGCGTCTATATGCATGTTTTAAAAAAAATCTGTTCACTTAAATAAAATTAAGAGAAAAGATATAACAACTTCTGGATAAAGCAGAGTACCCCAGAAATAAGGGGAATGCTCATATTACGTGTGTAAGAACTAATATATAAATTGCTATTTAAGCATTAGCTAAAGGCACTTATCTTTACAACACACTGCAACTCGATTTATACATTTCTTCTCAATATTTAAACTTCAATAAATACAGCAGAATCATTTCTGCATATATATACATTACTAAAATCCTAAATCATACAAGTTCAATACATATAGCAGAATCACTTCTGTATATATACACAATACTAAAATCTTAAATCATAACAGTTTATTCTCTCATAAATTTAATTGAGTACGATACTTCATCATCTCAGCTTGTAACACAAGCCCAATAGAGGAGGTGTATATTATCCAGTTAGATCAGAGAGATAAAACATTTGTAGTAACACTATAGGCATTCACAACAATAATTTGACACAATAACACAGGTGTCAGAGATACAAGAGAATCCACACTTACATCAGCTCTTCAGATAACCTTATTCTAGAACTATAATATCTGAATATTGATACCCCTCTCTCTTATCGTTACCCCATCCAAATACTAAACACAGGGTACAATTTAACCCTAATTTCCAAGTTCTACGCGAATTTGTGTTTTTAATTGTATGTTATTATCATTTTTTCTTCTTTTTTTAAGTGTTGAAATAAAAGTTAGGTTTTAATTTTAGACATACGCTGCTCCACCCACATCTCTTTCCTATTCAAGGTTTTGATACCTATATTAGTAATAGGGGACAGTAAGTGCTAAAAAATGCAATCTGCCCTTGGAGCCAGAAATTAACATTTCTGACTCTACTCTTTTCTGAATCATTGATTCTTGCATAAGCACTCCAGCAAGTACCCACTGCAAAAATAAAAGTAGGTACAAATAGCAGTCCCCATTCACTTGTGTAGTGCGGTTGCAATTTTTTGCGTTTTCTAGACATACATATACATGTCTATATATATATATATATATATATATATATATATATATATATATATATATATATATACAGTATATATATATATACATAAAATAATCAAAGATAGAAAAGCAAGAAGTGTATAAGAAATAGGTTGAAGAAGGGGAAAATAGGAACAGACAGTCTTTTCCAGCACTAAATCATTAACCCTTAATTACCAGTACACCTAAAGGTTCCATTTGAATAAAAAATGGTTATACACAGTGGTTTTGTACAAATTAAATTTCAATTTAATGCTAAATACTAACAATTACCAAAAAGCAGCAACAGTGAATCAATATTTTGCAACATAAATACATGTTATATTATAGAAAGGGGCCCCTTGAATTTGCCATATAAAAGTTAAGCACGATAAGTCCCAATAATTAGAGTCCAGGATTTGAACTTAAAGCATTAATAAGGATCCCCTTTGTTTAGAAGTGGATGTCAGTAAAGCACAATCCCCTAATTATGGAATTGCCTGCAAGTGTAGTATTTCTGTGTCACCCAGTAAGACGTAAACTTAAAGTTTGAATTCCAGTGAATCCTCCATACAGCCACTTGTAACGGAGCTTTTTAGGTTGTTAGTGGTGGTTGTTAAGCAAAGTCTAATAACAGATACCTCTCAGGTTGCTTGCGATAGTATTCAGTGGAGTGCGTTCAGAACTCCGCCTTTGCTGTCATGGAGTATGCTTCCAATCTACACCTCCATTAAGTTATGCTTGCCTGCTTCCAACCGCTCCTGTAGTAGGTTTCTCCTATGGCTGCAGAGTTCCAGGGTGCTAAGTATACTTGTGACTGCTAGTTAGTGCTGTCCACTGCAGTATATTCAGGTTGCCGCTCAATAAGTGCTTAACGGTTTGAATCACATACTGGTTACCGTAGCACTAAACGCCCAGCGTGTTTCACCCCTTAAGCTCAGGGCTTCTTCTGGCAATTCAATTGTGTGTATATATATATATATATATATATATATATACTTGTTTTCCGGATGCCAGGCCATACCATCTGCCTGATGAACTGTTGATCCATTTGATAAAGGTGCCAGTCGGGCACCAAAACGTCATGGGAACTTTTAAACCACTGAAATTCTACAATAAAAGCTAAGTTTTATTATAAACCCAGCGAGTGCTTTTTTACTAAAATACTGTGTTTACTTCTGATTCAGCACCCTGGTGGATATTTATCAAAACTTGAGATTTGGAGTGCAGGCCCTTATCTACTATATATATATATATATATATATATATATATATATATATATGTTTGTGTGTACATATGTGTTTATGTATTTATATGTTTATATATGTATTTACAGACATATATACACATACGTATATATATATATATATATATATATATAAACATGTATTTAAGAATAAATAGATCATATTCTTCTATGTGGAGAACATAAGAATGTGAAATATTAATAGTTTCATGTCAGGTTAGTGCACTTAAGGAAATCGAGTTTCGGTGCGAGTAGCTGGCCTGGCGTTTGTATAAGGCAGCTAGGCAGCCGCCTTAGAACGCCGCAGCCAGCAGGGGGGCGCAAAGTTAGAGCAGCAAATGGGAAATCTTTTTTTTTTTAGCCATTTTGTTTTTAGATGGTGCCGAGAGCAAACTGCAGAGCGATAGGGGCCACTCCAGCATGTCAGTCTGTAGTTACTGAGATCAGACTGAGTAGCAAGCACTGTAAGCAGCTAATTTCTTTGCAGTTAAAAAGAACCCGTGAACTCCTCTCTGTTAGTGACCTGACCTGTTACACTTACAGGTTCCCGGTAGCTATGGGGGCGGGGCGTCTGCAGAGGAGGAGACCGGGAGTTAAGCGTCTGCTTATTTTCTTTTTAACAGACTTTCACTGACAGGAGAAGAGATTGATGTAACTGCCCTATCTCAGCAGCACTACTTATGTGAGACATCAAATAGTTTGTGTGCTACTGTGCTGTGCTGTCTTTTGTTTAGTCCGGCACAGTTTAACCCCTTCACTGTTTTATAGCTGTATGAAGCAGAAGGGCAGCCCTCTCTAGCAGTTCAGTGTGTCTATATATATATATATATATATATATACATACACAACAGCAGTAAAGAAAACTTGCACTCACTGGATTATTTTAAAACTCAATTTTACTGTGACCGTGTTACGTTTCGGGGATAATGTATCCCATTCCTCAGACACAAGTGATACAAACTGAAATACATTTATAACCAAACACAAAATAAACCCCACCCCCTAATTAGACAAAAAAAAACACCAAAAACGGTTGTCAAGGTAACCACTGAGTCATAATAACAAAAATAGTGTTATTTAAACAAACTGTCTGAGTATCTACTGCTCATAGTGAAAGTGACTCAAAGAAATAAAAAGGAGAAGCAAAAAAGCATGAATTACATACAAAGAGGAATATGCATGCTTTTTTGCTTCTCCTTTTTATTTCTTTGAGTCACTTTCACTATGAGCAGTAGATACTCAGACAGTTTGTTTAAATAACACTATTATTGTTATTATGACTCAGTGGTTACCTTGACAACCGATTTTGGCGTTTTTTTTGTCTAATTAGGGGGTGGGGTTTATTTTGTGTTGTATTTCAGTTTGTATCACTTGTGTCTGAGGAAGGGGATACATTGTCCCCGAAACGTAACATGGTCACAGTAAAATTTAGTTTTAAAATAATCCAGTGAGTGCAAATTTTCTTTACCGCTATTGTGAATATCCACTAGCACCCTGGCAGATGTTTTGAAGGTGAGAGTGCACATCTCTGCTACGTTTTTATATATATATATATATATATATATATATATATATATATATATCAAAATAACAAGAGTATTGCATTGAGCAATGATACTTTTTTATTGGACTAACTATACATTTATAAGTTGACAAGCTTTCGGAAGAGTTCCTTCCTTTATCAAGTCTGAAGCAATACTGACCAATTCAATGGAATTTACAGATTGTATCTTAAAACACAGAATAGCTAAGAAGACAGAAAGTGCAGGGAGAGGAGGAGGTGTCGTAAAAATCATGAGAGGGGCTTAGGTAACAGGCAGACAGTGTCGAGTGTAGGAGAACAGACAGGGGAAATATATAGCTATAGATAGAGCATATACTGACATAAAGTTATATATCAACATTGAATCAATATCTATAAAGATGTGAAATTGTATATACAGGGGGAATACAAACGTTAAAAAAAAGACAAAAGTGTGGACATAGGCTTACCTGTGTACCTATGTATAAAGAATGTGGAATATACAATGTAATTGACTAAATGAAAGTACATTACAAAATTTTTGGATAATGTGTTAAGAATCCAGAGTCCACATTTAGTCCAGAATTAAACAGGTTGAAGTGCATTATCATTTTCATTTCAAAGGTTTTTCTTTCCATGGTGTTTTTGAAGTTGCCTCTGAGAATTTTGATTGGGTGAAATGGTGACCAACAGGGGTGCAGTATTTTGTTTCACAGTGGTTTTTGATTGAGTGTCTGTGTAAGTTCATTCGAAGGTGCAGTTTTTGGCTTATTTCTCCAATATAGCATCCCATTTCACATGCAGTGCAATGTATCATGTATACCACATTTGTAGATATACATGAATATGCCCCTTTAATGTTATAAGATTTATTATTGTGATTTGCTGTGCTGCTTTCACAAACGTGTTGACACAGTTTGCAGAGTGCTTTATAGCAGCACTTGGTTCCATTCTGAGTGTTCTTTTTCTCAAGGGGTAGCTTCCTATGTACCAGTTTCTGCTTTAGGTTAGGTGGTTGTCTGTATGCCAGGATTGGGGGTTTTGGAAAGATTTTTTTGAGTGTGGGATCCTCTAAGAGTAGTGGCTGTAAGTCTTTTATGATTTTTCGTATCCCTTCCACAGCAGGGTTGTATTTGACTACTAGTGGAATATGTGATATGTTTTTCTTCTCCCTGTATTGTAGTAAGTGTTCACGTGGAGTATTGAGGGCAGAGTTAATTTTTTTATTTATAATCCTTGTTTTGTAACCTTTTTCTCTGAATGATTGGGACAGTGTGATGAGGTGTTTGTCACGGTCCATGGTATCTGAGCAAATTCTGTGGTATCTTGTAGCCTGACTGTAGATTATGGATTTTTTAATGTGATTGGGGTGGGAGCTGGAGAGGTAGCTGCATCTATCTGTTGGTTTCCTGTATACAGATGAGTGCAGTTTTCCATTTGTGATGGATATTGTTGTATCCAGGATGCTGACACAGTCTCTAGAAAAATTAATTTTAAGCTTGATTGATGCATGAAATAGATTAAATGATTTATGAAAATGTTCAAGGTTTTTTTCTCCTTCTGTCCATATGATGAAAATATCATTGATGTAGCGAAAGTATTTGAAGGGTTTGTGAGGGTGAGTGGCTAGGAATCTCTGCTCTAAGTCAGCCATGAAGAGGTTTGCATACTGTGGTGCCATTTTGGTGCCCATGGCTGTTCCCATGGTTTGTAAGTAGATGGAGTGGTTGAAGATGAAATAATTGTGAGTAAGTATAAATTCTGTAAGTTTACTGACTGTAGAAGCACTATATGTCTGGTTAGGGCTGTTGGAGGAAAGAAAGTTTAAGCAGGCATCAATACCATCTTTATGTGGAATATTGCTGTACAGGGATTCCACATCCATTGTCACAAGTATAGTATCCTCTGGCAATTCTGTTATCTGGCTGATTTTGTTAAGAAAATCAGTGATGTCTTTTATAAAGTTAGTGGTGTTAATAACTAAGGGCTTAAGAATATTCTCCACTAGGCCCGATAGTTGCTCAGTCAGAGTGTCCATGCCTGTTATTATTGATCTTCCTGGGTTCCCTGGTTTGTGGATTTTTGGGAGCATGTAGAATGTCCCTATGCTAGGGTTAGAGGGCACCAGTTTGTCCAGTTTATGTTGTGGGCGTTTAGGGAATGTCTTAATTAGTTTTCTAAGTTGCAAAGTGTATTCCTGGGTGGGGTCCTTTTCCAGTTTTTTGTAATAAGTTTGATCTGATAATTGTCTATTTCCCTCTGTGATGTAGTCCTGTGTATTCATGATCACCAATGCTCCTCCCTTGTCCGCAGGCTTAATGGTAATATTTTCATTATTTCTTAAGTTTTTTATAGCGTTTTTTTCTAAGTGTGAGAGGTTATACATTATTTTTTTCTCCATCTACTTACAAACCATGGGAACAGCCATGGGCACCAAAATGGCACCACAGTACGCAAACCTCTTCATGGCTGACTTAGAGCAGAGATTCCTAGCCACTCACCCTCACAAACCCTTCAAATACTTTCGCTACATTGATGAAATTTTCATCATATGGACAGAAGGAGAAAAAAACCTTGAACATTTTCATAAATCATATAATCTATTTCATGCATCAATCAAGCTTAAAATGAACTTTTCTAGAGACTGTGTCAGCTTCCTGGATACAACAATATCCATCACAAATGGAAAACTGCACTCATCTGTATACAGGAAACCAACAGATAGATGCAGCTACCTCCACAGCTCCAGCTCCCACGCCAATCACATTAAAAAATCCATAATCTACAGTCAGGCTACAAGATACCACAGAATTTGCTCAGATACCAAGGACCGTGACAAACACCTCATCAAACTGTCCCAATCATTCAGAGAAAAGGTTTCAAAACAAGGATTATAAATAAAAAAATTAACTCTGCCCTCAATACTCCACGTGAACACTTACTACAATACAGGGAGAAGAAAAACATATCACGTATCCCACTAGTAGTCAAATACAACCCTGCTGTGGAAGGGATACGAAAAATCATAAAAGACTTACAGCCACTACTCTTAGAGGATCCCACATTTAAAAAAAATCTTTCCAAAACCCCCAATCCTGGCATACAGACAACCACCTAACCTAAAGCAGAAACTGGTACATAGGAAGCTACCCCTTGAGAAAAAGAACACTCAGAATGGAACCAAGTGCTGCTATAAAGCACTCTGCAAACTGTGTCAACACGTTTGTGAAAGCAGCACAGCAAATCCCAATAATAAATCTTATAACATTAAAGGGGCATATTCATGTATATCTGCAAATGTGGTATACATGATACATTGCACTGCATGTGAAACGGGATGCTATATTGGAGAAACAACCCAAAAACTGCACCTTCGAATGAACTTACACAGACACTCAATCAAAAACCACTGTGAAACAAAATACTGCACCCCTGTTGGTCACCATTTTACCCAACCTGACCACTCCATCCAAAACCTCAAAATCAAAATTCTCAGAGGCAACTTCAAAAACACCATGGAAAGAAAAACCTTTGAAATGAAAATGATAATGCACTTCAACCTGTTTAATTCTGGACTAAATGTGGACTCTGGATTCTTAACACATTATCAAAAATTTTTGTAATGTACTTTCATTTAGTCAATTACATTGTATATTCCACATTCTTTATACATAGGTACACAGGTAAGCCTATGTCCACACCTTTGTCTTTTTTTAACGTTTGTATTCCCCCTGTATATACAATTTCACATCTTTATAGATATTGATTCAATGTTGATATATAACTTTATGTCAGTATATGCTCTATGTATAGCTATATATTTCCCCTGTCTGTTCTCCTACACTGGACACTGTCTGCCTGTTACCTAAGCCCCTCTCATGATTTTTGCGACACCTCCTCCTCTCCCTGCACTGTCTTCTTAGCTAATCTGTGTTTTAAGATACAATCTGTAAATTCCATTGAATTGGTTAGTATTGCTTCAGACTTGATAAAGGAAGGAACTCTTCCGAAAGCTTGTCATCTTATAAATGTATAGTTAGTCCAATAAAAAAAGTATCATTGCTCAATGCAATATTCTTAATAAATCTTTAGGCTATATGGACATGTATACTATACACATCAAAACAGTCCTTAAATCCCAGGACTGGGTAATTTATGTACAGTGCAGCTGGGCATGATAAGTTATAAATTATATATTTAATTATACACACAAATGTGTGTGTATATGTGTGTATATATATATATATATATATATATATATACACACACCTCCCCTCCCCCAGTTATATGCTAGGTGTCCAGTATTTTTAGGGAGGTCTTCTACAGGTGACAGGCAGCTTACTGGAACGCTTGATAGTGGGTATCATGATGAGGCGGGGGAGCTGTGGGTGCATAGAAAAGGGTTCATATTAAGAGGGTGAAGACAGAGGGGGCTATGTGTGAGACACTGAGCTAAAGGGGAGTGAGAATTTGCATAGGTGCTGGTGGGGTAAATGACAGTGGCAACCCTAAATGACATTACAGATTTCAGCACTGGAAAACTCCAAGTATGTGCTTTACTTGTGATGGGTTTTTTTCTTCTATACATCCAAAACAGTAAAAAAGATAACTATAATGGAGGAGACCAAAACAATAGACTAACTCAGGGACAGGGGGTTGGCAAAATCTGTTCATTTTTTTGTTTTCTAATAAATAATCTGTTGATTATATAGTGGCTTGCAGGCTGTAAATGTATTTACTGGCAGTTATATGCAGGGTAAATGGTAATCTCAACCACCACTATAAAATACCTCTGAGTCTAACACACGGTACTTAGTCACTCTAGTAGCAAGAGGTAAATAACTTTCTGACAAGTAACAACTATAATTACCCTGCATAAAACTGCCACTAAATACATTTACAGCCTGCAAGCCAACAGATAATTTATTAGATGAAAAAAAAACAGGCTTTACCAACCCCCTAAATTAGTCTATTGTTTTGGTCTCCTCCATAGTTGTCTATGTTAGTGTCACTCTGTTTCGGTGTTGGTGTCTGTGTGCCTCTGTGTTTGTGTTAGTGTGTGTCTATGTAAGTGTATCTGTGTTAGTATGGGTTTGAGTGTGTATGTTAGTGCATGTCTGCGTTATTGTCTGTGTGTGTGTTAGCTTTAGGTGCAATTTTAAATATATCTGTGTGTGTGTGTTATGCAGCACTACCACTATTTGATTGTTATGTGGTATAACCATTGTTTGAATTGCTATGTGGTGCTACCACTGTTTGATGTGTTATGTGGTGTTACCATTGTTTGATTTGTTATGCAGCGCTACCACTGTTTGATTTGTTATGCATCGCTACCACTGTCTGATTTGTTAGTTGGCGCATCCACTGTTTGAATTGTTATGCAGAGCTACCACTGTTTGATTTGCTTTGCTGCGCTACCACTGTTTGATTAGCATTTAGCCACCAGTTAGCAAGAGCTACTCAGGTGCTGAACCAAAAATGGTCCGGCTCCTAAGCTTACATTCCTACTTTTCAAATACAGATAGCAAGAGAAGGAAACAAAATTGATAATAAGAGTAAATGAGAAATTTGCTTAAAATTGCATGCTCTGTCTAAATCATGAAAGAAAAAAAATGGGTTTCATATCCCTTTAACTAGCAATGGGGATGGTATGTAATCATGGGGGAAGGGGGGCGGCAAAATGTATCCTCACCTGTGTAGCCAAAAATCCTAGCACCGGCCCTGGCGAGTAGGTTCGTTTTTCCGCCCCACTTTTCTAGCTCTATTGACTTCTATGGAGGAATACGTTTACACTATTGCAATATTCGAAGTTAAGCTTTTTGCGAATGTCAGATTAGTGCGCAAGGAAAAACGTTTTACTTTTAACTTGTAATACGAGCGCTACCCGGCACGCAAAAAAGCTTACTCCTAGCGGAGTTAACGTGTGAGAGATAATCTAGCCCTTATTGGGGATGTCAGAATGTGAGGAACCCATCAGACTACTCATTTTGCATGTGCTTGTCCAACCCCCTAATTCAAAAGTCCCAAACTTCAGGAATCTAATTGGTCTGGTTATTTAAATAGATAGCCCTCTTCCACAAAGTCTAAGGTGAAATGAATTGAGATATCCCTAATAAAAATCAGGTTTTTAAACAGGTAAAGTTGGCCACAATTGACTTAAAGGAAGTGAAACTTAAATTTGTTTAAAGGACACTCAGGTCAAAATTAAACTTTCACGATTCAGATAGAACATGCAATTTTAAACAACTTTCCAATTTACTTCCATTAACAGAATTTGCACAGTCTTTTTTTACTTACTCTTTTTGAATCACCAGCTCCTACTGAGCATGTGCAATAATTCATAGAATATACTTATATGCATGTGTGATTGGCTGACGACTGTCTCATGATACAGGAGGAGTGGAAATATCCATAACTTTGAAATTTGTCAGTAAATACTCTACTATTCATATGAAGTTCAGGCTAACTGCTATTGCATTGTCTTGCTATCATGCATTTATTGATTATGCAAATCTACTGTATTTACTGTTCCATTAAAGTATTTTCTGAAATCCATATGTATTAGTAAAATGTTTCTAGTGAAAGTTATGACTGTTTCAGAAGTAGCTTTTACTGTGTATCAAGCTTATGTATATACAGTATGTCTCAGAGAGCAAGTGGTTGTATTTATTCATCAGCAATATTGCAAACGGAGTCATTAACAATGAAATATTTGCTATATTAGCAGGTGTGGTACATACTTGAAACAGTGATAACTTTTGCTGGAAACAAATGTATTGTAAAAAATGGTTTAACATGAAATGTATTTTTGAGATTGATTTCCTTTTTAGGGTTGCCAACAATCTCTTATTTACAGGGATCTCCCTTATTTGCCCAAACTTTTTTACAGTCTCCCAGGTTGCCTTTTTTTATCTGCTCTTATAAAATGTTTCTCCCTTATTTTTTACAAAATGTAAAATCTTCATTTCAAACATTTACTATTGTACTCATGAACTCTTATTTATTTATTCATTTTGATATATCTGACAATTCAATGTTGTTTTATTCCCGTTGTGTCTTAAAGGGATATGAAAATGAAAAAATGTCCTTTATGATTCAGACAAAAGATACCATTTTAAAGATTTGAATTTAATTCTATTAACAAATTTGTTTTGTTCCCTTGATATTCTGTGTTAAAAGGATACCTAGGTACATATATGGGGGTCTATTTAACAAGGGCCGAATTGCCCCTGTTCCCTTTGTTTCCGAGCGAGCCTTCAGGCTCGCCGGAAACAGGAAATAAGAAGCAGCGGTCTTAAGACCGCTGCTCCTTAACTCATACACCGCCTCTGAGGCGGCGTATAGCAATCCGCCCGATCATGTACGATCGGGCTGATTGACACCCCCCTGCTAGCGGCTGATTGGCAGCGAATCTGCAGGGGGCGGCATTGCACCAGCAGTTCACAAGAACTGCTGGATCAATGATAAATGCCGAAAATGTATGGCATTTATCGATGTGCGGCAGACATGGTTCGCTATAGCGGATCATGTCTGTCCGCACAATGATAAATTGACTCCATGGAGCGCTACATGTCAGGAAATAGTGCTGCCATCTAGTGCTCTTGCAAATGGATTCTTGTAAAACTGCTGCCATATAATGCTGCAGAAATGGTCTGGCTCCTAAGCATTACATCCCTGCTTTGGAATATGATACCAAGAGAACAAAGATAAATTGATAAATGAGAACGTTGCTTAAAATCATATGCTCTATCTGAATCATGACATTAAAAAAATGTTGGTTACATTTCCCTTTAAATGAGAAAGTTGTTGAATGTTTTAAGCTAGACTGTGTGAATGAAGATTTGTGTAGTAACTACTGTATAATTTGTCCTCAATCTCCCTTATTTTCTTTAAAAGAGGTTAGCACCCCTCGTCCCTTTAAAATTGCCACATCCTAAAGCCTAATATGCTAGCCCTGAAAGCTGCCCTCCATAAATACATATTTAAAAAAATGTGTCAGAAAGTAAAGGCTCTTACAGACAGAAAAATGTTAGTCAATAAAATACAAATTGCATTGCCTATTAAAAAAAGGATCTACTCATTGGTTGTATAAACAATTGGGACTAAAAATATATCTTATTTCATGTAGTGTATACTCTGTAGCAGCCGTGTATGCAATGTAATCTGACTCTTCTGGTCATTTCTTAAGGTACAGCTGACTTAAAATAAACAAAATATACTGCTGCCAAGTATCCCAATCCAAAGAATGAAAATGCTACCCATACAAACGTTTTACTGTGTACACTATTATTTAATTTCTTTCCCTACTACGAACATTAAACTCAAAATTTAATTTACCATTAAATGTTCCTTTTATGCATAATTTAGAAAAAACAATCATTGCACTTTCATTATTAATTTGCCTGTTTTTCCTGTAATTTGGTTCTGAAAGTTGTAAAATCCCCCACCCCCCCATTCCAACAGAGAGACTGGAGTTTATTCCATGGAACACATAACCCTATCTCTCCTAAATGCTGCACAATGATTGGTTGATATGTGTAGGAGCTTGTTTATATGTTTGGATTATTGGCCACAGTAAAGGAATATAAACATAAGACTTTCCAGAGGGGTGTCCTGAGCCATCTGCCAAGCACAGTGCTTGTAATGCTATGAATAGTTTTAGATACATTAATAAAAAAGAAAATACTTTAGTATCCCTTTCACTTAAACCCAAATCTTAGTGTCTTTCTTAAAGGAATAGGAAAGTCAAATTTAAACTTGCATGATTCAGATACAGCATGCAATTTTAAGACACTTTTAAATTCACTTCTCTTTTCAAATGTGTTTTGTTCTCTTGGTATCCCTTGTTGAAAAAGAATACGCATATCCTACACTAGTGGGAGCTGCTGCTAATTGGTGCCCACACACATTTGTCGTTTGTGATTGGCTAACTAGATGTGTTCATCTTGATGCCAGTAGTGCAATGCTGTTCTTCAGCAAAGGATAACAATAGAACAAAGCAAATTTGATAATGGAAGAAAATTGGAAAGGAATTTTTGGGGTTTCCTGTCCCTTTACGTTGCTCTTTTTTTAAAAACTGAGTGTCCAAAGCCTTTGGAGTTTTTTCTTCTAATTCAACACTTTGGGGTCGATTTATTAAACCCTTTTGTCAGGCAAAGCCTGCCTACGACTGCAGATTCTCACAAGAGAACCTGCACGCCGTATTTAACAAAAATCGATCATAAGACCACTGCTTCCCTACCCTTTTGCCACCTCTTAGGTGGCGAGTTTCAATCTCCCCGGTCTAGTCCGACCAGGGAGATTGACAGCTCCTGCTCGCACATGATTGGCTGTGCATGGGCAGGGGGCTGTATTGCACACAAGCACAAAATAGCGCTCGTGTGCAATGCTGAATTCCGCCAGGGGAATTCAGCCCGCCAGAGGCGAACTGCGGTGGACAGGGCACATATGTGCGCCCCTGTCCGCCTCAGCTTGTTAAATTGCCCCTTAATCAACAGTTTCTCCTCATGAGCACATAAAAGAGAACACAATAGTGCAATCTTGTTAAACTTTTCTAATCAAGTGTGGCAACTTCCCAAGTTGTTACTCACATGGTGCAGGGCTTAATTTGTAAAGCTCAAACGTATACAGCAGTGTTATGTTTGGTACATAACCAACCTTCAGCCTGGCTTTTGTTAAAATGCTTTTATTAAAATATATAAAATTAACTCAACACTTAAGCATAACAATGGACATACATAGGACATAAGATTGAGTTAACCACAATTTCTATGGTCATATAAACCTTATGTAAACGGGTCAAAAACACTTTATTATTGCCCAAAGTCCCTGTGTAAAGCCAGTGATAGAGTTCCAATTCGTTAATCTGACACGTGTTTTCGCTTCCGCTTTGTCAAGGATATCTAACGAAGTTAACACACATTATTTTGCTTTCTTCTACATGAAGTGTTTTTTAAGTATACTTTATGGTAAAGAAAATTAGATGAGAATGGAAAGAACCTTCAACACATTAAATTTGTGAATTGTTGATGGCTAATTATGTTTGGAAATTGATGATTTTGTTTTATTTTCGTCTTTATTTTTGTCTTCCTCTGTATGTTTTATATACTTGTGTCTCCTTAATAAAATAAATTTTAAAAAAAGAGCATTAACCCTTTCAGGACTGATCTAATTTATCTACAAAACAATTTGTAAACAAATTGAAATCATGTGTTAGAGCAAGCGATCGCAAGATTTCAATGATGGGATCGGGTCAGGGGGGGAATGCCTATGACGCTAAGCACCCCCTCCAGGCCGCGATCCCATTCAGGAAGCGCCCTTGGCTTCAGTACAGCCAAACAGCTATGACGTTCCATGACGTCCTAATGGCGCTAAATCCCACCGTAGCTAGGATGGCATGGAATGTCCTAACATTAGGAAAGGGGTTAAACTCCTCTTTTTTTTTGGGGGGGGGGGGGTAAGAAGTTAGCTTTAATCCTGGCTCCATAGACAGACTCCTAACCAAGCCCCAAGGTTTTAGATGTATACTGATGTAAGATCATGTCAGGCTAATCTAGATGATTTCTTTGACAATTTAACTAAATTAATAGACCATGAAGGAATAGTATATGTTTCATATCTAGACTTTAGCAAAGCATTTGACACTGTACCACATAAAAAACGTATTCACAAAATGTATTGTCTTGCATGGACATCCACAGAAATTTTTTGGGGGGTGGGGGCAAAAAAGTGAAATATACTCAGAAAATTATATATATAAAATCAGGGGTTGAAAATTATCCCAAAATACTACTAGCCCTAGTTTACTAGTTCACTATACATTTTGAAGTTACTATATACTAAACTTTAAAACACTTTCATACATGTCTTGTATGCACTTAGATACATTAGCACATAAACATTCAGACTCATACATACTGACACACATACTGTCACTCACACATACTGAAATACAATGAAGTACACAAGCGGAAACAAAAATGGAAAGGAATTTATATTGGTGCAGCAGGAAATATTGAGAGGTTGGCTTGGAGCTAAGTTTTGACAGTATTTTAATGATTAACCTACATAATAAATATATATATAAAGGTAAAGTTTAGTCCATGCTCATAGATCTTGAAAACATTATATGTAATCTGCCAAAATAAGTCACATATAGACACATTAACTTGTTTTCCTCTCACTTTATACTCAGCTGTTTATGCACCAAAAAAGGATCATGGAGAATGGGTTTGCACCCTAATCCCTATCACACCCACCAGACTGCCTGACACTTGTTGTCTGCAGCCTGTTTTTATTTAACTGCAAGTAGCATTTTCTCAGGCTGTTGCTGAAAGCAATAAATCCCAAAATTGTGTAGTCTAAGGAGTAGTTAAATGAGCATGCAACAGTGATTTAAAAAAAACATAATTTATGTAAGAATTTACCTGATAAATTTATTTATTTCATATTGGCAAGAGTCCATGAGCTAGTGACGTATGGGATATACAATCCTACCAGGAGGGGCAAAGTTTCCCAAACCTCAAAATGCCTATAAATACACCCCTCACCACACCCAAAATTCAGTTTAACAAATAGCCAAGTAGTGGGGTGATAAAGAAAGGAGTAAAAAGCATCAACAAAGGAATTTGGAAATAATTGTGCTTTATACAAAAAAATCATAACCACCATAAAAAAGGGTGGGCCTCATGGACTCTTGCCAATATGAAAGAAATTAATTTATCCGGTAAATTCTTATATAAATTATGTTTTCTTTCATGTAATTGGCAAGAGTCCATGAGCTAGTGATGTGGAACTCCACACAAGAGTCACTAGAGAGGGAGGGATAAAATAAAAACAGCAATTTTTCGCTGAAAAAAATTAATCCACAACCCAAAATATAAGTTTATTCTCATAAATGAAAAGAAAAACTTAAAACATAAGCAGAAGAATCAAACTGAAACAGCTGCCTGAAGAACTTTTCTACCAAATACTGCTTCCGAAGAAGCAAATACATCAAAACGGTAGAATTTAGTAAATGTATGCAAAGAAGACCAAGTTGCTGCTTTGCAAATCTGATCAACTGAAGCTTCATTCTTAAAAGCCCACGAAGTGGAGAATGATCTAGTAGAATGAGCTGTAATTCTCTGAGGCGGGCCTTGACCTGACTCCAAATAAGATTGATGAATCAAAAGCTTTAACCACGATGCCAAAGAAACGGCAGAAGCCTTCTGACCTTTCCTAGAACCAGAAAACATAATTTATGTAAGAACTTACCTGATAAATTCATTTCTTTCATATTGGCAAGAGTCCATGAGCTAGTGACATATCGGATATACAATGCTACCAGGAGGGGCAAAGTTTCCCAAACCTCAAAATGCCTATAAATACACCCCTCACCACACCCACAATTCAGTTTAACGAATAGCCAAGCAGTGGGGTGATAAAGAAAGGAGTAGAAAGCATCAACAAAGAAAATTTGGAAATAATTGTGCTTTATACAAAAAATCATAACCACCATAAAAAGGGTGGGCCTCATGGACTCTTGCCAATATGAAAGAAATGAATTTATCAGGTAAGTTCTTACATAAATTATGTTTTCTTTCATGTAATTGGCAAGAGTCCATGAGCTAGTGACATATGGGATATCAATACCCAAGATGTGGATCTCCACTCAAGAGTCACTAGAGAGGGAGGGAATAAAAATAAAAACAGCCATATTCCGCTGAAAAAATGAATCCACAACCCAAAAAAATAAGTTATTTTCATTTTTGAAAGAAAAAAACTTAAATCAAAAGCAGAAGAATCAATCTGAAACAGCTGCCTGAAGAACTTTTCTACCAAAAACTGCTTCCGAAGAAGCAAATACATCAAATCGGTAGAATTTAGTAAATGTATGCAAAGAGGACCAAGTTGCCGCTTTGCAAATCTGATCAACTGAAGCTTCATTCTTAAAAGCCCACGAAGTGGAGACTGATCTAGTAGAATGAGCTGTAATTCTCTGAGGCGGGGCCTGACCCGACTCCAAATAAGCTTGATGAATCAAAAGTTTCAACCAAGAAGCCAAGGAAATAGCAGAAGCCTTCTGACCTTTCCTAGAACCAGAAAATAAAACAAATAGACTGGAAGTCTTCCTGAAATCTTTAGTAGCTTCCACATAATATTTCAAAGCTCTTACCACATCCAAAGAATGTAAGGATCTTTCCAAAGAATTCTTAGGATTAGGACACAAGGAAGGGACAACAATTTCTTTACTAATGTTGTTAGAATTCACAACCTTAGGTAAAAATTGAAAAGAAGTCCGCAAAACTGCCTTATCCTGATGAAAAATCAGAAAAGGAGACTCACAAGAAAGAGCAGATAACTCAGAAACTCTTCTAGCAGAAGAGATGGCCAAAAGGAACAACACTTTCCAAGAAAGTAGTTTAATGTCCAAAAAATGCATAGGTTCAAATGGAGGAGCCTGTAAAGCCTTCAGAACCAAATTAAGACTCCAAGGAGGAGAAATTGATTTAATAACAGGCTTAATACGAACTAAAGCCTGTACAAAACAGTGTATATCAGGAAGTATAGCAATCTTTCTGTGAAATAAAACAGAAAGAGCGGAGATTTTTCCTTTCAAGGAACTTGCAGACAAACCCTTATCCAAACCATCCTGAAGAAACTGTAAAATTCTAGGAATTCTAAAAGAATGCCAGGAGAATTTATGAGAACACCATGAAATGTAAGTCTTCCAAACTGTATAATAAATCTTTCTAGAGACAGATTTATGAGCTTGTAACATAGTATTAATCACTGAGTCAGAGAAACCTCTATGACTTAGTACTAAGCGTTCAATTTCCATACCTTCAAATTTAATGATTTGAGATCCTGATGGAAAAATGGACCTTGAGATAGTAGGTCTGGCCGTAACTGAAGTGGCCAAGGCGGGCAACTGGACATCCGAACCAGATCCGCATACCAAAACCTGTGTGGCCATGCTGGAGCCACCAGCAACACAAATGATTGTTCCATGATGATTTTGGAAATCACTCTTGGAAGGAGAACTATGTAAGCAGGATGATAACACCAAGGAAGTGTCAGCGCATCCACTGCTTCCGCCTGAACATCCCTGGACCTGGACAGGTATCTGGGAAGTTTCTTGTTTAGATGAGAGGCCATGATATCTATCTCTGGAAGACCCCACATCTGAACAATCTGAGAAAACACATCTGAAAGGAGAGACCACTCCCCTGGATGTAAAGTCTGGCGGCTGAGATAATCCGCCTCCCAATTGTCTACACCTGGGATATGTACTGCAGAGATTAGACAGGAGCTGGATTCCGCCCAAGTAAGTATCCGAGATACTTCTTTCATAGCTTGGGGACTGTGAGTCCCACCCTGATGATTGATATATGCCACTGTTGTGATATTGTCTGTCTGAAAACAAATGAACGGTTCTCTCTTTAACAGAGGCCAAAACTGAAGAGCTCTGAGAATTGCACGGAGTTCTAAAATATTTATTGGTAATCTCGCCTCTTGAGATTTCCAAACCCCTTGTGCTGTCAGAGATCCCCAAACAGCTCCCCAACCTGAAAGACTCGCATCTGTTGTGATCACAGTCCAGGTTGACCGAACAAAAGAAGCCCCTTGAACTAAACGATGGTGATCTATCCACCATGTCAGAGAGTGTCGTACATTGGGATTTAAGGATATTAATTGTGATATCTTTGTATAATCCCTGCACCATTGATTCAGCATACAAAGCTGTACAGGTCTCATGTGAAAATTAGCAAAGGGGATTGCGTCCGATGCTGCAGACATGAGACCTAAAACTTCCATGCACAAAGCCACTGAAGGGAATGACTGAGACTGAAGGTGCCGGCAGGCTGCAACCAATTTTAAACGTCTCTTGTCTGTTAGAGGCAGAGTCATGGACACTGAATTTATCTGGAAACCTAAAAAGGTGACCCTTGTCTGAGGAATCAAGAAATGTTTTGGTAAATTGATCCTCCAACCATGTTTCCAAAGAAACAACACTAGTTGATTCATGTGAGATTCTACAGTACGTAAAGACTGAGCTAGTACCAAGATATCGTCCAAATAAGAAAACACCACAATACCCTGTTCTCTGATTACAGAGAGTAGGGCACCAAGAACCTTCAAAAAGATTCTTGGAGCTGTTGCTAGGCCAAATGGAAGAGCAACAAATTGGTAATGCTTGTCTAGAAAAGAGAATCTCAGAAACTGATAATGTTCTGGATGAATCGGAATATGAAGGTATGCATCCTGCAAGTCTATTGTGGACATATAATGTCCTCGCTGAACAAAAGGCAGAATAGTCCTTAAAGTCACCATCTTGAAAGTTGGTACTCTTACATAACGATTCAAAAATTTCAGATCCAGAACTGGTCTGAATAAATTTTCCTTCTTTGGGACAATGAATAGATTTGAATAAAACCCCAAACCTTGTTCCTGAAGAGGAACTGGCATGATTACCCCTGAAGACTCCAGGTCTGAAACACACTTCAGGAAAGCCTGAGCTTTTAATGGATTTGCTGGGATACGTGAGAGAAAAAATCTTCTCACAGGAGGTCTTACTCTGAATCCTATTCGATACCCTTGAGAGACAATGCTCTGAATCCATTGATTTTGGACAGATTTTATCCAAATATCCTTGAAAAACCTTAATCTGCCCCCTACCAGCTGAGCTGGAATGAGGGCCGCACCTTCATGCGGACTTAGGGGCTGACTTTGGTTTCCTAAATGGCTTGGATTTATTCCAATTTGAGGAAGGCTTCCAATTGGAAGCAGATTCCTTGGGAGGAGGATTAAGTTTTTGTTCCTTATTCTGACGAAAGGAACGAAAACGGTTAGAAGCCTTAGATTTACCCTTAGGTTTTTTATCCTGAGGCAGAAAAACTCCCTTTCCCCTAGTGACAGTTGAAATAATAGAATCCAACTGAGAACCAAATAAATTATTACCTTGGAAAGAAAGAGATAGTAATCTAGATTTAGATGTCATATCAGCATTCCAAGATTTAAGCCACAAAGCTCTTCTAGCTAATATAGCTAAAGACATGGATCTAACATCAATTTTGATAATATCAAAAAGGGCATCACAAATAAAATGATTAGCATATTGCAGTAAGTGAATGATGCTAGATAAGTCAGAATCCAATTCCTGTAGCGCTAAATTCTCCAACCAGAAAGTTGATGCAGCCGCAACATCAGCCAAAGAAAATGCAGGTCTAAGAAGATGACCCTAATATAAATAGGCCTTTCTTAGATAAGATTCAAGCTTCCTATCTAAAGGATCCTTAACGGAAGTACTATCTTCCATAGGAATAGTGGTACTTTTAGCAAGAGTAGAAATAGCCCCATCAACTTTGGGGATTTTTCCCCAAAATTCTATAGATTTTGCTGGTAAAGGATACAATTTTTTAAACCTTGAAGAAGGAATAAAAGAAGTACCTGGCTTATTCCATTCCTTAGAAATCATATCAGAAATAGCCTGAGGAATAGGAAAAGAAAACCTGGAGAAACCGCAGGAGGTTTAAAAACAGCATTTAAACGTTTATTAGACTGAATGTCAAGAGGACTGGTTACCTCAATATCCAAAGTAATTAACGCTTCTTTTAATAAAGAACGCATATACTCTATTTTAAATAAATAAGTAGATTTGTCAGTGTCAATATCTGAGGAAGGATCTTCTGTATCAGATAGATCCTCATCAGAAGAGGATAAATTATTATGTTGTTGGTCATTTGAAATTTCATCAACTAAATGAGAAGTTTTAAAAGACCTTTTACGTTTATTAGAAGGTGGAAATGCAGACAAAGCCTTCAAGATAGAATCAGAAACAAATTCTTTAAAATTTACAGGTATATCATGCACATTAGAAGTTGAAGGAACTGCAACTGGCAATGTACTATTACTGATGGATACACTATCTGCATGTAAAAGTTTATCATGACAACTATTACAAATGACATTCGGCGAAATAATTTCAACAATTTTACAACAAATGCACTTAGCTTTGGTAGAACCGATGTCAGGCTGTAATGGTGTATCTTGTGATGGATCTCAACTGCCAGAGTATTAGTAGTATGAATGTTCCACTCTGAATTACAGACTATTGTTTCAGCATAGGCTGTGAAGATTCAGAGTGAGTTTTTCTCGGATGACTTAAAATGTCAATATCAGTGGAATATGGCTACTGTTAAATGTAGCAATATTCGGCTCAGTAACTGAGGAGGAATTGTGTTGTAACGTTGCCTTTAATTAAAGTATCAAAGTAGGCAATGAGCGGCTCACTCTGTTGTTACCTTGTTGCTAAACAGACAGCGTCTGAATGAGATCTCGCCTCTGCAGCAGCTGACAGCTGTAGTGTCTTCTCGAGAGGCAGGGAGACAGAGCACAGAACCTTGCAGCCGCTGACAGGGGCGTGACTGATTCCGAGGAGTTTCCCCAGAGGGTGACGTCACAGCGGGTCCGTAGCGCTACTTTGAAGGCGGCTTGTTAATCTTGTATAGCCGATGAAAAGGTAACAATCCTCTTAGATATGAGGTTAGGAAGTCCTTGTACCAGTGGAAGGTACTTTTGGTTTTAACTCACTTGAGGTTAATCCCAGCGACGCTCCGGTGAGTCCCGGGTTGTATGTGAACACTGGAGCAGTTACAATTCCCAGTGAGAGCGCAGGAGCTGGCTGTAATGAAACAAGTAGTGAGAACTTTGGGAAACCAGCACAGTCAGGCAGGATAAGTTTCTAATGAACCAGCTGCAGCTGGTATTTGTAAATCCAAACTTTGGGGTAATATTTGCTTTCAATCTCCTGATTTTTAGACATGTTCAGCAAACAATGCATAGAGTTTAGCTGACATGAACACAATAACTAAGCACTTGTTTGGGGTGGAGACATGTCTTAAATACAGGTGAGTAAGGTAAGCTGCAGTAACAATGAAAACCAGGAGTGGAATCCTTACACAGGCAGCAATGTTCCAGCAGAAACTTCTGAGGCAGGATCAGATTGAGACATCTTGCAAAATGTAAGAGAAAAAACAACATATAAAGCAAAATTATCTATTTCCTTATATGACAGTTTCAGGAATGGGAAAAAATGCAAATAACATAGGCCTCTGATAGAGAAAAAAGCAAGAAGCAAACATCAATGGGGTATTGAAATAATGAAAAAGTTTGGCGCCAAGTATGACGCACAACGTAACGTAAACTTTTTGGCGCCAAAAATAACCGGAAATGACACACTCGCGTCACTAATGACGCAACCGTGTGAAAGGTCTCGGCGTCAAGTATGACGGCGGAAATGACGAAGCTGCGTCATAGACGTATTTTTCTGCGCCAAAAATATTTTCATGCCAACATTGACGCAACAAAGTTTAGCATTTGACGCACCCGCGGGCCTAATGCTGCCCGCAATTTGCAAGAAGTAGTCAATTGAAAAAAGACTAAACCCCAGGTAAGAAAAAAATTTCTTTAAAAGATGTTAATATTTCCCAAATATGAAACTGACAGTCTGCAGAAGGAAATACATGAACCTGACTCAAGGCAAATATAAGTACAATACATATATTTAGAACATTATATAAATGCATAAAGTGCCAAACCATAGCTGAGGTATCTTAAGTAATAAAAAACATACTTACCAAAAGACGCCCATCCTCATATAGCAGATAGCCAAACCAGTACTGAAACAGTTATCAGTAGAGGTAATAGTAAATAGTGATGTCGCGAATAGTTCCTGGCGAACATATGCGATGTTCGATCCGCCCCCTATTCGTCATCATTGAGTAAACTTTGACCCTGTATCTCACAGTCTGCAGACACATTCCAGCCAATCAGCAGCAGACACTCCCTCCCAGACCCTCCCAGCTCCTGGACAGCAGACATTTTAGATTCATTCGGAAGCTGCATTGTTAGTGAGAGGAGGGACAGTGTAGCTGCTGGTGATTTTATAGGGAAATTGATAGCTAGGCTAGTGTATTCAGTGTCCACTACAGTCCTGAAGGACTCATCTGATCTCTGCTTTAAGGACAGCACCCCAAAAAGCCCTTTTTAGGGCTAGAACATCATTTTTTTCCCTGTGGAATCTAATTGCAGTTGCTTGCCTGCCAAGCCACTTGCCCAGTGCCACCACTCATATCTGGTGTAACAGTAGTGTAAATAATTTAAAAAAAAAAACTTTTTTGACTGTGAAACATCAGTCTGCTAGTGTAATCTAATTGCAGTTGCCTGCCTGCCAGCGTGTGTGCCAGGCCCACTTGCCCAGTGCCACCACTCATATCTGGTGTAACAGTAGTGTAAATAATTAAAAAAAAAAAAAACTTTTTTGACTGTGAAACATCAGTCTGCTAGTTTAATCTAATTGCAGTTGCCTTCTAGCGTGTGTGCCAGGCCCACTTGCCCAGTGCCACCACTAATATCTGGTGTAACAGTAGTGTAAATAATTAAAAAAACAAAACTTTTTTGACTGTGAAACATCAGTCTGCTAGTGTAATCTAATTGCAGTTGCCTGCCTGCCAGCGTGTGTCCCAGGCCCACTTGCCCAGTGCCACCAATCATATCTGGTGTAACAGTAGTGTAAATAATAAAAAAAAAAATACTTTTTTGACTGTGAAACATCAGTCTGCTAGTGTAATCTAATTGCAGTTGCCTGCCTGCCAGTGTGTGTGCCAGGCCCACTTGCCCAGTGCCACCACTCATATCTGATGTAACAGTAGTGTAAATAATTTAAAAAAAAAAACTTTTTTGACTGTGAAACATCAGTCTGCTAGTGTAATCTAATTGCAGTTGCCTGCCTGCCAGCATGTGTGCCAGGCCCACTTGCCCAGTGCCACCACTCATATCTGGTGTAACAGTAGTGTAAATAATTAAAAAAACTAAAAACTTTTTTGACTGTGAAACATCAGTCTGCTAGTGTAATCTAATTGCAGTTGCCTGCCTGCCAGCGTGTGTGCCAGGCCCACTTGCCCAGTGCCACCACTCATATCTGGTGTAACAGTAGTGTAAATAATTAAAAAAAAAACTTTTTTGACTGTGAAACATCAGTCTGCTAGTGTAATCTAATTGCAGTTGCCTGCCTGCTAGCGTGTGTGCCAGGCCCACTTGCCCAGTGCCACCACTCATATCTGGTGTAACAGTAGTGTAAATAATTATAAAAAAAAAACTTTTTTGACTGTGAAACATCAGTCTGCTAGTGTAATCTAATTGCAGTTGCCTGCCTGCCAGCGTGTGTGCCAGTCCCACTTGCCCAGTGCCACCATTCATATCTGGTGTAACAGTAGTGTAAATAATTTAAAAAAAAACTTTTTTGACTGTGAAACATCAGTCTGCTAGTGTAATCTAATTGCAGTTGCCTGCCTGCTAGCGTGTGTGCCAGGCCCACTTGCCCAGTGCCACCACTCATATCTGGTGTAACAGTAGTGTAAATAATTAAAAAAAAAAAACTTTTTTGACTGTGAAACATCACTCTGCTAGTGTAATCTAATTGCAGTTGCCTGCCTGCCTGCCAGCATGTGTGCCAGGCCCACTTGCCCAGTGCCACCACTCATATCTGGTGTAACAGTAGTGTAAATAATTTAAAAAAAAAAAACTTTTTTGACTGTGAAACAGTCTGCTAGTGTAATCTAATTGCAGTTGCCTGCCTGCCTGCCAGCGTGTGTGCCAGGCCCACTTGCCCAGTGCCACCACTCATATCTGGTGTAACAGTAGTGTAAATAATTTAAAAAAAAAACTTTTTTGACTGTGAAACATCAGTCTGCTTGTGTAATCTAATTGCAGTTGCCTGCCTGCCAGCGTGTGTGCCAGGCTCACAGCATATACTGTGACCACTTGCCCAGTGCCACCACTCATATATGGTGTAACAGTAGTGTAAATTTTAAAAAAAAAACTTTTTTCACTGTGAAACATCAGTCTGCTTGTGTAATCTAATTGCAGTTGCCTGCCTGCCAGCGTGTGTGCCAGGCCCACTTGCCCAGTGCCAACACTCATATCTGGTGTAACATTAGTGTAAATAATTAAAAAAAAACTTTTTTGACTGTGAAACATCAGTCTGCTTGTGTAATCTAATTGCAGTTGCCTGCCTGCCAGCGTGTGTGCCAGGCCCACTTGCCCAGTGCCACCACTCATATCTGGTGTAAAAGTAGTGTAAATAATTAAAAAAAAAAAAAAATTTTGACTGTGAAACATCAGTCTGCTAGTGTAATCTAATTGCAGTTGCCTGCCTGCTAGCGTGTGTGCCAGGCCCACTTGCCCAGTGCCACCACTCATATCTGGTGTAAAAGTAGTGTAAATAATTAAAAAAAAAAAACTTTTTTGACTGTGAAACATCAGTCTGCTAGTGTATTCTAATTGCAGTTGCCTGCCTGTCAGCGTGTGTGCCAGGCCCACTTGCCCAGTGCCACCACTCATATCTGGTGTAACAGTAGTGTAAATAATTTAAAAAAAAAAACTTTTTTGACTGTGAAACATCAGTCTGCTAGTGTAATCTAATTGCAGTTGCCTGCCTGCCAGCATGTGTGCCAGGCCCACTTGCCCAGTGCCACCACTCATATCTGGTGTAACAGTAGTGTAAATAATTTTAAAAAAAAACAAACTTTTTTGACTGTGAAACATCAGTCTGCTAGTGTAATCTAATTGCAGTTGCCTGCCTGCCAGCGTGTGTGCCAGGCCCACTTGCCCAGTGCCACCACTCATATCTGGTGTAACAGTAGTGTAAATAATTAAAAAAAAAACTTTTTTGACTGTGAAACATCAGTCTGCTTGTGTAATCTAATTGCAGTTGCCTGCCTGCCAACATGTGTGCCAGGCTCACAGCGTATACTGTGCCCACTTGCCCAGTGCCACCACTCATATCTCGTATAACAGTAGTGTAAATTTAAAACAAAAAAACTTTTTTGACTGTGAAACATCAGTCTGCTTGTGTAATCTAATTGCAGTTGCCTGCCTGCCAGCGTGTGTGCCAGGCTCACAGCGTATACTGGGCCCACTTGCCCAGTGCCACCACTCATATCTTGTTTAATAGTAGTGTAAGTGTACATTTAAAAAAATAAAAACTTTTTGGACTGTCAAACATCAGTCTGCTTTTTTGTGTCCGGCTCACAGCGTATACTGTGCCCACTTGCCCAGTGCCACCACTCATATATTGTTTAATAGTAGTGTAAGTGTACATTTAAAAACAAAAAAAACTTTTTGGACTGTGAAACATCAGTCTACTTTTTTGTGTCAGGCTCACAGCTTATACTGGGCCCATTTGCCCAGTGCCACCACTCATATCTTGTTTAATAGTAGTGTAAGTGTACATTTAAAAAAATATAAACTTTTTGGAATGTGAAACATCAGTCTGCTTTTTTGTGTCAGGCTCACAGCGTATACTGTGCCCACTTGCCCAGTGCCACCACTCTTATCTTGTTTAATAGTAGTGTAAGTGTACATTTAAAAAAATAAAAACTTTTTGGACTGTCAAACATCAGTCTGCTTTTTTGTGTCCGGCTCACAGCGTATACTGTGCCCACTTGCCCAGTGCCACCACTCATATCTTGTTTAATAGTAGCGTAAATGTACATTTAAAAACAAAAAAAACTTTTTGGACTGTGAAACATCAGTCTGCTTTTTGTGTCAGGCTCACAGCTTATACTGGGCCCACTTGCCCAGTGCCACCACTCATATCTTGTTTAATAGTAGTGTAAGTGTACATTTAATAAAATAAAAACTTTTTGGACTGTGAAACATCAGTCTGCTTTTTTGTGTCAGGCTCACAGCATATACTGTGCCCACTTGCCCAGTGCCACCACTCATATCTTGTTTAATAGTAGTGTAAGTGTACATTTAAAAACAAAAAAAACTTTTTGGACTGTGAAACATCAGTCTGCTTTTTTGTGTCAGGCTCACAGCTTATACTGGGTCCACTTGCCCAGTGCCACCACTCATATCTTGTTTAATAGTAGTGTAAGTGTACATTTAAAAAAATAAAAACTTTTTGGACTGTGAAACATCAGTCTGCTTTTTTGTGTCAGGCTCACAGCGTATACTGTGCCCACTTGCCCAGTGCCACCACTCATATCTTGTTTAATAGTAGTGTAAGTGTACATTTAAAAAAATAAAAACTTTTTGGACTGTCAAACATCAGTCTGCTTTTTTGTGTCCGGCTCACAGCGTATACTGTGCCCACTTGCCCATTGCCACCACTCATATCTTGTTTAATAGTAGTGTAAATGTACATTTAAAAACAAAAAAAACTTTTTGGACTGTGAAACATCAGTCTGCTTTTTTGTGTCAGGCTCACAGCTTATACTGAGCCCACTTGCCCAGTGCCACCACTCATATCTTGTTTAATAGTAGTGTAAGTGTACATTTAAAAAAATAAAAACTTTTTTGACTGTGAAACATCAGTCTGCTTTTTTGTGTCAGACTCACAGCGTATACTGTGCCCACTTGCCCAGTGGCACCACTCATATCTTGTTTAATAGTAGTGTAAGTGTACATTTAAAAAAAAATGACAGGCAGAGGCAGGCCACCCCGCAGGTGCCGTCGTGGTCGTGGTGCTGTGATTCCCTTTGGCCATAGAATAATGCCCAGTGTTCAGAGGCCACGTCCCATGAACTCAAAAAATCCTGAGGAATTAGTTGACTTTTTAACACAGGACACCCAATCTTCTATAGCTTCCGCTCCGAACCTTGACGCACCATCCTCCTCCAGCTTATCTTCAGGCACCTCTCAAGTTACCACTCGCCCGCCTGCCACCACCACCAACACTAGCACCACAGCCGCTTCACTTGATGTGTCAGAAGAGTTTTTTACACATCAGTTGGAAGAAATGAGTGATGCTCAACCATCATTGACAGAGGATATAGATAACAGTGATATGCCTCAGTCAGGCAGCATTACAGACATGGACGTACGGTGTGATGATGACGATGTTGTACCCGCTGCTGCTTCCTTTGTTGATTTGTCAGATACAAGTGAAGCGGTTGATGATGACGATGCATCCGTGGATGTCACGTGGGTGCCCGCTAGAAGAGAAGAAGAACAGGGGGAAAGTTCAGATGGGGAGACAGAGAGGAGGAGGAAAAGACAAGTTGGAAGCAGGGGGAGGTCATCGCAAGGAGCTAGTGGCACAGTCAGACAGCATGCATCGGCACCCGGGGTCAGCCAGACAGCTAGCCAATCAACGCATGCTGTTGCCACCACCAGAATGCCGTCATCGCAGAGCTCAGCAGTGTGGCATTTTTTGTGTGTCTACCTCTGACAACAGCGATGCCATTTGCAACCTGTGCCAAAAGAAACTGAGTCGTGGGAAGTCCAACACCCACCTAGGTACAACTGCTTTGCAAAGGCACATGATCGCACATCACAAACGCCTATGGGATCAACACATGAGTAGAAGCAGCACACAAACTCAAAGCCGCCATCCTCCTCCTGGTCCAGCATCTTCAGCCACTTCAACCACTGCTGTCCTCCTTGCCCCCTCTCAACCATCCGCCACTCCGTCTCTCTTCCGGAGCAGTTCCTGCTCATCTGCCCACAGTCAGGTGTCTGTCAAGGACATGTTTGAGCGTAAGAAGCCAATGTCACAAAGTCACCCCCTTGCCCGGCGTCTGACAGCTGGCTTGTCTGAACTCTTAGCCCGCCAGCAATCCCCAACCTGTACTCGATTGTGCGAAAGGAAGTAATGGCATGTCTGGCACACAGTGTTGGGGCAAGGGTCCATATGACCACTGATAGCTGGTCTGCAAAGCATGGTCAGGGCAGGTATATCACCTACACTGCGCATTGGGTAAACCTGCTGACGGCTGCCAAGCATGGAATGCGTGGCTCTGCAGAGGAGGAGTTGGTGACACCGCCACGACTTGCAGGCAGGCTCCTTTACTCCTCCTACTCCATCCTCTTCCATAACCTCCTCGGCTGAGTCCTCTTCTGCTGCTGCGTCTTGCTCCACATCAACGGCACCCCCCCAGCTCCGCAGGTACTATTCCACATCCCGGATACGGCAGTGTCACGCCGTTTTGGGGTTGACTTGCCTGAAAGCAGAGAGTCACACCGGACCAGCACTCCTGTCCGCCCTGAACGCACAGGTGGATCAGTGGCTGACTCCGCACCAACTGGAGATTGGCAAAGTGGTTTCTGACAACGGAAGTAATTTGGTGGCGGCATTGAAATTGGGCAAGTTGACACATGGGCCGTGCATGGCACATGTGTGTAATCTGATCATACAACGCTTTGTGCATAAGTATCCAGGCTTACAGGACGTCCTGAAGCAGGCCAGGAAGGTGTGTGGCCATTTGAGGCGTTCCTATACGGCCATGGCGCACTTTTCCGATATCCAGCGGCGAAACAACATGCCAGTGAGGCGCTTGATTTGCGACAGCCCGACACGTTGGAATTCAACACTCCTAATGTTCAACCGCCTGCTCCAACAAGAAAAAGCCGTTAATGAGTATTTGTATGACCGGGGTGCTAGGACAGCCTCTGCGGAGCTGGGAATTTTTTTGCCACGTTACTGGGCGCTCATGCGTCCTTTTGAGGAGGTGACAAACCTAGTCAGTCGCACCGAAGGCACCATCAGTGACATCATACCATTTGTTTTCTTCCTGGAGCGTGCCCTGCGAAGAGTACTGGATCAGGCTGTAGATGAGCGGGAAGAGGAAGAGATGTGGTCACCATCACCACCAGAAACAGTCTTATCAGCATCGCTTGCTGGACCAGCGGCAACGCTGGAAGAGGATTGTGAGAAAGAGGAGTCAGAGGAGGAATGTGGCTTTGAGGAGGAGGAGGAAGACCAACCACAACAGGCATCCCAGGGTGCTCGTTGTCACCTATCTGGTACCCGTGGTGTTGTACGTGGCTGGGGGGAAGAAGATACCTTCAGTGACATCACTGATGACAAGGAATGGGACATGAGTAGCTCGGCATCCAACCTTGTGCAAATGGGGTCTTTCATGCTGTCGTGCCTGTTGAGGGACACTCGTATAAAAAATCTGAAGGAGAACGACCTGTACTGGATGTCCACGCTACTAGACCCCCGGTATAAGCATAAAGTGCCTGAAATGTTACCGAATTACCGCAAGTCGGAAAGGATGCAGCATTTCCAAAATAAATTAAAAAGTATGCTTTACACAGAGTATAAGGGTGATGTCACAGCACAATGGGAATCTAACTGGGGAAGAGCTGAAAGTAATCCTTCGACTCCCACAACCACGCCGGCAAGGACAGGACGCTTTAAAGACGTGTTGTTGATGGAGGACATGTGGAGCTTTTTAACTCCTATGCATCGCCACAGCCCTTCGGGGTCCACCCTCAGAGAATGACTCGACCGACAGGTAGCAGACTACTTCGCCTTAACTGCAGATCTCGACACTCTGAGGAGCGATGAACCCCTTGACTACTGGGTGTGCAGGCTTGACCTGTGGCCTGAGCTATCCCAATTTGCTATAGAACTTCTGGCCTGTCCCGCTTCAAGTGTCCTGTCAGAAAGGACCTTCAGTGCAGCAGGAGGTATTGTCACTGAGAAGAGAAGTCGCCTAGGTCAAAAAAGTCTAGATTACCTCACCTTTATTAAGATGAATGAGGGATGGATCCCGAAGGGACTGACATTGGGCGATACATTCGAGTAAAAAAGGCCTGATGAGATGAGCTGCCTTGGGCTAGAAATGTTCCACACTATGCTGTATTTTATCTTCGAATGCCGGATGACTTGTGTGACTTATCCGCCACCAACTAGGGTTCAAGCCGCAATGTTTTAGGGCACTTTCTGCCTGGGAAACAAACATCAATTTTTCTGGCTGCTGCTACAGCAGCAGCTGCAACAATACCTAATTTTTCAGGCATGTGTACATGCCAAATTTTTCTGGCCTCTGGTGCTGCACTGTGGCTTCAAAAACCAAACCAAAAAAAAGGCACTTAACAGGGATTAAACTGATAGGAATAGTACTACTTAACACACCACTCCTATCTGGTGGCACATTAGATTGCACGCACAGTGCCCCAAATTTGAAGTAGGAGGACCGACCAAGCATCTTTTTCCATCTCCCGGTTCCTAAAATCCATGCCATATACACATCCCCTGATAGGGGACACCGCAGTGGAAGGTACCCGGCCGAAATTTCTTTGCACAAAAGGCAATCCCCAACCTGTACTCGATTGTGCAAAAGGAAGTAACCTTACCATGGGTCCTAGACCGCACGTCTTGTAATTCTCTGTCTATAAAATTATCTATCTATCAAATCTATCTATTTATCTATCAAATCTATCTATCTATCGTATCTATCAAATGTATCTGTTGCATCTATTGATCTATCTATCTAATCTATGTATCTATCTATCAAATCTATCTATCTCGTGGCCGGACTGACCAAGCATCTTTATCCATCTCCCGGTTCCTAAAATCCATGCCATATACACATCCCCTGATAGGGGACACCGCAGTGGAAGGTACCCGGCCGAAATTTCTTTGCACAAAAGGCAATCCCCAACCTGTACTCGATTGTGTAAAAGGAAGTAACCTTACCATGGGTCCCAGACCGCACGTCTTGTAATTCTCTGTCTGGGAAATTATCTATCTATCAAATCTATCTATTTATCTATCAAATCTATCTATCTATCTATCTATCTATCGTATCTATCAAATGTATCTATTGCATCTATTGATCTATCTATATAATCTATCTATCTATCTATCAAATCTATCTATCTCGTGGCCGGACCGACCAAGCATCTTTTTCCATCTCCCGGTTCCTAAAATCCATGCCATATACACATCCCCTGATAGGGGACACCGCAGTGGAAGGTACCCGGCCGAAATTTCTTTGCACAAAAGGCAATCCCCAACCTGTACTCGATTGTGCAAAAGGAAGTAACCTTACCATGGGTGTCAGACCGCACGTCTTGTAATTCTCTGTCTGGGAAATTATCTATCTATCAAATCTATCTATTTATCTATAAAATCTATCTATCTATCGAATCTATCTAATGTATCTATTGATCTATCTATGTATCTATCTATCTATCTATCTATCTATCAAATCGATCTATCTTGTGGCCGGAGCGACCAAGCATCTTTTTCCATCTCCCGGTTCCTAAATTCCATGCCATATACACGTCCCCTGATAGGGGACGTAACAGGGATTAAACTGATAAGAATAGTACTACTTAACACACCACTCATATCTGGTGGCACAGTAAATTGCACGTGCAGTGCCCCAAATTTGAAGTAGGAGGACCGACCAAGCATCTTTTTCCATCTCCCGGTTCCTAAAATCCATGCCATATACACGTACCTGATAGGGGACTCCACAGGGATTAAACTGATAGGAATAGTACTACTTAACACACCTTATAATAACGCAGAGAGAGGCAACGCAAAGAGAGGAGTCTGAAGAAGAGGAGTCAGAGGAGGAAGGTGGCTTTGAGGAGGTGGAAGACCAAACACAGCAGGCGTCAAAGGGGGCTTGTTGTCACCTTTTGGGGACCCTTGGTGTTGTACGTGGCTGGGTGGAGGAAGAGACCTTCAATGACATCAGTGAGGACATGGCTAGCTTGGTATCCAACCTTGTGCAAATGGGGAGTTTGCGGTTGTGCAAATGGACTGTTTGCGGTTGTTTGTGGTGCGTTAAAGGGACAGTCTAGGCCAAAATAAACTTTCATGATTCAGATAGAGCATGTAATTTTAAACAATTTTCCAATTTACTTTTATCACCAATTTTGCTTTGTTCTCTTGGTATTCTTAGTTGAAAGCTTAACCTAGAAGGTTCATATGCTAATTTCTTAGACCTTGAAGCCCACCTCTTTCAGATTGCATTTTAACAGTTTTTCACCACTAGAGGGTGTTAGTTCACGTATTTCATATAGATAACACTGTGCTTGTGCACAAGAAGTTATCTGGGAGCAGGCACTGATTGGCTAGACTGCAAGTCTGTCAAAAGAACTGAAAAAAGGGGCAGTTTGCAGAGGCTTAGATACAAGATAATCACAGAGGTTAAAAGTATATTATTATAAATGTGTTAGTTATGCAAAACTGGGAAATGGGTAATAAAGGGATTATCTATCTTTTAAAACAATAAAAATTCTGGTGTAGACTGTCCCTTTAAACGGGGAGTTTGGTCTGTCACTGTGAAGCGGGCGTAACCCTTACACTACCTGATTGATACAACATCATACCTGATGTTTTAAAGCATGTTATTCCAAACAATTTAGGAATGTTAGGTGATTTATGCCCTTTATGGATTAAAACCAGACTCTGCATCAACTATGTAATTTTCCATGGGAGTTTTGCCATGGATCCCCCTCCGGCATGCCACAGTCCAGGTGTTAGTCCCCTTGAAACAACTTTTCCATCACTATTATGGCCAGAAAGAGTCCCTGTTGGTTTTAAAATTCGCCTGCCTATTGAAGTCAATGGCGGTTCGCCCGGTTCGCCCGTTCGCGAACAGTTGCGGAAGTTCGCGTCCGCCGTTCGCGAACCGAAATCTTTAGGTTCGCGACATCACTAATGGTAAATTGAGAGTATATCGTCGATCTGAAAAGGGAGGTAGGAGATGAATCTCTACGACCGATAACAGAGAACCTATGAAATAGACCCCCGTTAGGGAAATCATCATCGTATTCAATAAGTGATACTCCCTTCACGTCCCTCTGACATTCGCTGTACTCTGAGAGGAATCGGGCTTCAACAATGCTGAGAAGCGCATATCAACGTAGAAATCTTAGCACAAACTTACTTCACCACCTCCATAGGAGGCAAAGTTTGTAAAACTGAATTGTGGGTGTGGTGAGGGGTGTATTTATAGGCATTTTGAGGTTTTGGAAACTTTGCCCCTCCTGGTAGGATTGTACATCCCATATGTCACTAGCTCATGGACTCTTGCCAATTACATGAAAGAAAAGATAACAAATAGACTAGAAGTCTTCCTGAAATATTTAGTAGCTTCAACATAATATTTCAAAGCTCTTACCACATCCAAAGAATGTAAGGATCTCTCCAAAGAATTCTTAGAGTTAGGACACAAGGAAGGGACAACAATTTCTCTATTAATGTTGTTAGAATTAACAACCTTAGGTAAGAATTTAAATGAAATCCACAAAACCGCCTTATCCTGATGAAAAATCAGAAAAGGAGATTCACAAGAAAGAGCAGATAATTCAGAAACTCTTCTAGCAGAAGAGATGGCCAAAAGGAACAACACTCACTTTCCAAGAAAGTAGTTTAATGTCCAAATAATGCATAGGCTCAAATGGAGGAGCCTTTAAGAACTTTTTCTACCAAAATGGTTTCTTAAATGGCTTGGATTTATTCCAATTTGAAGAAGGTTTCCAACTGGAAACAGATTCCTTGGGGGAAGGATTAGGTTTCTGTTCCTTAATTTGTCGAAAGGAACAAAAAATGGTTAGAAGCTTTAGATTTACCCTTAGGTCTTTTAGCCTGAGGCAAAAAAACTCCCTTCCCTCTAGTGACAGTTGAAATAATCGAATCCAACTGAGAACCAAATAACTTATTACCTTGGAAAGAAAGAGATAGCAATCTAGACTTAGAAGTCATGTCAGCATTCCAAGATTTAAGCCACAAAGCTCTTCTAGCTAAAATAGCTATAAGACATAGATTTAACATCAATTTTGATGATATCAAAAATGGCATCACAAATAAAATGATTAGCATGTTGAAGCAAGCGGACAATGCTAGACAAATCAGAATCTAATTCTTGTTGCGCTAAATTTTCCAACCAAAAAGTTGATGCAGCTGCAACATCAGCCAAAGAAATTGCAGGCCTGAGAAGATGACCAGAATATAAATAGGTTTTCCTTAGATAAGATTCACGTTTCCCATCTAAAGGAGCTTTAAAAGAAATACAATCTTCCATAGAAATAGTAGTACTTTTCACAAAAGTAGAGATATCCCCATCAACTTTGGGGATCTTTTTCCAAAACTCCAATGTAACTGCTGGCAAAATATACAATTTTTTAAACCTTGAAAAAGGAATAAAAGAAGTACCAGGCCTATTCCATTCTTTAGAAATCATATCAGAAATAGCATCAGGAACTGGAAAAACCTCTGGAGTAACCACAGGAGGTTTATAAACATAATTTAAACATTTACTAGTTTTAGTATCAAGAGGACTAGTTTCCTCAATATCCAATGTAATCAACACTTATTTTAACAAAGAACAAATATACTCCATTTTAAATAAATAAGTAGATTTGTCAGTGTCAATATCTGAGGAAGGATCTTCTGAATCAGATAGATTCTCATCAGAGGAGGATAATTCAGTATGTTGTCGGTCATTTGAAATTTCATCAACTTTATGAGAAGTTTTAAAAGACCTTTTACGTTTATTAGAAGGCGGGATGGCAGACAAAGTCTTCTGAATAGAATCAGCAATAAATTCTTTTAAATTCACAGGTATATCTCGTACATTAGATGTTGGAGGAACAGCAACAGGCAATGTACTATTACTGATGGACACATTCTGTGCATGTAAAAGTTTATCATGACAACTATTACAAACCACAGCTGAAGATATAATCTCCACAAGTTTACAACAGATGTACTTAGCTTTGGTAGAACTGTTATAAGGCAGCAGGGTTCCAACAGTGATTTCTGAGACAGGATCAGATTGAGACATCTTGCAAATGTAAGGGAAAAAACAACATATAAAGCAAAATTATCAATTTCCTTATATAGCAGTTTCAGGAATGGGAAAAAAATGCAAACATCATAGCCCTCTGATAGAGAAAAAAGGCAAGAGGCATATAGGAATGGGGTTTAATATAATGAAAATATGTGGCGCCAAGTATGAAGCACAACACAAACAGAAAAAAAAAATTGGCGCTAACAACATCCGGAAATGACACACTTGCGTCATTGAAGACGCAACCTTGTGAAAGGACTCAGCGTCAACTAAGATGCCGTAAGTGACGAATTTGCGCCATCAAGCGTAACTTTGCACCCTCTCGAGACTAATTCTGCCTGCAAATTTAAAATGACAGTCAATTGAAAAAGACTATACCCCAGGTAAGAAATACATTTTTCCTAAAAAATGCATTTCCCAGATATGAAACTGACAGTCTGCAAAAGAAAATATACTGAAACCTGAATCATGGCAAATATAAGTACAATACATATATTTAGAACTTTATATAAATACATAAAGTGCCAAACCATAGCTGAGAGTGTCTTAAGTAATGAAAACATACTTACCAAAAGACACCCATCCACATATAGCAGATAGCCAAACCAGTACTGAAACGGTTATCAGTAGAGGTAATGGAATATGAGAATATATCGTCGATCTGAAAAGGAAGGTAGGAAATGAATCTCTACAACCGATAACAGAGAACCTATGAAATAGATCTCCCGTGAGGAAAACCAATGCATTCAATAGGTGATACAAATCCTATGAAGCGCTGCAGGGATTTCACATTCGCCGGCTATGGCATATCCAGTATAGCTCTGATTTTTTCTGGGTCAGCCTTCAAACCCTCAAAGGATAGTATGTGTCCATGGAAGCGGACCTCTTTGACCTTGAATTGCAGTTTTTTCATGCCAAGTCTTAGTTTCACCTGCCTACAACGATTCATTAGTTCCAATAGTTTGCCATCATGATCTTGTTCTGCTTCCCTATCTGTGTCCCCACAGCCAACCACAAGGATGTCATCAGCTATTGGTTCAATACCACTGAGTCCAGCCAATAGTTCATGTTGTTTACGTTGATACATCTCTGGTGCAACTGATACTCCAAAAGGCAACTTGAGCCATCTTTTTCTGCCCCAGGGAGTCCAGAAGGTTGTCATGTAGCTACTTGCATTATCCAACTTACATTGTAAAAATTCATCGCGGGCATCAACAAGCATGAACAGACGTGCCTTAGGCAGCTTGTACAAAACATCCTCGAGAGTTGGCATGATGTAGTGAGATCGCCTCAGTGCCTGATTCAAGAATTTGGGATCTATGCATATTCTTAACTTATCAGGCTTCTTTACAATCACCATGTTACTTATCCAATCAGTTGGTTCAGACACTGTTGCTAAATGTCCATCAGCCTCATACTGGTCAAGCTGCGCCTTAACTGCCTGTTTTATGGCCACTGGCACATTGCGCAGTGCGCATTGTACTGGAGGGACACTCATGTCAAGGTCAAAATGAACTTCCCCTGGTACAGATTCTACTGGCCCAGTAAAAACATCACTAAATTCCTTTAATAGCAAATGTTTTGTCAAGGGCCCTTTGAATTGATTGTCCATCACATTGAGCTCTGCGGGGATAGAGAAATGCATCAGCCCTAGACGCTCACAGGTTGAGCCGGATAACAGTGGCTTTTGGCAGGCTTCCACAATTTCAAACTCTAGCTTGTGTGTCCTTCCACGTATGACACATTCTGTCCTGAAGAGTCCTAGATATTTCATAAGCTCACCTGAGTATAACTTTAGTCTGGTGTCACTTTGCAGTAGACGTACTTCTGGTGCTAACATCATTTTGTCTCTCAAACACATTACATCACATGTTGCTCCTGAATAAAGCTGGCAGGATTGGGGCTTATTATTTAAATTTAAAGTGACAAACCATTTCTTTCCTCTGGCTTGCACAGTACCGAACACTTCACTACTGTATATCACTTCAGCGGAGTGTGGCTCTTCCTCATATGCAGATTTGTTCTCAATGGTGTGTAACTTTCCTAGTGATGGCTGTCTTTTACTTGACAAACAAACATTAGCAAAGTGATTTGTTCTTCCACAAGACCTACAAGACTTCCCATAAGCTGGACATTGCTCTTTAATTCTTTGATGCACAGTCCCACAATATTTGTATGCTGTGGGGTTTGTAGCATTTGTGCTAAACAGGCGGCGTTGTTGCTGTGGTTTGCTTATGTGTTGTCGCTGCATTGCAATGTTTATGCTGTCGGTCTGCTGTCTGTCCTGTACCATAACTTTCAGACGTCTGTCAGTGAGCTCTGCTGTACGGCATGTTTCAATGGCTGTGTTTAAAGTTAAGTCATGTTCTCTTAGTAGACGCCTGTGTGTGCTCTCACTAGCTACACCAAGAAAAATTTATACCTTATTAATTCATCCCTTAGTACCATATTCACAAGTTGCTGCCTTTTCTCTCAAGCGTGTAACAAAGTTATCAAGAGATTCTCTCTCTTCTTGTTTGCAGCATACAAACACATACCTTTCATATATAACATTTTTAGCAGGTTTAAAATAAGCTTCCAGTGCATCTAAAATGGCTGTAACATTCTCTTGCTGCTCTGCTGTGAGGGTCAGATTATGCTTATACACATGCCTGCATTCACTGCCCATGACTCTTCTCAGAGTTGCTGCCTGCACTGCTGCAGATTTCTCATTCAACCCTGTAGCCAGGGAATAATCTTCAAATTCAGCTCTGAAAGTTTCCCAATTGCTGCTGCAATCCCCACTGATTCTCATTCTCTCTGGGGGAGGTATGCAATTCATGGCAGTCATATTGTCTTTAAGTCTCTAAGCTCTCAAATATCATAAAAAAAAACGTTTTAGGCTGTAACTCACAAAGCTGTGCTGTATCTTAAAGCTGCTGTGCTCCAAGCAAGAGGCTCAGTCCTGATTCTAGTTACTTCTGACACCATGTTTCATGTATAGAAATAAAGACACTACAAGCTGTTAGTGTGAGGAATCATATTGAACTAAAGAACTACATCCAGGTCAGAGGTAGGAACAGGAAACAGGAAGTATAAAGCAATGCAATATTACCATAAACAAACAGAGTCACAGTATTTGCATAATAACTCCATAACACATAGCTTTTTCAAGGATACTTTTATCACATCTGTTCTCTTCTGTTTAAAGTCCAAAACTGTCACTGATTGGATGTCTCCATTGATATTTCCTCAGATTGCTCTGTTTAAATTTAAATTTAACGTCTCTGCAGTGCAGTAACCATTTTCTCAAGCAGGGAAGGAGCTCTCAAGGGGAGATGTCAATAAGGAATGTTGGTGGCCTAATGGGCAGCACTCCCAGGCTTTATGGGAATGCTGGTGACATCACAAAGGAGCTGAACCTGGATGCACCGGTAGCTGCTAGGGAGCTGGATGGGGGTAGGTTCTTCAAACCCCTCGATCTCAGCTCTCTTTGCTGCTACAAACCTACAAGGCCCTTCATTTGAAATAGCATTGCCTTCTCTTTCATATGGCAGTGATCTTGGAGCAGTATTAGAAAGCAGATGGTTTAAAACAAAAGTAAAAAACCACAGGGATTTGCTTAGGGATGTTACATTATATGCACAATAAAAAAATGTATATTTAGAGACCCCTAATAAAGTTTATTTTCAAGTAGACAAGTCCCTCTCTTAAAAAGTTTATCATAATTGTCCTGAAATAGTGTTCAGTCATCAGCCTCTTTTAACCAGTAGCAATGGGTCCTCCTCTTGTTGATCTTCATCTGGTCTGGCCACCCAAACTAAAGTCCTGGAGCCACATCTGGTCCTCCAAGGGTTTTTGTATGGCCCTCAGTACCACTAAACCAAAAACAGACATTAGTTGTATACATTTGAATAGTATGGAAGGTAAAATTAAATGAATTAGAAGTAACTAATTTCCTGTGTAACCTTTTAACTAATATCGGTTTATAATATATTTTATTTTATCATAAATAAGTATAATGTGATGTGGCCCCTGGTCAATCCCATCATTAGTAACAAGGGGATCTGGCCTCAATTTATAAAACATTTTTAACTTGTGATTGCTGACCCAGGTTTTTGGAGAGGTGAATGATCTGTTAAAACTGAGCCTGCCCACTCTTTTGATAATAACATTAACCCTGGCATTGAGGGTATTTGCAGTGGGAGTGGTTGAGATTAGGATAGCAGAATTGAGGTTGATTGGGTTAGTCATTAGGGTTTGCAGAGGTTAGGTTTAATGAGCTAAATAGCCAACAACTATATACCAGGCACCAAAATCAATGTGATTAGGATCAAACTCGCCCTGAAGTGTGGTTATACCATCCACCAGAAGCCAGAATTTAGTGAGCCGTATTTGACAAGCTGTAATTATAAAAAATAGCTATGCTAGTAGGTTTAGGTTGCTTAAATAAAACTGTTTTTGCTAGATTGTTTTCATAGCAGCTCCATTATAGTGACTTGCATAGGATCTTGTCCAATGATTTGGGAAATATTTCTTTTCACGAGGGAACAGATGTGACATGACTGGAATTAGGGCCTTGGAATAGTCTGTAAAATCAGCTGTTGGTAATTCCAGAGATATTGTTACTCTGTTTGTTGTTCTTGAGACATTTTACATCCTCTTATTTTAAAGGGCTATTATAATAATTTGCTATAAAAGGGTTAATCAAAAGTTCAATTGAGGCATGAAAATTCATCAATATACACCTATTAAAGGAAATCTAAAGGATTAAAGATAGTGTTCTTATAATTTTTTATCGATTCCTGTGCCCACTTAAATTGCCATTTCCAGATCCAATTATCCTCAGAGTTGCATGACCGACATGGAGGTAGAAGCATGCGCATTCTACCGTTCATTCAGCTCTTCTCACTGATTTTTCTAAAGCGCAGGCGGCAACGCTTCCGTGTGTGATCAGCAAGACAATGCTGACTGGACATGAGAAAAGAGGGAAAACAAATGTCCATTTCTTGGGGCGTTTTGGAAAAGATGGTCAAGAGACTATTTTACCTACTTTGAGGTACCATTTAGGGTATTAGAAATACTCATTTTTAAACCAAAACTAGGTGAGTGCATTAAAAATAACTAATATAATTTAGTTGTATACACAATAGGGTAATATATTATGGACCTTTATTTCTGGTGCTAAATAAAACAGAAAGTGAATTTTATTGCTGGGTCACCGTGATGGAGTTTGGTGTGGATAAAACATGTTGACAATAAGAGTGTTTGTGGCATAAGATCAATTGGCACAAACTTAGATTATTTATTTACTCAAGTTACTAGACAAAAGGTTTCTTACTCAGCATCGTGCCATTTAACTTTGAGTAATGGCTTTGAGAAGGAAAATAAGAGGTTAGTGCCCAATGCTGCCAGTAAATGTGAAATCAGCTGGGAGATTTAATGTAAACGTTGTTGCGGCTTAGATTGCGCCTACTTTAGAAAAAACGTGACTGATACTATGTTATTTTAAGTTTTATAAACCTGTACTTACCTTGATACATTTCCCTCCCCATTATTAGCCCTCAGGGACAGGAGGTATTTGACACTGGGAATTTCCATGTTATCCTGCAGTTAAAGCACCACGTATAGTAAAAAAAAAATGACCTTGATTTTTTTGATAGATAAAAGGGTATATTATTGATGGTCTTCTGGACTTAGGGCTAGATTACAAGTGTCTGGTTATTGCTACCACAAGCTCATGGTAGCTATTAGCGCTTATAAAATTAACCAGAAATGAGATCTCTGGTTAATTTGATAAATGTGCCCCAAATGCCCCCAAAATACAGTGCAGTGTATATTATTAAAAAAAAATTGGGGAGTAAAGTTGGCCGGAGTGGGGTGTTGGGGTGAAAATAAAAGTCACTGAAAAGTGCCTTTACATTGTTCCCAGTAAATAGATATGTATATGCTCATATACATACTGTACATATTTTTGTTAATATGTGTATATACACATATAATCCAAAAAATGCCCCTCAGGGTGGAGGAGCGACCCTTCTCTGCACTGGTCCCCAACCATTTGTATACACAACCCCGGAGAAGCCAGAAGTCTCTCCACTTACCCCGTCTTCACGGCTATGCCAGTTATGCTTGCTAGTCTCTAGCCGTTAGGGAGAACTCTCTCCTGGGCTAGACGTGGACAGTGGTACCTGGGCTTGGAGTCCTCCACTCCCACAAGCCTTGCGCTCAACTGCTCTTACCCGACCGCCGTCTCACTCACTGTGGCTCTTGCTGTGATGTAATTAATCGCCGTCGGCTTACCAGGGGTAAGTGGTTATGGAGACCGGAGATCCGATTTGCAGGGTCTATGTGTCAATCCTTAAAGACAGCAAATGCTAACAACGTCAGATTCACCTTGGGGGATAGTAGTTTACTGCTATGACTCCGTAACGGCCCAAGTAAGTATCAAATATACACATATAAACACATAAATATATATGTATATAATAATTTATATTTATATTTGCTGCTATCACTGCGCTACTAACCCCCTTTGCTGCTCTTAGGTTCTGATCCCATCTCTGACGGCACCAGAACGAGGCTCCCATTGGAGCTTATGGAAGCACGATCTTGTGAGCGCAATGCTTGAGCTTAACTTGTAATACCAACACACATTGGCATGCGCTGGTATTACTCACTGGAGCGATAATATCGCTTGAGCTCAAGCGATATTTAGAGCTCCACTTGTAATGTAGCTCTTAATATGCTAACAGTAAACATACTGCTAGATTTAGAGTTTCGTCTGTAAAAACCCGCGTAGCTAATGCTGCTTTTTTTCCCAACGCACCCTTCCAACAACGCTGGTATTTAGAGTTGTCTGAGGGGCTGCGTTAGGCTCAAAAAAGGGTGCGTTGAACATAATTTAGCTCCACTTCAACCCTCAATACCAGCGTTGCTTACGGTAGCGGTAAGCTGGGAAAACGTGCTCGTGCATGATATCCCCATAGGAAACAATGGGGCATTTTGGGCTGAAAAAAAACATAACACCTGCAAAAAAGCAGCCCCATTGTTTCCTATGGGGAAACACTCTCTAAGTCTACATCTAACACCCTAACATGAACCCCGAGTCTAAACACCCCTAACCTTACACTTATTAACCTCTAATCTGCCACCCCCACTATCGCTGACACCTGCATTATACTATTAACCCCTAATTTGCCGCTCCGGACACCGCCGCAACCTACATTATCCCTATGAACCCCTAATCTGTTGCCCCTAACACCGCCGACCCCTATATTATATTTATTAACCCCTAATCTGCCCCCCCCAACGTCGCCGCTGGGCGGCAATGTGGGGGGCCTCAGTTTAGGGGTACATAGGTAGTTTATGGGTGTTAGTGTACTTTAGAGCACAGTAGTTAAGAGCTTTATATTCACGCGTTAGCCCATAAAGCTCTTAACTACTGACTTTTTTTGTCGTTAGGAGTCTTGTCGGTAGAGGGTCTACCGCTCACTTCTCCCATGACTACAAATACCGGCGTTAGGCAGATCCCATTGAAAAGATAGGATACGCAATTGGCATAAGGGGATCTGCGGTAGCCTGGAATCGCGGTAGGGAAGTGAGCGGTAGACCCTTTCCTGCCTGACTCTAAATACCAGCGGGCGGTAAAAAGCAGCGTTAGGACCCCTTAACGCTGCTTTTGACGGCTAACGACAAACTCTAAATCTAGGTGATAGTTTGCAACAGCTCTTTTCTAAAGTATTATTGACTTTGGTCCTGCATTAGTCATGAAAGGGTTAATTTATGTATATCTACTTATCCTGTGCTAATAAATTAAAATAAATTTTTGAGTTTCTCTATCAGTATCAGATATTCATAATTAGTGGTCCAGGGGCACATCTAAATAATGACTCTGTGTGACTATGTCCACAGAGAAAACCAGATAATGTTCATAAACCCCCTATGTAATCCCTATCACCATTACAAAAACCCTATGAATAGCTAATCATTTAAGTTGCATAAAAAAGTTTACTTAAAATTAAAAAGCCAATAAGAATCATATGCCTCCCAATTATGCTTAAAAGGGCCATAATCCTATTATATAAAAGGCCAAGTGTGTTTGTCCGAAGCTGTCATGCGCAGTAGAGACAGCACGAGGACAAACACACCTGGCCTTTGAGTCCTGCTCCTAGCTGATCTGCCGCCTGCGGCAGAAGTGGGCGTGGCCGGGTGTGAGCGGGGGCGTGACCGACGTGAAGGGGGCGTGGTCGGACGTGAATGGCCGTGGAGGGGGCGTGGTCAAACATGAAGTGGCGTGGCCGAGCGTAGAGGGGGCATGGCCGGGCGCGGTCAGGAGATAGAGAGGGGAGGGAGATAGAGAGGGGAGGGAGATAGAGAGGAGAGAGAGATAGAGAGGAGGGAGAGATAGAGAGGAGGGAGGAGAGGGGGGGAGAGAGAGGAGAGGGGGGAGAGAGAGAAGAGAGGGGAGAGAGAGAGAGAGAGAGAGAGAGAGAGGAGAGGGGGGAGAGAGAGGAGAGGGGGGGGAGAGAGAGGAGAGGGGGGAGAGAGAGGAGAGGGGGGAGAGAGAGAGGAGAGGGGGAGAGAGAGAGAGAGGTGAGGGGGATAGAGAGAGAGGAGAGGGGGGAGAGAGAGAGAGGAGAGTGGGGGAGAGAGAGAGGATAGGGGGGGAGAGAGAGAGAGGATAGGGGGAGAGAGAGAGGATAGGGGGAGAGAGAGAGAGGATAGGGGGAGAGAGAGAGGAGGGGAGAGAAAGAGAGGAGGGGAGAGAGAGAGAGGAGGGGGGAGAGAGAGAGGAGGGGGGAGAGAGAGGAGGAGGGGAGAGAGAGAGGAGGGGGGGAGAGAGAGAGGAGGGGGGAGAGAGAGAGAGGAGGGGGGAGAGAGAGAGAGGAGGGGGGGAGAGAGAGAGAGGAGGGGGAGAGAGAGAGAGGGGAGAGAGAGAGAGGAGGGGGAGAGAGAGGGGAAGGAGAGAGAGAGGGGAGGGAGAGAGAGAGACGGGGGAGAGAGAGAGCTCAAAAGAGAGGGGGAGAGAGAGGGCAAAAGAGATGGGGGAGAGAGAGAGCAAAAGAGAGGGGGGAGAGAGCACGAATAGAGGGGGGAGAGAGAGAGGAGGGGGAGAGAGAGGGGAAGGAGAGAGAGAGGGGAGGGAGAGAGAGAGACGGGGGAGAGAGAGGGGGAGAGAGAGAGCTCAAAAGAGAGGGGGAGAGAGAGGGCAAAAGAGATGGGGGAGAGAGAGAGCAAAAGAGAGGGGGGAGAGAGCACAAAGAGAGGGGGGAGAGAGCGCAAAAGAGAGGGGGAGAGAGAGCGCAAAAGAGATGGGGGAGAGAGAGAGCTCAAAAGAGATGGGGAGAGAGAGAGAAAAAGAGAGGGGGGAGAGCGCAAAGAGAGGGGGGGAGAAAGAGAGCAAAAGAGGGGGGAGAGAGAGAGAGCAAAAGAGAGGGGGGAGAGAGAGAGAGCAAAAGAGGGGGGAGAGAGAGAGAGCAAAAGAGAGGGGAGAGAGAGAGAGCAAAAGAGAGGGGGAGAGAGAGCACAAAAGAGAGGGGGAGAGAGAGAGAGCAAAAGAGAGGGGGAGAGAGCACGAAGAGAGGGGGGAGAGAGCGCAAAAGAGAGGGGGAGAGAGAGCGCAAAAGAGATGGGGGAGAGAGAGAGCTCAAAAGAAATGGGGAGAGAGAGAGAGAGAGCAAAAGAGAGGGGGGAGAGCACGAAGAGAAGGGGGAGAGAGAGAGAGCAAAAGAGGGGGGAGAGAGAGAGAGCAAAAGAGAGGGGGGAGAGAGAGAGAGCAAAAGAGGGGGGAGAGAGAGAGAGCAAAAGAGAGGGGAGAGAGAGCGCAAAAGAGAGGGGGAGAGAGAGCACAAAAGAGAGGGGGAGAGAGAGAGAGCAAAAGAGAGGGGGAATAGAGTGCAAAAGAGAGGGGAGAGAGAGAGCACAAAAGAGGGGGGAGAGTGAGAGAGAGCAAAAGAGGGAGGAGAGACAGAGGGGGAGAGAGAGAGGAGGGGAGAGAGAGAGAGGAGGGGGGAGAGAGAGAGGAGGGGGGGGAGAGAGAGAGAGGAGGGGGGGAGAGAGGAGGGGGGAGAGAGAGAGGAGGGGGAGAGAGAGAGAGGGGAGAGAGAGAGGAGGGGGAGAGAGAGGGGAAGGAGAGAGAGAGAGAGGGGAGGGAGAGAGAGAGTGGGAGAGAGAGAGCTCAAAAGAGAGGGGGAGAGAGAGTGCAAAAGAGATGGGGGAGAGAGAGAGCAAAAGAGAGGGGGGAGAGAGCACGAAGAGAGGGGGGAGAGAGAGCAAAAGAGAGGGGGAGAGAGAGCGCAAAAGAGAGGGGGAAAGAGAGCGCAAAAGAGAGGGGGAGAGAGAGCGCAAAAGAGAGAGGGAGAGAGAGAGAGCAAAAGAGGGGGAGAGAGAGCACAAAAGAGAGGGGGGAGAGAGAGCAATAAGAGGGGGGGAGAGAGCGCAAAAGAGAGGGGGAGAGAGAGAGCGCAAAAGAGAGGGGGGGAGAGAGAAACAGAGAGCAAAAGAGGGGGAGAGAGAGCACAAAAGAGAGGGGGGAGAGAGAGAGAGAGAGAGAGAGGAGGGGAGAGAGAGGACGGGAGAGAGAGAGGAGAGGGGGGAGAGAGGGGGGGGGAGAGAGAGCTCAAAAGAGAGGGGGAGAGAGAGCGCAAAAGAGATGGGGAGAGAGAGAGCTCAAAAGAGAGAGTGCAAAAGAGAGCGCAAAAGAGATGGGGGAGAGAGAGCGCAAAAGAGAGGGGGAGAGAGAAACAGAGAGCAAAAGAGGGGGAGAGAGAGCTCAAAAGAGAGGGGGAGAGAGAGCGCAAAAGAGATGGGGAGAGAGAGAGCTCAAAAGAGAGGGGGGAGAGAGAGCACAAAAGAGATGGGGGAGAGAGAGCGCAAAAGAGAGGGGGAGAGAGAGCGCAAAAGAGATGGGGGAGAGAGAGAGAGAACAAGGGATGGGACCGCTGTACTGCAAAAAAATGGCCCGTGTGAACGGGCTTTAGGACTAGTACCTAAATGTTTAAACACTTGAAAGTGATGCAGTATAGCTGTAAAAAGCTGACTAGAAAATATCACCTGAACATGAGGGGGGAGAGAGGAGGGGGGAGAGAGAGAGAGGAGGGGGAGAGAGAGAGAGGGGAGAGAGAGAGGAGGGGGAGAGAGAGGGGAAGGAGAGAGAGAGAGAGGGGAGGGAGAGAGAGAGGGGGAGAGAGAGAGCTCAAAAGAGAGGGGGAGAGAGAGTGCAAAAGAGAGCGCAAAAGAGATGGGGGAGAGAGAGCGCAAAAGAGAGGGGGAGAGAGAAACAGAGAGCAAAAGAGGGGGAGAGAGAGCTCAAAAGAGAGGGGGAGAGAGAGCGCAAAAGAGATGGGGAGAGAGAGAGCTCAAAAGAGAGGGGGGAGAGAGAGCGCAAAAGAGATGGGGGAGAGAGAGCGCAAAAGAGAGGGGGAGAGAGAGCGCAAAAGAGATGGGGGAGAGAGAGAGAGAACAAGGGATGGGACCGCTGTACTGCAAAAAAATGGCCCGTGTGAACGGGCTTTAGGACTAGTACCTAAATGTTTAAACACTTGAAAGTGATGCAGTATAGCTGTAAAAAGCTGACTAGAAAATATCACCTGAACATCTCTATGTAAAAAGGAAAGATATTTTACCTCTAAAGTTTCTCAGTAGCCACATTCCATTGTAAAGGACTAATCAGTATGTCTGTCCCGGGACAGCGGAAGGAGCGAGCTTACGTGCACACTCATCTTATTTCCCTATTCAGTGTAAAGAAGTTTACAATGAAATCTCATGAGAGTTAAGTGAAATCTCATGAGATCACAGTAAAAGAGTTCATGAACTCAGCACTGTTGATGCTGATTGGCTGCTGTTCATTTCTTCATTTATTTATTTTTTTACCTGCAGCTGGGCAGCAGCTGAGTATAACTTTTTACACAGAACTTACTCTGCTGAGCTGAGGAAATTGTGAGGTAAAATATCTTCCTTTTTTTACATAGAGATGCTCAGGTGATATTTTCCTGTCAGCTTTTTACAGTTATACTGCATCAGTTTCAAGTGATTTAGCATACGTGTATTATGTCCCTTTAAAAGGACATTCCAACCAAAATTGGAAACCACATGGATGCATTTCAGTTTTTAATAGAAGCATTTTTGTAATATACATGAATCAGCAAAAATACTTGTAATAAAAACTATAGCTGTTTCAAGTGTATTTAAGTATGCACCGTGCACCAGCATTTTATACACAGCACTTGCTCAGAGAGCCTAATGTGCTTGTACCATCTGGTAATGACTCAATTTGTTAATTGATGATATGACACAAGCCCCTCTGGTGCTCTGAGCAGCTGCAATATTTAAAAAAGCTGGTGCATTGAGAATATCTAGATATGCTTCACATGCACGTGCAGAGAAAATGTTATCACTAAAACAGGCAAAACTTTTACTAGAAGCATGTTTGCCAATACATGTACATTGCAAATGTGTTTCTATTCAAATATGTAATTCATCCATGTGCAGGGCCGGACTGGAGATAAAAAGCAGCCTTGGAAAATTTGGAGACCAGCCCAATTTTCCGTAGACTCAGTATAATGTGCACACTCCATTTTTCTCAAAGGGGATTACTGGGATACTCCTTTCTCCAATATGGGGCCTATTTATGATGGTGTGAGCGGACATGATCCGATATTGCGGATCATGTCCGCTGCACATCGATAAATGCCGACAGCATACGCTCTCTGCATTTATCATTGCACCAGCAGTTCTGGCGAACTTCTGGTGCAATGCCGCCCCCTGCAGATTCACGGCCAATCGGCCGCTAGCAGGGGGTGTCAAGCAACCCGATCGTATTCGGGTTGATTTCTGTCCGCCGCCTCAGAGCAGGCGAACAAGTTATGGAGCAGCGGAGCTTGATAAATATGCCCCTATGTCTCAGAATTATATCATGTTAGTTTGTATTTTAAAAAAATGCCAGATTATTGTTTTATGCACTTTAAAGCCCTATTGCATCCATTAATAACCCCTTTAAATTGTAGCTTTCCATTTCCAGCTGCTGCAGCCCACCTGGAAACTTCCTGGTATCCGTGTAAGCCAATCAGGCCTTGTCTATCTGCATTTAAATTTTCCAATAAATGCTTCCTAAAGCAATTCACCGTAATGAGGAAATCTGCTTGAAATAGATATTAGCAGCAAAAAGGTAAGAAAATGTAGTGCACATTTACATAGGGCAAAATTTATCAAGCCCCCAAAAAATGTGCCTAAAAAGGCACAAATATTTCCGCAATAGTTTGCAATGTCGCCAGTATTTATCAAAAATTCTAGAGACATTTTTGAGGCAATTTTTTTTTTGCGATGTCAAGTGAATAGCTGATCTAGTTTTCCTGTGAAAATATAATTTTCACTTTATTTATCAATCTTAACTTTAGCCAGTGGTAAATGGTTTTATTGTTTTTTTTTTATTTTTAATATTTTTATTGAGGAAATTTACATTACAATTATTATACAATCACAATGAAAAGTAAAAGTTAAAGAATACAAACATTATTTAGAAAACACATTTGTGATTTTTAAACAATAAACCTCTCCCCCCCCCCCTGAATACAGTAGATTGGACCACTCTTGGGTTCTAAATGTTCATATGCAGAGAGATATAGGGAAATTGTAAATACACATGAAAGTAAATCTATGTGAACGGTATATAATAAAGTATGCATAACAAAAAGCCTTTGATGATTTACTCAGGATAGCTAAAGATTGACAGAGTATGGTCCGTATACATTAATTGAGTATGTAAGCAAAATGCAGTGAACCTTATTCTGTACCCCTGCTGTTGTTAAACGGACCTCTCTTGGGTCTTATAAAAGTACACATTAATAATGATATTGGGGTTTTATAATAGTAAAACTTAGTGAACATGACAAAATGTAACATAGAGACCTACACTAAACTAACATTTAATATGATAAATATTCTTTTACACCACCATATTCATGCAAATCTCAAATTATGAGATAGTGTATTGAGCATATAGGAGATAAATGGAGTAGGAAACATCAAGCGCATAACTAATAAATACCTCAAGTCAAACAGCATATGCTAGGTAACTATGTCTTCATACATTTTAAGATATACATAATCTACTGAAAGGGCAATATCGCTGTCAAATGTGAAAACTTCTATATAGATGGTATTTTAAGGAGCCATTGGGGATTTTATTGACGTGCAACTTAATTTTTAGGGATTAATTATATTATGCTGACTTCCTCCCTGCGGCGCGGGCCGCACAGAGAATATTAATGGTCTGTTAACAGTGCTTGCCATTATAGAGGGATGCAGATTCTATTGTCTCAATATAAAATATTTCTGAGACATTGTTGTAGATGGTGAGCATTATAGGGCAATAAAAAGGAAGCCAATGGGCTACCTAACGAGCATAATAAACACATTTCAAAACAATGGCACTATAACATTTAGCATTTACCAACGTCATCATGGTAAGGTTGTGGTAGCAAGAATAAAACTACCACATGTTGGTTATCAGCCCCCCATGTCTGCTTGCGCAAAAGAACTAGTCTTGGGAGAAGTCAGCGGGGCCTTTTGTGGAGGCTGAGCGAGCCAAGTCATTTTGTTCAAAGGGCAATTGTCTATATTAATGTGCTGTGTGTCCGCAAAGGCCATGGTGTCACGGAGCCTCATCTTAACTGTCACACGTTTGCCGACCAACAGAGTGGTTTCATGCAGAGAATTTGGTGGTTTAACGATCATATTTATCCGGGGGTCCACCCCAAGTCCCCTTGAAAATGTATCCTGCGACAAGCGCTGCACTGTTTGAGAAGATAGATGCCGCACTCCGGTAGCCGCCTTTGACAGCAGATCCATGTGACGATCATTGCCTCGTGAACACTCCACGAGGAGGCTAATTTTGTCTCCAGGTAAGGTGGTTAAGCCAGCTAGGCTAACTTTAGTGTAATACAGTTCCCTGATCTGTATAGCAGTAGGTTTACGTGGTGTTAGCCCCTGTTGCGGGATAACGTTTGCTTTCTTGGACTCAGGTGTTTTGGCGCCAGTTTGAATGTCAGATTTTAGCACTTCCTCCGATAACATAGGTGGTATTCTGCCTGTGCATAGCTTATGCATCAGGGCATCAAATGGAGCTCTCTCGTATAATGTCTTCATAAGCTTCTCAATTCTCGAGAACAGTGAGTCAGGATGGTCTGATATATCCACGTCCTCCATGGCTGTCATTTTCTTTCAGAGATGTTTAATTTCACATTATTTAGTGCTCAGTTCTCTACCTGTTTAGGCACAACTCAGTATCATTGCTACGTGCAAGGAGAGGGTAAGGAGAGCAAATCAAAGGTGGTATTGTGACTAATGTAGGTAGACACCCTCAGTAGGCTGAGGGGGGTGGTGCTGCCTATTAACAAGCTGCCACTTTAGGCCTTTGCTGTCTGATGCCAAGCTCAAATTTCATAGATACAGCAGATTCTTTTGAAGTATAGGGCTCATCTGAGCCGTATTGCAGTGTAGGTAGCAAATATTGTTATGTTGCTGTGAGATTCCTCAGGTAACCAGTAGATTATTGAGAATTCAATAGGAGCTCTGGGAGAATGCGACCGCTCTGGATTGCTGTTCGGACACGCCCCCGGTTTTATTGTTTTTATCCTATTATAACAGAATAAATTAATCAAGTGATTGTTTGTAAGAATTATATTTCTAATATATTAAAGTTATTTTTATTCTGCCCCTTCTTTGGCCCTCTTTCATTGAGGAAGATTTCCTGTTTTTGGGAGCTTATCTGTGTTCTTTTTAGTACACTTATTTCAATTGCACTTTAAATTATTTTATTTTTTTATAAATCTATATATACCTTTTTGTTATTTAATTATTACTCTTCAGGTTCTGTGCCTTGTTGTGGGCCATTTCTAACCCTAGATCCAGCCATTACAGCAAGAATAGGATTTCAGTAGCTCTCATCCTATTGGCTTATTTGAATTTCTAAAATCAAATCAGTCAATGGAATGCAAGGGACGCCATTTTGAAAAGGCTCCCTTGCATTGAAGATTCAGTATACAGCGGCGACCGTATGAAGAGGATGCTCCTCGCTGGATGTCTTCAGGATGGACCCCCTCCGCTCCGCCTGGATGAAGATAGAAGACGCCGCCGGGATGAAGATAGAAGACGCCGCCAGGATGAAGATAGAAAATGCTCCAGGATGAAGATAGAAGATGCCGCTTGGATGAAGATAGAAGACGCCGCCTTGATGAAGACTTATCGCCATCTGGATGTCCGGACTTAAGAAACTTTAAGTGGATCTTTGGGGGTTAGTGTTAGGGTCTTGTAAACTGTTTTGGGTGGGTTTTTTTTAGTTTAGGGTTTGGGCTTTTCTTAAAAGAGCTAAATGCCCTTTTCCGGGCAATGCAAAAGAGCTAAATGCCCTTTTAAGGGCAATGCCCATACAAATGCCCTTTTCAGGGGAATGGGAAGCTTAGGTTTTTGTTAGAGTTAGGTTTTTTATTTTGGGGGGTTGGTTGGGTGGTAGGTTTTACTGTTGGGGGGGGGGTCTTTGTATTTTTTTACAGGTAAAAGAGCTGTTTAACTTAGGGCAATGCCCTACAAAAGGCCCTTTTAAGGGCTATTGGTAGTTTATTGTAGGCAAGGTTTTTTTTTTATTTTGGGTGGGCTTTTTATTTTTATAGGGCTATTAGATTAGGTGAGTCTGCTTTAGAAATTCTACCACCATTAACAACAGGTGAGACCCTCCCCCTAAGCCTAGATACGCAGGCCCTGAGCTACAGTGGATCAACACAAGGAAAAATTTAACAACACAAGGAATAAGGTACTGTTCTTCTTTATACTTCCCTCCTACTATCAAATGGTGCATTGTAAAGAGATTGCAGTAATACCCGGTTTAGAAGGGGGAAAAAATAAATAAAAAAAATGAACATTTAAAATACAGCAGCATTTGAAAATCCTGAACTAAATGTTTACATCTATGCACTAATTGAGGAATGATAGAGAGACGTGAATACTCTATGGATAATAGAGTGAATATCTAAGTCTGTGATATTTAAGCTAGAATATCTGGACATTAAGAAGTATAATTGAATATACAAGCTTAAGCACACAGTAAGGGAAAAGGGAGAGGAGGTTAGCTTTGGGCCCATCTGTATGAACTTTCAGAGTGTAATTATTCTGTTAACTAACAAAAAGGGCGTCTGAGTGGCTGCTACAAAATTAATGGGGGTTGGGTCTGCAATTTTTTCACTGCTGAAAGAAAATATGAATTTTTGTTAAACCAGGCTAACTATAAAAGCAGCTTTGGAACTTTCTGCCTCTTAAGTATAAAGGTTTATGCTGGTCTATGATGGATGGTATGAATGCAAGCCCCTTCCCCACTTCACCTAAAACTTTCGAATCTTTTCACATATTATAAGGTTTGAGAGCAAAAACTTCCCCTATTTGCTTCAAAGAGCTAACAAGTTGACAAACTGATACATGTGTAATAATAAAGGAAAGGTTTCGGATGGATAAATACCTGAAATCTCAGAAAATGTCACCAAAACTAAAAACAGGGGAAAGAAAACCTAATAAAAATATCAATATTTCTGGCTCATCATTATTGGAAGAGAAAAGTGAGGAAAGTGAGGCCAATATTATTGCTAATCAAGTTTCTGCATTAATCTTTCCTAAAATGGAAGAGATAAATATAAAATTGGCTTTAATTATGGAGGAGATGAAGAGGCAAAATGAGCGGCTCACAGAAATGGAGCAAAGAATTTCATATTGTGAAGACAACTTAAATACCCAGGATACCAAACTTAACTTATTAATAAAGCAAAATGTGAAATTGGAAGCTAAAGTTGAAGAATTGGAGGATAGAAGCAGACAAAACAATGTAAGGATAATTGGGCTAACTGAAGAGGTTAAACCAGAAAATTTGATTAATTTTGCAGAAATAATTTTGCCTTCACTACTGGAAATAGAGGGAGGAGGAGCGAGATTTGTGGTAGAAAGAGCCCCTCGGGTGGGACGTATAATGGAAGCTTCTGAGACAAGACCAGCTAGACCCAGAGCTGTGGTGGTGAAATATCTGTGCTTCCAAAGTAAATGGGCTATCTTGAGAGCTTACAGAAAGTCACACCAGCTCACCTATAAAGAAGGCAGAGTTTTAATCTTCCAAGATTTTTCAAATGAGACTGAAAGCAAAAGGAAATCATTCTCGCATATCTGTACACGGTTGGTCAAGGAAGGGAAGAACTTTTCCTTAATGTATCCGGCTAAATTGAAAATCAGAGAGGGGAATAATTTTTTTGTTTTTGAATTCCCGGATCAAGCCCAAAGATTCCTGGATAGAGATATGAAGCCCAACTAGCTTTTGATTGTTGGACTGCCCATCACCTTCCAGTGATGGTTTTTTTTTTTCCTGGAGGGTTAAGGAAAATTTCCCTTTTTGTTTTGTTTTGTTTTGTTGTGGCATATTTAGATATTTTTAGAGAATTCACAGGAATAATATACTAGGTTGTTTACTGAAAATATGAAAAATGAATGTAAGCATTGCAGGCAAGGAATTCTTGCACATTTAGGTTACCTTGCTTTTAAATTTATATATTTCTTGTGTGTTTAGATATTTAATGAAGGTTGTTTTTTTTAGGCATATTTAGATATCTATAGAGAGTTCACAGCAATAATATATTAGTTCACTGAAAATATGAAAAATGAATGTAAACCATTGCAGGCAAGGAATTCTTGCACATTTAGGTTACCTTGCTTTTAAATTTATATATCTCTTGTGTGTTTAGATATTTAATGAAGGTTGTTTTTTTAGGCATATTTAGATACCTATAGAGAGTTCACAGCAATAATATACTAGTTTGTTCACTGAAAATTTGAAAAATGAAGGTAAAGGATTGAAGGCAAGGAAAGTTTTGCACAATTGGGTTAGTTTGCTTTTTTTTTCTTTTTCTTTTTTCTTAGGCATATTTAGAAATCTATAGTGAGTTCACAGCAATAATATATTAGTTCACTGAAAATATGAAATATGAATGTAAAACATTGAAGGCAAGGAAAGCTTTGCACAATTGGGTTAGTTTGCTTTTTTTTTTTAAATCTTTAGAGAATTCACAGGAATAATATACTAGTTTGTTTACTGAAAATATAAAAAAAACGAATGTAAGCATTGCAGGCAAGGAATTCTTGCACAACTGGGTTAGCTTGCTTTTAAATGTATATGTCTCATGGGTTTAGATATTTAATGAAGGGTTTTTTTTTTTGTTTGTTTTTTTAGCTTGCTAATTGAAAGTAGGAGAAATAATTGTAAAAGCACTGAAGGCAAGAGAATCTCTGTATAATTGGGATAGCTTGCTTTTAAATTTATATGTCACATGCATCTAGATATCTTATGAAAGGGGTTTTCCTTTTTTTTTTTTTTCATAGATATTCTTAGAGGGTTCACAGGAATAATATACTAGTTGGTTCATTGAAAATATGAATGTAAAGCACTAAAGGCAAGGAAATTTGTGCACAATTGGGTTAGCTCGCTTTTAAAAGTAAATGGGGGGTAGTTATCAACGTGTCAACTTTCCTGCCTTCGCCGGCCCAATACGCCCGCCTAAGCTCGCCTACCTTCGCCGCCGCGGACCTGAGAAAATACGCCTAAGTTATCAAATAAAGCTGTCAAAAAGCCGCGGGGCTCATCCGATCTCGCTGCTCTTCGGCTGTTTGACAGCTTTCTTGCTAGCCTGTCACTAAGCACTCACACTAAACTACACTGTTCTACCCCCTATACCGGCGCCCCCGGAGCCCCCCGCAACTAAATAAAGTTACTAACCCCTAAACCGCCGCTCCTAGACCCTGCCGCAAGTCTTATAAATGTATTAACCCCTAAACCGCCGCTCCTAGACCCCGCTGCAAGTCTTATAAATGTATTAACCCCTAAACCGCCGCTCCCGGACACCGCTGCCACCTACATTATACCTAGTAACCCCTATCCTGCCCCCCCTATACCGTCGCCCTCTATAATAAAGTTATTAACCCCTATCCTGCTGATCCCGCACCTCGCCGCAAATAAATAAATAGTTTAACCCCTAAACCGCCGCTCCCTGAACCCGCCGCAACCTATATTACATTTAATAACCCCTATCCTGCCCCCCCTACACTGTCGCCACCTATAATAAATTTATTAACCTCTATCCTGCCCCCCACTACACCGCCGCCACTGTAATAAAATTATTAACCCCTAAACCTAAGTCTAACACTAACCCTAACACCCCCCTAACTTAAATATTAATTAAATAAATATAAATAATATTTCTATTATTAACTAAGTTAATCCTATTTAAAACTAAATACTTACCTATAAAATAAACCCTAATATAGCTACAATATAAATAATAATTATATTGTAGCTATCTTAGGATTTATTTTTATTTTACAGGTAACTTTCAATTTATTTTAACTAGGTACAATAGCTATTAAATAGGTATTAACTATTTAATAGCTTACCTAGCTAAAATAAAGAGAAATTTACCTGTAAAATAAAAACTAACCTAAGTTACAATTACACCTAACACTACACTATACTTAAATAAATTATTCCTATTTAAAACTAAATACTTACCTGTAAAATAAATCCTAACCTAAGTTACAATTAAACCTAACACTACACTATCATTAAATAAATTAAATAAACTACTTACAAATAACTACAATTAAATACAATTACATAAACTAACTAAAGTACAAAAAATAAAAAAAGCTAAGTTACAAAAAATAAAAAAAATAAGTTACAAACATTTAAAAAAATATTACAACAATTTTAAGCTACTTACACCTAATCTACCCTAACCCTAACCCTAACCTAATCTAAGCCCCCTAATAAAATAACAAACCCCCCCCAAAATAAAAAAATGCCCTACCCTATTCTACATTAAAAAAGTTCAAAGCTCTTTTACCTTACCAGCCCTTAAAAGGGCCTTTTGTGGGGGCATGCCCCAAAGAGTTCAGCTCTTTTGCCTGTAAAAGAAAAATACAACCCCCCCAACATTAAAACCAACCACCCACATACCCCTAATCTAACCCAAACCCCCCTTAAAATAACCTAACACTAATCCCCTGAAGATCATCCTACCTTTAGTCGTCTTCACTCAGCCGAGCCACCGATGGAACTGAAGAGGACATCCGGACCGGCAGAAGTGATCATCCAAGGGGCGCCGAAGAAATCTTCCATCCGATGAAGTGATCCTCCAAGCGGCGCTGAAGAAATCTTCCATCCGGGCGAGGTCATCTTCCAAGAGGCGCTGAAGAAGTCTTCTATCCAGGCGAGGTCATCTTCGAAGCCGGGTCTTGAATCTTCATCCCGCCGACGCGGAACATCCTTCTTTCCCGACGGAATACCGACGAATGAAGGCTCCTTTAAGGGACGTCATCCAAGATGTCGTCCCTTCAATTCCGATTGGCTGATAGGATTCTATCAGCCAATCGGAATTAAGGTAGGAAAAATCTGATTGGCTGATGGAATCAGCCAATCAGATTCAAGTTCAATCCGATTGGCTGATCCAATCAGCCAATCAGATTGAGCTCGCATTCTATTGGCTGTTCCGATCAGCCAATAGAATGCAAGCTCAATCTGATTGGCTGATTGGATCAGCCAATCGGATTGAACTTGAATCTGATTGGCTGATTCCATCAGCCAATCAGATTTTTCCTACCTTAATTCCGATTGGCTGATAGAATCCTATCAGCCAATCGGAATTGAAGGGACGCCATCTTGGATGACGTCCCTTAAAGGAGCCTTCATTCGTCGGTAGTCCGTCGGGAAAGAAGGATGTTCCGTGTCGGCGGGATGAAGATTCAAGACCCGGCTTCGAAGATGACCTCGCCCGGATAGAAGACTTCTTCAGCGCCTCTTGGAAGATGACCTCGCCTGGATGGAAGATTTCTTCAGCGCCGCTTGGAGGATCACTTCATCGGATGGAAGATTTCTTCAGCGCCCCTTGGATGATCACTTCTGCCGGTCCGGATGTCCTCTTCAGTTCCATCGGTGGCTCGGCTGAGTGAAGACAACTAAAGGTAGGATGATCTTCAGGGGATTAGTGTTAGGTTATTTTAAGGGGGGTTTGGGTTATATTAGGGGTATGTGGGGGGTGGGTTTTAATGTTGGGGGGGGTTGTATTTTTCTTTTACAGGCAAAAGAGCTGAACTCTTTGGGGCATGCCCCCACAAAAGGCCCTTTTAAGGGCTGGTAAGGTAAAAGAGCTTTGAACTTTTTTAATGTAGAATTGTTATTTTATTAGGGGGCTTAGATTAGGTGTAAGTAGCTTAAAATTGTTGTAATATTTTTTAAATGTTTGTAACTTATTTTTTTTATTTTTTGTACTTTAGTTAGTTTATGTAATTGTATTTAATTGTAGTTATTTGTAGTTAGTTTATTTAATTTATTTAATGATAGTGTAGTGTTAGGTTTAATTGTAACTTAGGTTAGGATTTATTTTACAGGTAATTTTGTATTTCTTTTAGCTAGGTAGTTATTAAATAGTTAATAACTATTTAATAGCTATTGTACCTAGTTAAAATAAATTGAAAGTTACCTGTAAAATAAAAATAAATCCTAAGATAGCTACAATATAATTATTATTTATATTGTAGCTATATTAGGGTTTATTTTACAGGTAAGTATTTAGTTTTAAATAGGATTAACTTAGTTAATAAGAGAAATATTATTTAGATTTATTTAATTAATATTTAAGTTAGGGGGGTGTTAGGGTTAGTGTTAGACTTAGGTTTAGGGGTTAATAATTTTATTACAGTGGCGGCGGTGTAGGGGGGGCAGGATAGGGGTTAATAAATTTAATATAGGTGGCAACGGTGTAGGGGGGCAGGATAGGGATTAATAAATTTAATATAGGTGGCAACGGTGTAGGGGGGGCAGGATAGGGGTTATTAAATTTAATATAGGTTGTGGCGGGTTCAGGGAGCGGCGGTTTAGGGGTTAAGACATTTATTTTAGTTGCGGTGGGCTCCGGGAGCGGCGGTTTAGGGGTTAATATGTATAGAGTAGCTTGCGGTGGGCTCTGGGAGCGGCGGTTTAGGGGGTAATACATTTATTTAGTTGCGGCGGTGTAGGGGGGGCAGATTAGCGGTGTTTAGACTCGGGGTACATGTTAGGGTGTTAGGTACAGACAGCTCCCATAGGAATCAATGGGATGTCTGTCAGCAGCGAACTTGTACTTTCGCTATGGTCAGACTCCCATTGATTCCTATGGGATCCACCGCCTCCAGGGCGGCGGATTGAAAACCAGGTACGCTGGGCCGGAAAAGTGCCGAGCGTACCTGCTAGTTTTTTGATAACTAGCAAAAGTAGTCAGATTGTGCCGCACTTGTGTGCGGAACATCTGGAGTGACGTAAGAATCGATCTGTGTCGGACTGAGTCCGGCGGATCGAAGTTTACGTCACAAAATTCTACTTTTGCCGGTCTGTAGCCTTTGATAACTAAGGCGAATCAGCCTCGCCACAAATACGCTGCGGAATTCCAGCGTATTTGAGGTTGACGGCTTGATAACTACCCCCCTATGTCTTATGGGTCTAGATATTCAATGAAGGGTTTTCCCTTTTTTTTTTCTCTCTTTCAGGGAAGGGTTTTAATGAGAGGTGTTAGGAGTATAAAAAAAAAGGGTAATAAGATGGGTATTTGCTTAGTGTGTATCAAAATGAAAGTATATGGAATAATGTCTCAAGAAGATGAGATAAAGACGGAAATAACAAGGGGAGGACTTTGAGGTATGTGGTCCTGCCCCTTTTCACTCTTTTTTTTTTATATATATTTTTGAAGGAATGTGATGGTTAAGTTACTATCTTGGAATGTGGGGGGGGGGGATAAATCCCCAATAAAACGTAAAGCCATTGTGAACTACTTGAGTAAGAAAAAAGTAGATGTTATAGGCCTCCTGGAAACACACTTGTCTGAGTGCGAACATCAAAAAAAATCAGAGCTGGATGGATAGCTGAAGTTATTGGTTCACCATATAAGAAATCCGCAAGGGGGGGGGTAGCAATTGTATTACATCAGAAATTGAATTATGTAATAAAGAAAAAAATAATTGATAAGGAAGGGAGATATGTGTTTATACATTTAAATATAGATGGTAGGGAATATTTCATTGGAAATATATATGGCCCCAATAAACTAGACTGGAAATTCTGGAGGAATATTTTTAAAATTATAGAGAAATTCTCAATGTATGAGACAATAATTATGGGAGACTATAATATTACACCAGATTATTTTCTTGATAGAGGGAAACTGGGGAGTAATCAGAGGAAAACAACTCCAAATCGGAATGCAAAATATGAAAAAAAAATATATTTTCAACTCTATTAGAATTATATAATTTGAGGGATGTATGGAGGTTTCTCAATCCCAATAACTTAGAATTTACGTGTCTATCGAAAACACATTTGACATTAGCATAGAATTGAGGACACTCAAATTTTGGAGTTTACATTATCAGGTCATGCCCCTATAGTTTTGATAATAAAGGAGCCTAACAGACCAAATTATAACTCATTTTATATGCCTAGTTATTTGAATAACTCAATTAAGTTTGCTCAGTTTTTAAAGGAAAAGTGGCAGGAATTTAAGTATAATCATCTGAACTATTCAGGGAATGTAGATATTTATTGGGAAGAAGCAAAAGCGACCCTGAAAGCAGATATTACAACATATGTTATTAAAGCAAAGAAAGAAGCCCAAATTAGCCATGAGAAATTCTCGGCAGCCTTATCCTCAGCATACTCAAAAATGAGAAACTCGCCGACAAAGGAGAATAGAGAAGCTTATTATAAAGCAGGGAAAGAAAGAGATTAATTTTTGCTCTCCATAGCAGTGAAAGCCCTTTTGAAAGGTTCAGCACATTTTGAAAGATTTGGGAATAAAGGCAGTAAATATCTGGCGAACCTGATAAATAGAACAAAAAAAGGAAAACAATAGGTTTGATTAACTCAGAGGGTAAAATACAAAATAAAGTGGAAGAGATTACATTATTATTTCAGAAATATTTTGCAGATCTATATCTATCTCAATCTCCTAAAAAAGAAACTATTCAGAAGTTTCTAACAAACATTAAGCTTCCGAAAATTACTGAGGAAGATATAATAGAACTTAATGCACCTATTACTGAGTTAGACATTTTAAACACCTTAAAAGCTATGAGTAAAGGAAAAGCACCTGGACCAAATGGCTTGCCATTAGAATTTTATTTATGCCTTAAAGAGGATATTGTAAAAATTCTGGGGGAAGTATATAATCATTTCTTTATTAATAGTCAAAAGATTTCTGCACAATTTAAGTCAGCTAATATTATTCTCCTCCCTAAGGAGGGAAAAGATGTTACACAACTATCTTCTTATAGGCCAATTTCTCTTTTAAACCTTGATTATAAGATACTGATGAAAATAATGGCCGATAGACTTAAATTTATTCTCCCAAGTTTACTTTATATTGATCAGGCGGGGTTTGTAATGGGTAGGACCCCAGAAATGAATATAAGGAAGATACTTCAAGTAATATGTAAGTACAGTAGTCACAGTGGTGAGGAGAAGGACTCGGCTCTGCCGGAGGCCTTCCTGCTATCTTTGGATGCAGAGAAGGCCTTCGACAGAGTCAAGTGGGTATTTATGATGGAAGTATTGGCTAGATATGGTTTTGAGGGTGGGTTTTTGGGATTAATTGCGAATGTATATTCTGATTCAGAAGCTTCGGTTTTGGTTAATAGCTACCTATCATCCCCCTTCCCCTTAAAGAGGGGTACAAGGCAGGGCTGTCCCATGTCCCCATTGCTTTTTGATCTAATACTGGAGCCACTGGCGATTCTTCTTAGGAGTTTTTTGGTAGGTTCTGAGATTGGCAAAGAAAGTTTAAAAATCTCACTTTTTGCAGATGATCTCTTAATGTTTGTTTCATCCCCAGGTAAATATGTTAAGGGTATAATAGATATACTGGATTCTTATGGAGTGGTATCAGGTTATAAAATCAATTACTCTAAATCAAAAATTTTATGGTTAAAGAAACCAGTGGATATTCAAATATATCAATGTATAGAAACCCAGAAATTAAGTTATTTGGGAATTTATCTATCATCTAATCCAGCTAAATGGTATGAATTAAATATTACTCCAGCTCTTCAACATAATGTTGAAATATTGAAACAATGGGTTAATATGCCGCTCTCATTAACGGGAAGGGTGGCAACATTTAAAATGTTTATTTTACCCAGAATTCTCTATCTCATTAGAATGCTCCCAGTAATGATAAAAGACATAGATATTTGTAATTTTTTGAAAGAACTCCGGCACTGTTTGTGGAAAGGGAAAAAGCCGAGGATTAGATTAGAAAAATTATATCTTCCAATCTCTAAAGGGGGATTGGCCCTCCCTAACTTAAAAAACTACAATAATGCAGCTTTAATAAGATATCCATTAGACTGGTTAATACATGCGGATAATTTTTTGAATCGTGAAATAGAGGATGCAGTTTGTGCGCCATTATCTTTGCCATTTATTTTACATGCTTCAGACAGGGAACTTGGCTTCAGAATCCGAACATACCCTCTTTATAAAGACATCATAAGGGCTTGAAGGATGGCAATGAGATCGGTAGGCCACGAGCATACGATTACTAAATATTTGCCCCTCCTAGGAAATTCTAGATTCATTCCATGATTAAGTTATGAGGTATTTCATCGTTAGAGGCTTAAAAATATTATATATATATAAATCAACTGATTAATCCTTTATTGATACGTCCATATAATTTCAGGGAGTTTCAGTTGAAATATGAAGTGCCACTATCAGACAAGTTTTACTTTTTTCAGGCAAAACACTATCTGTTGCAAATGTTAGGCAAAGAGCCAAGAATTGTTCATAAACATCCGATCCTAGATTGTCCAAGAGTTAAAAAGGGTCTTTTATCTATTCTATATGGTATATTACAAACCCCAGAGACAGAGAGAGTTATTATAGAGTATACTAATAGGTGGGGCAATTATAACCTTAGTACTAGTGTGATTATTCCCAAGAGTTTTGAAATTATCAAGAATATTACAAAGTCAGCTAATTTTAGAGAATCTCACTTCTGACTAATACACTTTGATTATATTACCCTAAGAAGGGCACAAAAATTGAATAAATTAATTGACAACAAATGCGTAAAATGTGGGGAGGTAGATCCATCTATAATACACATGGTGTTTTCATGTCCCAAGGTTAGACAGATGTGGGGTAAAATCAAGTATTTCCTTTTTATGGTTACAAAGAAGATTCATGTATTGGGAGAAAATTCTATCTTCTTAAATAAGGAGGTTAACTGGGGGGCAAACACTAAATTTATACAATGGGTTATAATCTTAACGAGATCCTTACTCTACGTAAACTGGGTCAATAACAAGATCCCCTCCATAGGAGCAGTTAAAAATAAGTTACTCAGACAGGCGTTCCTGGAGGCCTATGATACTAAATTTTACAACAAAGCAAATGTCTTGAGTTACAAGAAAACATGGCTTGAATTTATTAAGTATATGGGGGAAGATGCTGTGTTAAATATATCACAAATAATCCCACTGTCCATGGGAAGTGGGGAAGCACTGGGTTAATTTGCCCCCTCCCTTTTTTTCTTTTTTCTTTTTTTTTCTCTCTTGTTTGGAGGGGTGGGGATGGGTGGAGAGGGGACAGGTTCCATCTTTATCTGAAATTATAATACAATAGTACGAAGTTAGTTAGCGTTTTTGACAGAACATTGTTGAATTATAGTGGAAAGAGAGCGAAGTGAAAGAAGGAGGAATAGGGGGGTATTATAAATTGGTGATGGTTATTTATCTTACAGATGTAATGATGTCCCAGATGATTTTTTTCTTGATATGTGTGCGAAGTTTTGCTCACTTTCTTATTTTTTCTGTACATTTTATATAATATTTCTAATAAAGATTTAAAAAAAAAAAAAAAAAAAAACGTTGTTTTTTATTTTTTTGTAATTTAGTATTTTTTTTTTTGTAATTAGATACTTTTGTAATTTTTATAGTAGTGATAGGATTTTTTTAATGTATATTTTAGTTTTCTTTAATTGGTAGTTAGCTTAATTTTAGTTTAATAGTTATATTAGTTTAATTGTTAGTTTTTTTAATTTACAGGTAAGTTTTTATTTAATTTAAGATAGGGAAATTGTAATTTTAATATAAAGTTAGGGGGGCATTAGGTTTAGGGGTTACTAGTTTAAATTAGTTTATTGCGATGTGGGGGGCTTTCGGTTTAGGGGTTAATAGGTTTATTATAGTGGTGGCGGTGGCGGGGAGCGATGGAATAGGGGTTAATAACTTTAGTATAGTGGGGGCGATGTGGGCGGACGGCAGATTAGGGGTTAATAATATTTTAATAGTGTTTGCGATGCGGGTGGGCCTCGGTTTAGGGGTTAATAGGTAGTTTATGGGTGTTAGTGTACTTTGTAACACTTTAATTATAAGTTTTATGTAACAGTTTTGTTGCATAAAACTCGGTACGGATCTTGTCGTTATAGGGTGTAACGCAAGCTTTTTAGCCTCACCACAAATCTCGTAATGGCAGCGCTATGGAAGTACCATGAAAAAAACGTAATTTTTTCGAGTGCAGGACTGACGTTGCGTTACAGGCTAAAAGGCTTGCGGTACGCTGAAATTACCATTTTTTCAGAGTTAAAAGACACAACTAGTAATCTACCGGACTCTTTTAATTTTAAATAAGCAACAGATTTTAACTTTAGTGTGCCTTTAAAGCAAAATGGTGAGGCATTGTTGAGCAAATTTGCAATCATTATACTTTGGAATGTATTTATAGATTTTGCTAGCAACCATAATAAATTATCTTAAAGGGACATTGGACACCAGATTTTTCCTGCATAAATGTTTTGTAGATGATCCATTTATATAGTCCATCTGGGAGTGTTTTTGTAACAATGTATAGTTTTGCTTATTTTTTTAATAACTCTGGGGTCTATTTATGTAGGTGCGGACAGACATGATCGGCTATAGCGAATCATGTCCGCCGCACATCGATAAATGCCGACTGCATACGCTGTTAGCATTTATCATTGCACCAGCAGTTCTGGTGAACTGCTGGTACAATACCGCCCCCTGCAGATTTGCAGCCAATCGGCCGCTAGCAGGGTGTGTCAATCAACTAGATCATATTCGATCAGGCTGATTGCTGTCCGCCATCTCAGAGGTGGCTGACGAGTTAAGGAGCAGCGGTCACTTCTGAAGCGGAGGGGGTCAGAAGCAGCTTCCGCTGCTTCATAAATAGACCCCATTGTGTTGATTTTCTGAACCAAGATCCAAAGTGTCAGATGTATACTGATGTCTACAGACTCCTGCTGTCTTTTCATATGCAGGGAATGGGGGGGGGGGGGGGTCTGCTCCCAGCACCTTTCACTGGGTGTCCCAGCCTAATCTTATCAACATTGCTTGAAGGAACATTAAATGGACATGAAACCCACATTTTTTTGCTTTGATGTTTTAAAAAGAGCATGCAATTTTAAACAACTTTCCAATTTACTTCTATTCTCTAATTTGCTTCATTCTCTTGATATCTTTTAGTGAAAATCATATCTAGATAGGCTCAGTAGCTGCTGATTGGTGGCTGCACATAGATTCTACATGTGACTGGCTCACCCATGTGCATTGCTATTTCTTAAACAAAGAATAATTGAAGAATTAAGCTAATTAAATAATAGAAGTAAATTGGAATGTTGTTTAAAAATGTATTCTCTATCTGAAAAACATTTTGGGGTTTAATGTCCCTTTAATTGAGAGCTTCTAAGTAAATGTTTTATACAGGATTTTTAGACCAGTATCTGTGCGTATTATTCTTTATAGTTGTGTCTATTTCTTGTAGTTATATTAAAATTGGTGTATACTACCCCTTTAACTACTTATGACACATTCCACAAACAGTACTGCTTCTGGACCCATGTGCCTGTGGCCCCCTGACAGTTGTAAATAAAAAAATGTATCATCCATTGATATTTTAAATTTGGCAGAAATAAAATAAAAGTACATTTCAAGTATCCACAGTAAAGAAACAACATGTATTACCTTCTTTCTAAATTTATCAGGTTTTAAAAAGTTCTCTATCACACAGAGATTTGAAAATGGCTTTGATTAGTTAAAGGGACATTAAACCCATTTTTTTTTCTTTCATGATTCAGATAGAGAATACCATTTTAAACAACTTTCTAATTTACTTCTTTTAACTAATTTGCTTCATTCTCTTGATATTCTTTCCTGAAAAGCATATCTAGATATGCTCAGTAGCTTCTGATAGGTGGCTGGACATAGATGCCTCATGTGATTGGCTCACCAATGTACATTGATATTTATTTAACAAACAATATCTAAAGATTGCAGAAAATTAGGTAATAGAAGTAAATTGGAATGTTGTTTAAAATGGTATTCTCTATCTGAATCATCAAATAATTTTTTGGGGTTTAATGGCCCTTTTACTGTGACAATTACTAACATAAATATCTGAAATGTATTCAATTTGTTTTGAAATAAATAAGTGCTAGCCTGAGATTGAAATAATGTTTTAGTGTATTTAGCTGCTATTTGTACTGATTTTGATTTTTTTTTTTTTAAATCAACTGTAAAGAAAATGAAAAAGAAAAAATAATTATTGCAAATTTCCTCATTTACAAAATTCCAGAACACTGTTTATGGTGATTAACTTACCAAAACAAAATAAATCAAATAAGAATGTGATGTAAAAAGTATGAGGAAAAGTGCAATACACTTAAATATGAAAGTGTAGAATAGTCCCCTCTGATTTTAGACCTGCAAGCTTTAAATATACAGTACTTTGCATATCTAATTCAACTGAAAAAAGACTATAATATGCAAAAAGGTTCCTGGCTCTTTTTAATTTATATTCATGTCTTACTTGAAGATTATTTTAACATATATTGACTTACTGTTCAATTTTGTTAAGAATGAGATGATCAAGGAAATTTTGAGTTTCACATATTTTTCCTAGAAAATATTTGCATTTATTTGTATATTTTTTTTTTTTAGCATGGATTCTTAAATTTAGTTCAAAGATACGTTATTAAATAGAAATGCACCGTACAATAATATCATAGAAACATTGCAACAAAATATATCTTGAACAAAAATGTACTGATAGGTAAAGGTCATCAGAAACATACATTTCACTTACTGAAATAGTCAAAAACATTTAAACTTGTATGTCAGCAGTACACTTTTTCATAACAGCGAATATAAAGTAAAAACAAGAAACCGGCCATTCATTGGCCCTAATAAGGGGACAAGTAGAATGTGAGCCAACATGGCACACGCACTAATTTTCCAGACAACTTAATCTATAAAGGTTAAACTAAAATACACATCTCCCTCAGAAAGAGGGTAAGAAGAGAGAAAGAGAAAGAGAAGAAGAAAAAAGGGAATTAGGACACTGGGAAAAGGAAGAAGAAGAGAGAAAAAAAAAGGGGGGGGGGAAGGAGGTGAAGTGGGAAAGGGAGGGGGGTTCACATAGACTCCCTCCTCAAGATTCGAATGTGAGACAGCATAGCAGGTAGGTCTTATTTATCGGAGCTCAAGCCAGTCAGACCACATCTCCCAGTAAGAGTCAAGAGTATTGTTTTCCCCAGCGACATATCTTTCCATGGTTGCGAAGTGATTTATCACATCACAAACCTTGTTTAAATTTGGGGGTTCAGTCCACTTCCATGCCCGGGCTATGCACAGTTTAGTCGCCGCCAGAGCATAGATTAAGAACTTCTTGGCGCTCAGGGAGAAAGATCTCGGGAGAACGTGGAGCAAAGCCATCTTAGGTGTCAGGTGGACCTCTAGGTTCATGGAACTAAGTAATAATTCAACCTCTCTCCATAGAGGAGCAACCTTCGGGCATGGAGGTCAGAACCTTCAAGATCACACTTTCTCCAGCATTTTCTGGTGGAGGACGGGAACATCGCTGCTAGTCTTGTTGGGACTCTATACCATTTCAACACACCTTTCATATACGTCTCAAAGACTGTGACACAATGAAGCATCTTTTTAGTAAGAGTAATTGGATAAGCAATGTCGCCCTCCGAAATGGTAGTATTTAGTTCCCGACACCAGGCTCGTATTTGCCATGGTAAACCAGGCGTACAGTCATTAAGAAGCGTGGCATAGTGAAACGATATGGGATGGGATCTCAGTCCCCCTTGGCACCACCTAGATTCCCACTTTGTTTTTTCTCGGAGGGATGTCATGGGGAATCCCCTAGCCCTGACAATATTGAGTACTCTGTAGCTCTCAAATCTAAACCATAGCAGGTTTTCCCCACCGGGTCCCGCTAGTTGTGAGGCAGTTATAAGGGTCCCTGAGCAGTACAGATCAGAAATCTTTGTGATGTCTTTACTCTTCCAAAAGTGAAAGTGAATCTCCGGTGAGCTCCACAGCAGACCCTTCAGGCTCTGAATAGGGGAAGGGTAGGGTGAAACACCCAACCTGTGACTTAGCTTGTACCAAATGCGTAAGGAATGACTGACAATGGGATTGTTGATCTGGGCAGAGAGATTCTCATGTTTAGGGACCCAGATGGCATCCCGTAGGTCCAGGTCTGTCGGCAGGGCTAATTGTTCCAAGTGGTACCAGCCTGGCCTATCTGTCTCCACTCCCCATGCAGAAATATGGGTGAGCCTCGTTGCTTCGTAATATAGATATATGTTTGGAAACGCAATACCGCCCTTGGGAAAGGGCCTCTGGAGAATTTTGTATGCTATTCGGGGAACTTTGTGTCCCCATACATATCAGAGGAAAATTCTGTGGATCTGTTGAAGAATCCGGTGAGGTACATTGAAAGGGAGGCATCGGAAAAGATATAAGGCCTTCGGGAGGAGCGACATCTTAAGCGTGGCGACACTTCCTAACCAGGAAATCTCCCGGTGGTCCCATGCCATTGTCAAAGATCTGATGTCGGCCGTCAGTTTGTCAAAGTTAAGTTTGATCATAGTGTCTACATTGTCGCTAAGCATTACACCCATATGGGTTAAGCATTCTGTAGACCACTGAAAGTCAAATTTATCTCGCAGTACAAGTAATCGCTCTGTGGAAATGTTCATGGCATATGCTTCAGTCTTAGCTACATTGGATTTGTACTAACTAAACGTGCCAAATTTTTCAATTAGGTCAAAGACCCTCGGGATCGAAGATTCCGGATTAGTCAACAATAGAGTCACGTCATCCGCGAAGAGGGCGATCCTTTCCTCGCGCGGCGAGTATGGAACTCCAGTAATTACGTCTGACAGTCGTATCGCTTGGGCAAAGGGTTCCATTACCAGGGAAAAGATTAGAGGAGAGAGGGGGCACCCCTGCGTGGTGCCATTGGAAATATTTATTACCGGCGAACAAAACCCTGGTCCTCTAATACACGCGTGGGGGGATGTATAGAGGGCCTGAATGGCTAAAATAATTTAGGGAGGGAAATTAAATACTCTGAGAACTTCCCATATGTATTCCCACCGGACCCTGTCGAAAGCTTTCTCAGCATCCAGGGAGAGGGCTACCAGTGGGGTACCATTCCTACGGGCATCTGAGAATATCGTAATTAAGCGTCTTGTGTTGTCTGGACCTTGGCGGCCTTTAGTAAAGCCGACCTGGTCCGACTGTATTAGGGTAGGTAGTAGGTTAACTAACCTGTCCGCAATGAGTTTCGAGTAGCGTTTCGTATCGACATTGATTAACGAAATCGGACGGTAGCTACTGCATAGTGTCACGTCCTTGTTCGGTTTGGGAATAGCTACAATGGACGCCTCAAGATTCTCTCTCAGTATTTGGCCGTCTGATTTAATTTCGTTAAAAAGTGGTCCTAGCACGCGGATCAATAACTTCGAAAGTCTCTTATAAAAAAAGCCGGGGAAACCATCCGGTCCAGGGGCCTTATTATTATATATAAGTATAGTGAGATTTCTCTATTATTAAACGGTTCCAAGAGAGACTCTCCATCTTCCTCCGAGAGCGTCGGGAGATGGAGGCCTCCAAGGAAATCGCCGATCTCCGTGACCAAGGCCGATCGAGGGTGCTCACTTTTGGCTATGTTGTATAGCTTGTCATAAAATTTAGCAAAGGCTGATCCAATGGCAGCCAGGGCACATACTCTCCTGCCGTCTTGAACAATATAAGGTATTCTTGCTGCAGCCGTTCGCTTCCTCAATTTACCAGCCAAAAGCTAATCCGCCCTGTTGCTTTTGTGGTAAAGAAGTTGTTTGAAAACTGAGAGAGCCTTTTGGACTCTCTGTAGTTCCAGCTCCTTAATCAGGCTTCTCAGTCTCTGTACCTTCATAGAGAGTGCCTGAGAGGGATTTTGTCTATTTAAAGTTTCCACCACGCGGAGGTCACAATGGATCTTCCCCAAGGGAGCCCCCCTCAAGCGGCATAGCTCTGCCACCTTAGTAATACAGACGCCCCGTAAATAAGCTTTCAAGGCCGCAAATTGAATCTGGTGAGATGTTTGTCCCTCTCGATTGTCTTGTAGGAACTTAATGATCTCTTCCTCGAGCCCCAGTAGGAAAGAAGTGTCTTTCCACCAGAACCGGGGGAACCTCCACGGAGGCCTATCTGTAGAAGCCCGCGAGCCATGCACCTGGAATGTGACTGCATCATGGTCTGACCAGGTACAATAATGTATATGCGACCTGTCGATAGAGTTCAGTGTCCATGAATTAACAAAAAAAATAATCAAGTCTAGAATAAGACCTATGAGAGGCTGAGAAATAAGTGAAATCTTTCGCGTCAGAGTGGTGTGCCGCCATACATCACAAAGAGAATGTTGGGCGATCAAGTGTTGGAACTTTGGGACCATCGAAGTGGTGTAAGAGTCTATCCATTTATGAGAAGGGATTTTCTTGTCTAGGAGAGGGTCCCAAACTAGATTAAAATCGCCCCCTGACCAGGGTGCCCTGTTTCAATCTATCAACTAGGAGAAGAGTCCTTTTTAAGAAGGAACCTGTCTTTGGTTAGAACTGTATACATTAACAAGAGTGAACAATTGTTCATTAAGTTTCCCGATCAAGATGAGGAAGTGGCCCTCCTCATCTCTTTCAGCATGAACTAAATGAAACGCAATCCTTTTATTAATCAGAATAGAGACACCTCTCGCTTTGTCTTTGTAGGTAGAATGGAATATTTCGGAATAGTCCGAGAACTTAAAGTGAATGTCAATTTTACACTTACTGACGACTGCAATCCATTTCTTGACACTAGCTTAATGTAGTCGCTATTTTTTTTGTAATATTATATCCTTCATTATTAAAATATATTTATTTTAAAATCTCTACCTTTTCCCTGCCGACTCCTCCCCAAACCAACTTCCTGTTCTCCTTGTAAAGCGCGTTCACGATCGTGGAACTGCGCAGGCGTCAAACCCCGCAATATTGTAAATAACAAATAGTATTCAATGAATGAATTACTACATTCATTGAGTACTATTATATCGTCGAGAGCAGCAGCATCTCCGCTATAGTGTTTACGGAGCAACCAAAGATTATAACCCCTTACGTGCATTTCTGCTTGCTCCTGTGTTTTCTGCTTGCTCCTGGCTGTGAAATTAAATTGGAAGCCCTTTAGCCACATGGAGAACACAAGACAAGTGATAAATTAAAGACAAAAATAACCACCATTTCTATCCTGTAATGCAAAACAATCTTACATTGGTACTTGTCTGCCGCAGATGAATCATGCTTGTCAACTTTGATAGCCAATTGGTCATTTTATTTAGAAGGTGTGTTCCCACTGACCAATTAGATTGCATAGATTGTTGAATTGCGCGTCCCGTGAACGCGCATTGCATCTGAAGGTGGCTAAAAATGTATAACGCATGCGCTGAAGAGGCCCATGACGTTTCTGAAAAGGGGTTGAACGCCACGGGGTTAAAAAGCGGATTAGCAAGATTAGCTGTCAATCATTGCACTAAGGAGGGACAGTATGGCGGGCGGAGGAAGCGCAGCCCGAAAACTGAGATAAAAAGGTAAAATTTAAGATTTAATAATAAAAATGGGAAGATTGATGAATTAAAGTCCCCCTTAATTGAATTGCTTCACAATATTGTGTTAAGCACTAGAGGTGACTTTACATTCACTTTAAGTGTAGGCATGTGTGTGGTCGACCAATGAGTCTCCTGTAGGTAGACTACATCCGGATTACGTGATTTAAGAAAGTTTCGTAACAGACTGCGCTTGTTGGGGGAATTCAGCCCCTTCACATTCAAAGTGAGGAAGGTTAACGCCATAGAGCACAGGGAAAGAAGGAGGAAGAAAAAGAAAAAAAAAAAAAAAAAAAAAAAGGGAAAAGAGAGAATGGGGTAAAGGATAGAGAAAAGGGAGGAAAGGCAAAAAAAAGGTGAAAGACTGGGGAACAGAGGGAGATGTGTTGTCCGAGAACTAGACCCCTTCACAGCGTGAGGGGTTAGCAACTGAGGTTCTCTCCAAATATAAAACCAAGTCTGGGCACTATCATATAATGGAAGGGAACAAGGTAAGAATTAGAATCTGTGTTCAAGTGTTTACAATGTAAACTACAATTCAGGGGTTGGGGCAGAAACCTGGTGGAATGGGTTTCTTAAGTTTTTAAGTAAACAGTCGTGATAGCCAGCAGCTACGGGGTACTTAACATAAATCTTTTTTAAAACTTCCTCAAAAACATTACTAATAGGTAGAAAATTATTAGCATGTAGGAATAAGGGGGGAGATGTAAATATAAACAGGTGAGCTTGGTCCCACAGTTTTGGTGGACAAGACCTGGAAAGCTTGTCGTAATGGGTTTGATGGCCTAATGGGGCTGGTTGAATCTAAGCTAAAGAATGCAGATAAAAATGAGTGGCCTCATAAATATATTACATGGCCAGGGCTGAAATATACTGTGACACCCCTCCTGCTAATCTCACAGTGTGTATCATTGATTGTAGTATAAGTCAGGGTGGACTAAGAGCTATAGGTCCCTGATAATCAGTCGTCAATTAGTGCACAATAAAGCAAACAGAAACAGTATATGGTTATCAAACACACTTGAGGGTTTAAACATATACAAACAAATACATTACAACCCAATATATAATACAATCCCAGGAAGGAAAAAAAAAAAAAAAATTGGGGGGGGGGGGGGGGGGGTTGGAAAGTTCTCCAGTGATCTCCCTCTGCTCTGCCCCATCGCTTAACTTATATGAAACCACAATCGGTCTCGCCTCGTCTACCGGGAAAAACGCTCCTGAGCTAATCCAGGGCCCTTCCTAGCCTTGGTGCAGAGCAGAACCTGAGGGTATCCCATCGGAACTGTATGAACAGATTCTAGTTACTATTACATGGTCACACAAACATTGAATCTAGAAAAATTTAAGAGTTAAGCATTGGTGTATCCTACGTGAGCAGCACCTGGTGAAGGAACATTAACATATGATCTAAGTATCAATAGTGAGGGGGGGGGAGGGGGAAGAGAAAAAAAAAACAAAAAAACAACCTCCCACTGGAGATTTTATATGAGTGCATGTCAACTTTAAATTAGAACCTTAGCATTTAAATCGGGATATAAGGCACACCCCATCTCATATAACAATACTTATGTATCCCTCATTACTTTCTTTTCCCTCATTTCTTCCCTTTCCTCCATTCCTCCCCACAACCCAATGGACTTTGTTTCATGGAGAGTCAGTAGGGTCATAGGGTTGGTATGAGACTAGACAGGTTCTCAAAGTATAAGACCACAGGGATTTATTAAGTCCAGAGACTTATATGAGTGCATGTCAACTTTAAATTAGAACCTTAGCATTTAAATTGGGATATAAGGCACACCCCATCTCATATAACAATACTTATGTATCCCTCATTACTTTCCTTTCCCTCATTTCTTCCCTTTCCTCCATTCCTCCCCACAACCCAATGGACCTTGTTTCGTGGAGAGTCAGGAGGGTCATAGGGTTGGTATGAGACTAGACAGGTTCTCAAAGTATAAGACCAGAGGGATTTATTAAGTCCAGAGACAACCAGTCTGTAGTGTTGCGAACCAACCTGTCATAAAGGGAAAACATGGAACCAAACAATAGCATTAAACACAATCCCCCCTTTTCAAACTAAAATACTTATCGTCCTGGGTAAATCAGCCACTCGGAATCTGGAGCGGGAGAATCAGACCGGAGTAAACCAGCCGTAGAGGATGAAGCAATGTCCGAAGGCAAACTGGAAGTAGAAGACAGTGTCTTATGGTTGGGTGGTCTCTGTGGTAAGAGCTGCCACTCAGAAGCAGGCCTAATAAGAGTAGACTGTGTTTTCAGTGGAGCAGCTACTGGAGTTGCAGAAGGTTTCTCCCCTGGAGGTGAAGGACGACCCCTGGGCCCGGGTGTATGGAGTAGATCCCATTCTTTAAGATATTGTCGGGCTCTATCTGGGGTATTAACTGCAAAAAGGTGGCTGTCTTTGTCGATGAGAAGCTTCGTTGGGTATCCCCATCTGTATTTAATTCCCTGCTGTCGGAGAATTTTAGTGACTTCCCTGAATGTGGCTCTCTTCTGGATGGTAAACTGTGAGAGGTCTGGAAAGACTTGAATGCCCTGAAACTTTTCTGGTAAAGCAGGATTGGAAAACATCGCCTTGGCAATCTGTTCTTTATATGTGAAAAAGTGGAAACGGGCAATCACATCTCTGGGCTTTTCAGATGGAACATTTCGTCCTCTAGGCAGCCGGTGGACCCTGTCAAGTAAATTTTCATTAGGCAGCTGTGGTGTCTTGAGGAGGCCACAGAATTCGGCCAGGAAAGTCTCCAATTCGGGAACAGGGATTTCCTCAGGGATCCCCCGAAATCTGAGATTGTCACGGCGGGAACGGTCTTCGATGTCTGCCATCTTTGCTTCTACCGTGTCAAGCATATCCACCACTACATGAGAATGGTTGGAAAGATGAACCTGTTCTACCGCCAGATCTTCCTGTTTTTGCTCCAAGGCTTCAACCCTCTCGCTGATTGTGCCGATATCTTTTCTTAGGTCAGCTATAGAACTTTTAAAAGTTTTAGTGAGAGAGTCTTGTAAGTTAGTGATTTTTTGAGTAATTGTGTTAACAATTGCAGATGCCATGGTGGATGGAAGTTCTCCAGTTGTCTGGGAGCACTGGTCAAATAAATCACTTTCGATAGATGGAGGGATATTAGAGGACTCTGTGCTCAACTGTCTGTCTAACTGAGATTTAGGTTTAAAATGGTCAGACATGGATTTTTTATATTCAGCTTGGTTTACAGTCTTTCGTCTAGAGCCCAGTGGCATGATAAGGAGGTGATTGCAGCCTAATCCTGCTCAGGCTGTATGAAGTAGGTACAACTACGAGTGAACAGAGTCCCAGGGAAGGAGTAGTTGTCAAATATGGAAGTTTAGAACATAGTAGAAATGAAGAGGGATAGGGCCCCCTTAACTATTTCCCCCTGCCGCCAGACTGCCTGCAGGTTTACATAATTATGTCCATAGGGGCCCTTTAGCCCTGCATAGGAAATGTGTAGACTTTCTAGAAGGAGTATATACTTGTGGTAGAGAGTACACTCACTTGGCAGGCAGGTGAAGAAAACTATTTGCTGCCAGTAATATTCTCTCAGGATACAGTTAAATAGCACCACCAACCAGAAAGAATAGCATATATTTTATATATTGATATGTTCATATGAGCAGCAGGAATTAAGGCTGTGTGCAGTATACGTTAAATACCAATCCAAGTTTTGTCACATAGCTCCTTGCATCATGGCTTAAAAAAAAGAAAAACGGTAAATACTAATCCTATTATTGCATATGGGGCATTATCTTCAGCTTACGTGTTTTTGAGTAAGCACACACACAGAGAAAGCGCATGTAAAGCAAAAGTACAAACTGCTTTATAAAAGTCCATGTGGGCCAGTGTCTGTACCCTATGGCTCAGGAGAGGGTAATATACTATGTAGTTAGCTGGACTCAGTAATCACAGGTTATGTATCCCTTATACCAAAGGCTAGTAACTTTCTACTTACACGCTGCCACGTGGGATGCTGCTGGTATCACTGTGTCTGCCAAGCTTCCCAAAATGAGATTCCAGCCAGTATTTTCCCCTCTCCTAGGGTTATTGTTGATCCGATGGGCTGGCTAGAGGACTTGTTGGTACCGGGTGTACTTTTTACTTATTGAAGCCCAGTATCGAGTGTCGGTGTAGGACGCAGCTGCAGCCTTTCCTGGGAATCGGTCCGGTTCTCCCAGGTGGCCTAAATTTGCGTACCAAAGTACATAAAAAGTCAGGCAAGGGGCAACTCCAGGTAGTCTCGCAAGTTGCCCTAGGTGGTTTTATGAGCAATTTCGCTAGGTATAGCCGGTTGAAAAGGTCAAAATACTCCTTTTTGTAAGCAGAGCTCTGTCTCTGCACGTCTTGCCAGTTATGCTGCAGGCTCCACCCCCGGATTCTTAAATTTAGTGCTTAAATTAAATAAAATATGCAAAGTGACAATTGAAATAATCTGTCATTTAAATTATAATATATAAAAAAAATGACGCTGATTTGATGTATTATTGATAAAATAAAAATATATTTATCAGATTTTTAAAGGTTACAACAATTTTCTAAATATAAAATATGCATTGTTAGATTTTATTAATACAGGGAGTGCAGAATTATTAGGCAAATGAGTATTTTGACCACATCATCCTCTTTATGCATGTTGTCTTACTCCAAGCTGTATAGGCTCGAAAGCCTACTACCAATTAAGCATATTAGGTGATGTGCATCTCTGTAATGAGAAGGGGTGTGGTCTAATGACATCAACACCCTATATCAGGTGTGCATAATTATTAGGCAACTTCCTTTCCTTTGGCAAAATGGGTCAAAAGAAGGACTTGACAGGCTCAGAAAAGTCAAAAATAGTGAGATATCTTGCAGAGGGATGCAGCACTCTTAAAATTGCAAAGCTTCTGAAGCGTGATCATCCAACAATCAAGCGTTTCATTCAAAATAGTCAACAGGGTCGCAAGAAGCGTGTGGAAAAACCAAGGCGCAAAATAACTGCCCATGAACTGAGAAAAGTCAAGCGTGCAGCTGCCAAGATGCCACTTGCCACCAGTTTGGCCATATTTCAGAGCTGCAACATCACTGGAGTGCCCAAAAGCACAAGGTGTGCAATACTCAGAGACATGGCCAAGGTAAGAAAGGCTGAAAGACGACCACCACTGAACAAGACACACAAGCTGAAACGTCAAGACTGGGCCAAGAAATATCTCAAGACTGATTTTTCTAAGGTTTTATGGACTGATGAAATGAGAGTGAGTCTTGATGGGCCAGATGGATGGGCCCGTGGCTGGATTGGTAAAGGGCAGAGAGCTCCAGTCCAACTCAGACGCCAGCAAGGTGGAGGTGGAGTACTGGTTTGGGCTGGTATCATCAAAGATGAGCTTGTGGGGCCTTTTTGGGTTGAGGATGGAGTCAAGCTCAACTCCCAGTCCTACTGACAGTTTCTGGAAGACACCTTCTTCAAGCAGTGGTACAGGAAGAAGTCTGCATCCTTCAAGAAAAACATGATTTTCATGCAGGACAATGCTCCATCACACGCGTCCAAGTACTCCACAGCGTGGCTGGCAAGAAAGGGTATAAAAGAAGAAAATCTAATGACATGGCCTCCTTGTTCACCTGATCTGAACCCCATTGAGAACCTGTGGTCCATCATCAAATGTGAGATTTACAAGGAGGGAAAACAGTACACCTCTCTGAACAGTGTCTGGGAGGCTGTGGTTGCTGCTGCACGCAATGTTGATGGTGAACAGATCAAAACACTGACAGAATCCATGGATGGCAGGCTTTTGAGTGTCCTTGCAAAGAAAGGTGGCTATATTGGTCACTGATTTGTTTTTGTTTTGTTTTTGAATGTCAGAAATGTATATTTGTGAATGTTGAGATGTTATATTGGTTTCACTGGTAAAAATAAATAATTGAAATGGGTATATATTTGTTTTTTGTTAAGTTGCCTAATAATTATGCACAGTAATAGTCACCTGCACACACAGATATCCCCCTAAAATAGCTATAACTAAAAACAAACTAAAAACTACTTCCAAAACTATTCAGCTTTGATATTAATGAGTTTTTTGGGTTCATTGAGAACATGGTTGTTGTTCAATAATAAAATTAATCCTCAAAAATACAACTTGCCTAATAATTCTGCATTCCCTGTATAAGCCTGTTACGATTGTGATGTAGGAGTTTACTGATCCATAATGTGTCATACTGCCTCATATTACAGTTCTTTGATTGTTTAATGCTCAGATGATTTTCTGTTTTTAGAAGTGTTTTAACAATCAGGGGTCGATTTATGAATTAGTGGATGCTGCATCCGACCCACTCCGCTTCAGGTCCGTCTGAAGCAGAATTTAAGAAGCAGCAGTCGTAAGACCGCTGCTCCTTAACTTGTCCGCCACCTCCGAGGCGGCAGACAGCAATCAGCCCGATAAGATACGATCTGGTTGATTGACACCCCCTGCTCTGGTTGATTGACACCCCCCGCTGCTTGTGCAATGATAAATGTATGCTGTCAGGATTTATCGATGTGCAGCAGACATGATTCGCTACAGTGGATCATGTCCGCCCGCACATTGATAATTCGGCCCCTCAGACTGAAGTTATTATTTAATTAATAATTAATTTTGGTATATTCCTACCTCTTGGTGACAGATGATACTATTGGGAAACAGAAGTGCTTACAGTGCATACTTTGGGTCAGTACTGTCTTTCCTTTTTTGTTTTGTAAATTTGCAATAAATGCATAGCACCATCAGTGTAGTGCTTTTGCTTTTTCTCTTTGTTTCTGCACTTAAAATTGATGGGGGGGGGGGGGGGGTATCTGCATTTATTAGACAAAGAATTGAATAAAGCTCAATGTTATATAAAGGGTAAGAAATAAATAACTTCAGTTTAATTGTTAAAACACTTCTAAACAGAAAATCCACTGAGCATTAAACAATCAAAGAACTGTAATATGAGAGAGTATGACACACTATGGATCAGTAAAATCTTACATCATAATTGTAACAAGCTTATATTAATAAAATCTAACGCATTGTGACACTGTGACAGTAAAAACACTAAAATGTTACAGAAAATGTAGCTAAGTTTACACAGACTAGATTCAATACAGTGCATATTTTCTAATTATAAAATTGCTGTAACCTTTAAAATCAGATAAATATATTTTTATTTTGAAGAAAATAAAACCTCCAATGTCGGATTTAAATCAAAACTAATTTAATGTAAGGAGAGGGTGCTCAGTTAAAAATACAAGAGGGTTATAATGACCAATAAAAGGCTTTCTCTAAATTTTTATAATTGCGCTCCTTAATATTTTACATTATTACTAGGTGTTCTCGTCCTATTACTAAGATATATATACAACAACATTTAAAATTATGGGGAGGAGAAAAGTGAGTTTAAAATCCTCTGCTAAGCAAACAATATAGTGAAAATAACTCATTGTGTAGTTCATTAACAAATGTAGACAAGCCAGAAGGCTTGCTTTTCCCACAGAAAACCTCTGAATACATTGTTTCCAAAGCAGCAAAGGATTCTGGGTAAGATATTCAAATAAGGTTCACAATGACTCACTTTTTTACTTCAAGCCTGCTGTTAGGCAGACTTCCCTTTACGCCATAGCATTGCTGTATACACAGCTTTTAAGCTTAGCTAGGGTTAGTACAGTGAGTGCATATAAAACACAGGAATGGACTACACTCTCAGACCGGACAGGGTGCACATCCCAATTCACTTGAGATGTGTACCCTGTCTAATCTGAGAGGATGGTCTATTCCTGTGTTTTATATATATATATATATATATATATATATCGAAAACCATAGCCATGCAGTTTGTGACATTTCCGTACGGAGCTTGTGGGCCCGTGTTTCTGGCGAGTCTTCAGTCTCGCCAAAAACACAAGTTATGAAGCAGCGGTCTAAAGACTGCTGCTCCATAACCCTGACCGCCTGCTCTGAACAGGCGCACAGGAATCGCCAGAAATCAACCCGATCGAGTACGATCGGGTTAATTGACAGCTCCCTGCTGGCAGCTCATCGGCCGCGAGTATGCAGGGGGCGGCGTTGCACCAGCAGCTCTTCTGAGCTGCTGGTGCAATGTTAAATGCAGAGAGCGTAATAATAAATATGCCCCTTAGAGTAACATGAGTTGGTTTAGTGGGACTAAGTTGGCAGGCATAACTCCCACTAAACGCATTGATCTGATCCACAGCTTCTTAAGAGAGAGTAAGCCAAAATACTGGTTATGTTCCTAAGCCCTGTCTGTGTAAAGTAGCAGGTGAAGAGCCAGTGAAAAAGTATACAGTCTGACTCCCATAACCGCAACACCAGCGTCAGAGTGGGAAACCGGAGAACTCAGGTACGTCTGACGAAACTGCTGGGGCGATAGGAGTTGAAGATTCGAATAAGTGCGCGCACCATCTGATTGGTGAACTGGATTCCCAAGGTAAAACAAACTGGAGATTAAATAACCGCTGACGAGCGGCATCTTCAGCATTACTCTGTGATCTATTATTCGACCAGGGGCAGCACAGGCACCAGTGAAACCATTTGAGCTGCCTGCATGAAAAAATAAGGTATCATGTCCCTAAGTTTTTAAAAGGTGAAACGTTGAACTGAACATTAACGGTACTATATAGACATAACTTTGACACATCAACAAAGCGTTTAATTGGAACCTTATAGGAGATATTGAATGGGCAAACAAATTCATTGAACTAACCCGTGCAGGTTGTTGTAACAAATTATAACAAACTGAACTGTATATTACTGAATAATTAACTGCTGTTGCAACGTTGTATCAAGTTTATATATGTTTATATATATTTATAACAAGTGTATTATATATTGAATTTTAATATTGATGAGTTTTTATTTGTGAGTTTATATTTGATGAGATTAGTTCTTTTTTTATTGCAAATAATTGTTTAGGATAGGACACCGGTGTCTTGTAGTTGATTGAATGAATTTGAGCAAACAATATTTTATGTAAATTTTTTACAATAGAAAATAAAATTGTATTAATCCATTTACTGTAAGCAATTAATTATTATTACTTGAATGACATCTCTATATGGATGGAACGATAAATGTTTGGCAGACTAGGAAATTGAATTAATAAGCCCAAAACGGATAGCCTCTTTGGGGCGCTCCCCACAATCTTTGTTTTTTGGAGTAAATGGAAGGGGACATCCTAAAACATTTAATGTGAAAATGGCTTAATGTAGCTTAATGAGTAAAAAAGTGGCCAAATGTTAATCAATTGCTGCATAATTTTGCACAACCCAAGATTTCCACTATCCAAGCCTATCCTAGAAGTTTCATGGATTTTGGAATTCCACAAGGCAAATGAGTGACATTAAGCTTGTTTTTTGGGGAGCTTAATGTGGCTTAACGTACAAAATTGAACTTAGATGTTAACCAATTTCCACCAAACTTACCACAATACATTAATCTATGGATTCAAACATATTCTGAAAATTTCAGAACATTTGATAAAACAAACCAAAAGTTATTCCCATTTAACTATTTTTTTACAATCCTAAAACATTTAATGTGAGCAGCTTAATGTAAAAATAGCTTAATGTACCAAAATTCACCTAAACATCGATCAATTGCCTTGAAACTTGGCACAAACTCAGTTTGTCACTTTCCAAACCTATCCTAGAAGTTTCATGGTATTTGGTTTCCCACAAGGCAAATGAGTGACATTAAGCTTGTTTTTTGGGGAGCTTAATGTGGCTTAACGTACAAAATTGAACTTAGATCTTAACCAATTTCCCCCAAACTTCTCACAATATATTAATCTATCTATTCAAACATATTCTGAAAATTTCAGGAAATTTGATAAAACATACCAAAAGTTATTCGCATTTAACAATTTTTTTACAATCCTAAAACATTTAATGTGAGCAGCTTAATGTAAAAAGAGCTTAATGTACCAAAATTCTCCAAAACTTCAACCAATTGCCTTGAAACTTGGCACAAACTCAGTTTTTCACTTTCCGAACCTATCCTAGAAGTTTCATGGATTTTGGTGTCCCACAAGGCAAATGAGTGACATTAAGCTTGTTTTTTGGGGAGCTTAATGTGGCTTAATGAGTAAAAAAGTGGCCAAATGTTAATCAATTGCTGCTTAATTTTGCACAACCCAAGATTTTCACTATCCAAGCCTATCCTAGAAGTTTCATGGATTTTGGAATTCCACAAGGGAAATGAGTGACATTAAGCTTGTTTTTTGGGGTGCTTAATGTGACTTAACGTACAAAATTAAACTTAGATCTTAACCAATTTCCCCCAAACTTCTCACAATACATTAATCTATCTATTCAAACATATTCTGAAAATGTCAGAACATTTGATAAAACATACCAAAAGTTATTCGAATTTAACAATTTTTTTACAATCCTAAAACATTTAATGTGAGCAGCTTAATGTAAAAAGAGCTTAATGTACCAAAATTCACCTAAACATTGATCAAATGCCTTGAAACTTGGCACAAACTCAGTTTGTCACTTTCCAAACCTATCCTAGAAGTTTCATGGTATTTAGTTTCCCACAAGGCAAATGAGTGACATTAAACTCGTTTTTTTGGGGAGCTTAATGTGGCTTAACGTACAAAATTGAACTTAGATCTTAACCAATTTCCCCCAAACTTCTCACAATATATTAATCTATCTATTCAAAGATATTCTGAAAATTTCAGGAAATTTGATAAAACATACCAAAAGTTATTCGCATTTAACAATTTTTTTACAATCCTAAAACATTTAATGTGAGCAGCTTAATGTAAAAAGAGCTTAATGTACCAAAATTCACCAAAACTTCAACCAATTGCCTTGAAACTTGGCACAAACTCAGTTTTTCACTTTCCGAACCTATCCTAGAAGTTTCAAGGATTTTGGTGTCCCACAAGGCAAATGAGTGACATTAAGCTTGTTTTTTGGGGAGCTTAATGTGGCTTAATGAGTAAAAAAGTGGCCAAATGTTAATCAATTGCTGCATAATTTTGCACAACCCAAGATTTTCACTATCCAAGCCTATCCTAGAAGTTTCATGGATTTTGGAATTCCACAAGGGAAATGAGTAACATTAAGCTTGTTTTTTGGGGTGCTTAATGTGGCTTAACGTACAGAATTGAACTTAGATGTTAACCAATTTCCACCAAACTTACCACAATACATTAATCTATCGATTCAAACATATTCTGAAAATGTCAGAAAATTTGATAAAACATACCAAAAGTTATTCACATTTAACTATTTTTTTACAATCCTAAAACATTTAATGTGAGCAGCTTAATGTAAAAATAGCTTAATGTACCAAAATTCACCTAAACATTGATCAATTGCCTTGAAACTTGGCACAAACTCAGTTTGTCACTTTCCAAACCTATCCTAGAAGTTTCATGGTATTTGGTTTCCCACAAGGCAAATGAGTGACATTAAGCTTGTTTTTTGGGGAGCTTAATATGGCTACAAAATTTAACTTAGATCTTAACCAATTTCCCACAAACTTCTCACAATATATTAATCTATCTATTCAAACATATTCTGAAAATTTCAGGAAATTTGATAAAACATACCAAAAGTTATTCGCATTTAACAATTTTTTTACAATCCTAAAACATTTAATGTGAGCAGCTTAATGTAAAAAAAAAAATGTACCAAAATTTACCAAAACTTCAATCAATTGCCTTGAAACTTAACACAAACTCAGTTTTTCACTTTCCAAACCTATCCTAGAAGTTTCATGGATTTTGGTGTCCCACAAGGCAAATGAGTGACATTAAGCTTGTTTTTTAGGGAGCTTAATGTGGCTTAATGAGTAAAAAAGTGGCCAAATGTTAATCAATTGCTGCATAATTTTGCACAACCCAAGATTTCCACTATCCAAGCCTATCCTAGAAGTTTCATGGATTTTGGTTTTCCACAAGGCGAATGAGTGACATTAAGCTTGTTTTTTGGGAGCTTAATGTGGCTTAACGTACAAAATTAAACTTATATCTTAACCAATTTCCCCCAAACTTCTCACAATACATTAATCTATCTATTCAAACATATTCTGAAAATTTCAGAACATTTGATAAAACATACCAAAAGTTATTCGAATTTAACAATTTTTTTACAATCCTAAAACATTAAATGTGAGCAGCTTAATGTAAAAAGAGCTTAATGTACCAAAATTCACCTAAACATCAATAAATTGCCTTGAAACTTGGTACAAACTCAGTTTGTCACTTTCCAAACCTATCCTAGAAGTTTCATAGATTTTGGTGTCCCACAAGGCAAATGAGTGACATTAAGCTTGTTTTTTGGGGAGCTTAATGTGGCTTAATGAGTAAAAAAGTGGCCAAATGTTAATCAATTGCTGCATAATTTTGCACAACCCAAGATTTTCACTATCCAAGCCTATCCTAGAAGTTTCATGGATTTTGGAATTCCACAAGGGAAATGAGTGACATTAAGCTTGTTTTTTGGGGTGCTTAATGTGGCTTAACGTACAAAATTGAACTTAGATGTTAACCAATTTCCACCAAACTTACCACAATACATTAATCTATCGATTCAAACATATTCTGAAAATGTCAGAACATTTGATAAAACATACCAAAAGTTATTCACATTTAACTATTTTTTTACAATCCTAAAACATTTAATGTGAGCAGCTTAATGTAAAAATAGCTTAATGTACCAAAATTCACCTAAACATCGATCAATTGCCTTGAAACTTGGCACAAACTCAGTTTGTCACTTTCCAAACCTATCCTAGAAGTTTCATGGTATTTGGTTTCCCACAAGGCAAATGAGTGACATTAAGCTTGTTTTTTGGGGAGCTTAATATGGCTTAACGTACAAAATTGAACTTAGATCTTAACCAATTTCCCACAAACTTCTCACAATATATTAATCTATCTATTCAAACATATTCTGAAAATTTCAGGAAATTTGATAAAACATACCAAAAGTTATTCGCATTTAACAATTTTTTTACAATCCTAAAACATTTAATGTGAGCAGCTTAATGTAAAAAGAGCTTAATGTACCAAAATTCACCAAAACTTCAATCAATTGCCTTGAAACTTGGCACAAACTCAGTTTTTCACTTTCCAAACCTATCCTAGAAGTTTCATGGATTTTGGTGTCCCACAAGGCGAATGAGTGACATTAAGCTTGTTTTTTGGGAGCTTAATGTGGCTTAACGTACAAAATTAAACTTATATCTTAACCAATTTCCCCCAAACTTCTCACAATACATTAATCTATCTATTCAAACATATTCTGAAAATTTCAGAACATTTGATAAAACATACCAAAAGTTATTCGAATTTAACAATTTTTTTACAATCCTAAAACATTTAATGTGAGCAGCTTAATGTAAAAAGAGCTTAATGTACCAAAATTCACCTAAACATCAATAAATTGCCTTGAAACTTGGCACAAACTCAGTTTGTCACTTTCCAAACCTATCCTAGAAGTTTCATGGAATTTGGTTTCCCACAAGGCAAATGAGTGACATTAAGCTTGCTTTTTGGGGAGCTTAATGTGGCTTAACGTACAAAATTGAACTTAGATCTTAACCAATTTCCCCCAAACTTCTCACAATACATTAATCTATCTATTCAAACATATTCTGAAAATTTCAGGAAATTTGATAAAACATACAAAACGTTATTCACATTTAACAATTTTTTTACAATCCTAAAACATTTAATGTGAGCAGCTTAATGTAAAAAGAGCTTAAAGTACCAAAATTCACCAAAACTTCAATTAATTGCCTTGAAACTTGGCACAAAATCAGTTTTTCACTTTTCAAACGTATCCTAGAAGTTTCATGGATTTTGTTGTCCCACAAGGCAAATGAGTGACATTAAGCTTGTTTTTTGGGGAGCTTAATGTGGCTTAATGAGTAAGAAAGTGGCCAAATATTAATCAATTGCTGCATAATTTTGCACAACCCAAGATTTCCACTATCCAAGCTTATCCTAGAAGTTTCATGGCATTTGGTGTCACACAAGGCAAATGAGTGACATTAAGCTTGTTTTTTGGGGAGCTTAGAGTGGCCTAACATACAAAATTGAACTCAGATCTTAACCAATTTCCCCCAAACTTCCCACAATACATTAATCTATCTATTCAAACATATTCTGAAAATTTCAGGAAATTTGATAAAACATACCAAAGGTTATTTACATTTAATAATTTTTTTACAATCCTAAAACATTTAATGTGAGCAGTTTAATGTAAAAACAGCTTAATGTACCAAAATTCACCAAAACTTCAATCAATTGCCTTGAAACTTGGCACAAACTCAGTTTGTCATTTTCCAAACCTATCCTAGAAGTTTCATGGATTTTGGTTTCCCACAAGGCAAATGAGTGACATTAAGCTTGTTTTTTGGGGAGCTTAATGTGGCTTAACGTACAAAATTGAACTTAGATGTTAACCAATTTCCCTCAAACTTCCCATAATACATTAATCTATCTGTTTAAACATATTGTGAAAATGTAAGGACATTTGATAAAACATAACAAAAGTTATTCACATTTAAATATGTTTTTAACAATCCTAAAACATTTCGGGGCCCATTTATTAAGCTCCGTATGGAGCTTGAGGGCCCATGTTTCTGTCGAGCCTTTAGGCTTGCCAGAAACACCAGTTATGAAGCAGCGGTCTAAAGACCCCTGCTCCATAACCTGTCCGCCTGCTCTGAGGAAGCAGACAGACATCGCCGCATTTCAACCCAATCGAATACGATCAGGTTGATTGACAGCCCCCTGGTGCAATGCTGAATGTGGAGATCGTATTGCTCTCCGCATTCAGCGATGTCTGTCGGACATGATCCGCTGATCGGATCATGTCAGACAGACACATAATAAATAGGCCCCTTCATGTGAATGGCTTAACGCAAAAAAGAGCTTAATGTACCAAAATTTGCCTAAACATCAATCAATTGCCTTGAAACTTGGCACAAACTCAGTTTTTCACTTTCAAAACCTATCCAAGAAGTTTCATGGATTTTGTTTTCCCACAAGGCAAATAAGTGATATTAAGCTTGTTTTTTTGGGGCGCTTAATGTGGCTTAACGTACAAAATTGAACTTAGATGTTAACCAATTTCCCCCAAACTGCTCACAATACATTGATCTATCTATTCAAATATATTCTGAAAAATTTAGGACATTTGATAAAATATACCAAAAGTTATTTACATTAAACCATTTTTTTACAATCCTAAAACATTTAGGGGCCAATTTATCAAAGCTTCAACTGATAATAAGATGGAATCCACTAGAATCTCACGTCATATCTGATGCGAATGGAATCTGCCGTAATTATCAAAGTGTCAAGATCGTCAAATGTTGAAATGTGTGACATAATATACCCTCCCTCAATCTCAATCTGACGCAGATCGATGCTTGCATCATCCCAGATGTTTCGAATACACATTCGACTCTATATGACTATATGACTCTTTTTCCAATTTACCAAACATTTAACAGGTACACTTGCGTCTATTCCAGCGCAGCATACCGATCGTTCAAACCGCTACCCTTGAGGCCGCGGATGACATAGAAATCAATTGGAGTCTGAAAACACAGGAAGGTTATGTTCGATGCTGCAAGACGATAAAGCATATTAGATAATAAAAGTAAATTATAAACTTTATTAAAATTCTATACTCTTTCTAAATCAAACAATATTATTGCTCCAAATTTGGTGCAAAGTAATGCTTCAATTTTGATGCACTAGTAGATATAGGGATAAAAATGAAATACATTACTACTTATGGATTATGTTACAAATCAAATTTAAATATACATTGTATAGTATCACTAACGAATAAAATTGCTCGATACTTGTGTCATTGATCACCCATCAGAACTTGTAAGTGCTATCTGTTACATTGTGTATTATACTTTGAAAGTATCTATATGTGTAATTAGTATTAAAGATAAACATTGATGCTGACATTAGGACACACAATGTAATATTTTAGACAATGATTTTAAAAATTTGAATGATGTTTGATTCAATATAATCTTAAACTGATAGCTCAAAGGGATAGCCCACATAACATTAAACTGTCATGATTCAGATACAGCAGAAATTAAAATCACCTCTTTACTGTCATGCTATTTTTAGTGTATTTCTTCCTTCTCTTGAATTTCATTTTCATTAAGAAATGTCATCTTATATGCCAGACGATTTTATAACACCTGTGTAGGGGTGGTTTTTAAAACTAGATTGCAATCCAGAGGGGTTACACAGGTACAGAGAGAAAACTGGCCCAGCTCTTAAAATATCCATTGATTGTAAATAAATACATATGATACCCTGATGACATGTTATATTCACAATTATTCCTGCTCAGAATAATAATACATTTACACTATATACATATATTGGTATAAATAAACACAGAGACATGAAAGGCAACATTGTTTAGAACAAAAAAAGGAATTTAGGGACATGTAAATATGTTTGCAAAAGATTTCTGACATAACACACACACTCACACACACACACATATATATATATATATATATATATATATATATATATATATATATATATATATATATATATATATATATATGCAAATTATGACACTTAGGGAAGTCTCCCTATGTGTGATGCAGGAATCCAGACATGGACCCGTTGCTCAGTGTGCCTAGAGGGATATGTCTGCACCTCACTGACGAGGCCCACAATAGGCCGAAACGTACGTCTGGGGTTTTGCTGTATCTCTCGTTCAGAGAGGGATTGCCTGGTATTTCGGTGCTGGGCTGTACTGTGAAGTCAGGATCAGACTGATATGCTTCAGGAAAGTTCTTCTCTGTGAAAGGCACATGTTGGGCAAAAAGAGGCTGCTTCTTGGGTGGTAACTAGCCATAGAACAAGCTATTATGCTATTGTTCGTTCTCAGGTTGAGCGCTTCTCTCAGGAAAAAACCTGAATAACTGCAACATCGATGACTGTTAGTTAACAACAGTCCGATGCTCATCGCACCATACTTGACGCACGTGTTTTTGACGTGTTTTTTTATAAATAAGAGCATTGTATGTGGATCCGCGGCAGCAATGTCTGGCGAGCATATTGATGCCTGCAAACACACCGAGATTGACGCTTTGATAAATAAGCCCCCATATGTTTTACGATTGTAAAAAAACTGTTAAATGTAAATAACTTTTGGTATGTTTTATCAAATGTCCTGAAAATTTTAGAATATGTTTGAATAGATAGATTAATTAATGTATTGTGGGACGTTTGGGGGAAATTGGTTAACATCTAAGTTAAATTTTGTACGTTAAGCCACATTAAGCTCCCCAAAAAGCAAGCTTAATGTCACTCATTTGCCTTGTGGGACACCAAAATCCATGAAACTTCTAGGATAGGTTTGGAAAGTGAAAAACTGAGTTTGTGCCAAGTTTCAAGGCAATTGATTGAAGTTTTGGTGAATTTTGGTACATTAAGCTCTTTTTACATTAAGCTGCTCACATTAAATGTTTTAGGATTGTAAAAAAATTGTTAAATGCGAATAACTTTTGGTATGTTTTATCAAATTTCCTGAAATTTTCAGAATATGTTTGAATAGATAGATTAATATATTGTGAGAAGTTTGGGGGAAATTGGTTAAGATCTAAGTTCAATTTTGTACGTTAAGCCACATTAAGCTCCCAAAAAACAAGCTTAATGTCACTCATTTGCCTTGTGGGAAACCAAATACCATGAAACTTCTAGGATAGGTTTGGAAAGTGACAAACTGAGTTTGTGCCAAGTTTCAAGGCAATTGATCGATGTTTAGGTGAAATTTGGTACATTAAGCTCTTTTTACATTAAGCTGCTCACATTAAATGTTTTAAGATTGTAAAAAAATAGTTAAATGTGAATAACTTTTGGTATGTTTTATCAAATGTTCTGTCATTTTCAGAATATGTTTGAATCGATAGATTAATGTATTGTGGTAAGTTTGGTGGAAATTGGTTAACATCTAAGTTCAATTTTGTACGTTAAGCCACATTAAGCTCCCCAAAAAACAAGCTTAATGTCACTCATATCCCTTGTGGAATTCCAAAATCCATGAAACTTCTAGGATAGGCTTGGATAGTGAAAATCTTGGGTTGTGCAAAATTATGCAGCAATTGATTAACATTTGGCCACTTTTTTACTCATTAAGCCACATTAAGCTCCCCAAAAAACAAGCTTAATGTCACTCATTTGCCTTGTGGGACACCAAAATCCATGAAACTTCTAGGATAGGTTTGGAAAGTGAAAAACTGAGTTTGTGCCAAGTTTTAAGGCAATTGATTGAAGTTTTGGTGAATTTTGGTACATTAAGCTCTTTTTACATTAAGCTGCTCACATTAAATGTTTTAGGATTGTAAAAAAATTGTTAAATGTGAATAACTTTTGGTATGTTTTATCAAATGTTCTGAAATTTTCAGAATATGTTTGAATTCATAGATTAATGTATTGTGGTAAATTTGGTTGAAATTGGTTAACATCTAAGTTCAATTTTGTACGTTAAGCCACATTAAGCTCCCCAAAAAACAAGCTTAATGTCACTCATTTGCCTTGTGGAATTCCAAAATCCATGAAACTTCTAGGATAGGCTTGGATAGTGGAAATCTTGGGTTGTGCAAAATTATGCAGCAATTGATTAACATTTGGCCACTTTTTTACTCATTAAGCTACATTAAGCCATTTTCACATTAAATGTTTTAGGATGTCCCAATGGAAGCACACACAGTCATCCTTTAGGTGTGAGGAGTTTGCAATTAGTGCACTATTTAAAGGGACACTCAAGTGAAAATCAACTCTTACGATTCAGATTAAACATGCAGTTTTAAGACACTTTACTTTTAGACAAGATCCTACTGAGAATGTGCGCAAGCTCACAGGGTATACGAGTCTGTGATTGGCTGATGTCTGTCACATGATACAGGGGGCTGGACAATGGGAGAAAACATAAATTTGCCAGAAATAAATCTACTGCTTATTTGAAATTCAGAGTAGGTGTAAAATCATTGTCTTGTTATTATGCCATTGTTCATTAGGCAATTCTACTGCATTTAGTGGTCCTTAAGTTTTCTTTGCTGAAGCCCCTGTTCCAGTTGCTATCTTAGCTCAGACTTTTTGTTGCTGATTTTTACCTTGCCCCTGTCTATGAGTTATGATTGTTATTTTGTGCTTCTGCTGCCCAGCTACTGCTTAATTGGATCCTGTTTTTGTCTTTTGTTGCCTGTTTGACGACTCTACCCTCCTGCCAGCTACAGAGGTACATGCCTCAAGCTTACCTGCTACATAGGTAGCTGCCTCCTGCCAGCCAGCTACCTTCCTCGCTGTGGTTCCATACACAGTCTTGCCTACTTGAGGAATCTATCACAGACCAGCTTACTAGTGCAACCTGCCACAGACCAGCTTACTACAGATATCTGTCACAGCAGACCTGTCAGCCAGTAATTCTTGTCACACACCAGCTGCAGACTGCAAGTCCTGTGTCAAGTTCAGTGTATCCTTACAGACCTTACTGTGGTTCCATACACATTCTTGCCTACTTGAGGAATCTATCACAGACCAGCTTACTATTGCAACCTGCCACAGACCAGCTTACTACAGATATCTGTCACAGACATGCCAGCCAGTAATTCTTGTCACACACCTGCCGCAGACTGCAAGTCCTGTGTCAAGTTCAGTGTATCCTTACAGATCTGCCTGTGTACCTTTATTTTCTCCCTTAATATATTATATTCAGTGCTTATTCTGCTTCATTATGCCTAAAAAAGAGTAATAGATTAGGAAAACATGTTTCACTGACCCATTTAAGCCAACAGTAATCAACTAAGCGTGACACCTCAGTACCAGATTTTCACAAACTCAACCCAGCTCAGCTGAGCATGACCATAACAATCTGTAATCTTTTCATCATGTAAAACGGATACAATAAATAATGTATCTAAACAGTAGCCATGTTTATACTACATATGTTATATAAATAATGGTGCCGAACAGGATGAAAATGTAAAGTTAAAAAGGCACTATTATTTGATAATCAGACAGGTTAGATGTAATCGTAAGCCTAACATCTATACACCTCTGTGGCATTAATGCTCTAACTCCCTCAGTGTTATGTATACTGGGCAAGATTACAAGTCGCGCGTTATGAGTTTTCTGTGCGCAATGTGGTCTTTTCGCACTCAATTTCAATTGCACAGCTATTACAAGTTTTAAAAAATCGCGATTTTTTTTAACACTGTCTAATAAAAATTATTTTAAAAAAATATTGCACAAAAAAGTTATAAGGGCTCAAAGATATGAGATCTCGGGTGTTTGAAAACCCCTCTGTGTCCCTCTCTGCATCCGGCAGCGGTGATGCCGATTGTTGGTGGCATGAGAGGGTTAGGAGGGAGGCGGGTGGGTGGCCCATCATTGGAGGGGGGCGGTAAAAAAGTTTTTTAGAGCGGTAGTGAGTGGGAAGGGGGGAGGAGGAGCTCTCATTTTGGCCCGTTTACACAGACTTTAAGACTAGTAGTAAATAAAGGATAATAGGTGTCATATACATTTATCCCCACCAATTAGATTCTTACCCTTGTAGAAGCTTTGCTTTAAAATTAATTTGTGTTCAAAAACAATAAGCATATATGTACCAAACTCAAAGCATCCGTGCTTTGAGGAACCCCGCACTTTCAGGGGTGAGTGTATGAGAAGGTGCAATTTATATATACTGTTATTCTTTATATAGGAATGTTGGTACAGGGATTGGTCATACAGGGGGCAGTGTATACAGGGGGGGGGGTGAATAAGAGCACTGGGCTGTGGGGCCCTGAAAATTTGTCTTACCGAAGTCCCCGCAAATACTAAGGGTGTCCCTGATTCAATACAATGCATTCACCTCTCAAAATATATATAAGAATTATTTCTGTCATATAAACAATACAATTATGGATTTGTAACCATAGAAATTAGGTCAAAAAATCAACTAAGATACCTTCAGATAAGAAAGCAATAGCATCCTTTCTTCCTTATCTATATTATTTTTTACGCCTGGAGTAACCTCTATATTTGCTATTAGGCATGACATTTTGCATACTGTTACTACAGAATGAGATCTGACTTTGCGTGTTTCTAAGACACAGTTGGCAAATAAACTTCTTTTCTCAATGTCAAGTGATCTGTATTATTTCCCTGTCAGTGTTATGAAGAAGGAAAAAAAAAACATTTTTGTAAATCCCTTCCTGCATTCAAAGCCAAACCCTTTTCATGTAAAGTACTGTTAAAGATGCTCTAAGGAAAGGTAAACCAACCTACAAACAATATGTATAATGTAATAGGCGTGATGTTTATAGACTTCCTTCTACTGCGTCTTTAAAAGGGGACCCTGAAGACAAAATTAAATTAGTTTTCTCTTTCAAGCAAAGAACGCTGAAAAAGACAAACACAACAATGGCTTATAACAGAGACACTACTAGGGAAGATGAAGATAAGTATGTATCTATTGATTTATGTGTTAGCTTATTATTTATTTATTTGTCTATCATCTCTCTGTTTTCTCATTTATATATATAATACACATTATATTTTTATATATAATCTGTCTCTTTTCTTATTCATATATATATATATATTTATATATATATATATATATATATATATATATATATATATATATATATATATATATATATATCTTACAGGTACCAGCACTCACTCCTTCCAGCACAGCATCCAGGGTACACTGTAAAAACTTACAAATATCCAAAAGCTACTCTCTGGTATTAAACAATGATAATCCTTTAATAAACTACTTATTAAAGGATTATAACTGTTTAATACTGGAGTGTGCCTGTCTGCTTTTGGATATATATATAAATATTCAATAATATTTTAAAAATTATTATTTTTTTATTTTTTTTAAATCCTTATCTCTGCCTGTTTATTTGATACATTTTTGTTTTGTTTTTACTTTTAAAATGCAAATACTAGTATTTTTTATTTAAACCGACTATTACCTTTCTGATTACATTACTGTACTATCTTTCTGAAGGTACTATGTATACTAAAGTATTTATGATATTGAACTACCATTAAGTTGCATGTATAAGCTGTATTATGACATGTAAATATTGCGTAAATGACAATATTGAGATATTGTGTTCAAGCTGTGCGATTTTACAGATGCAAATTTACAAATATTCTGAGATACAAACTACTTCGAAATCCAACCCTTTTACAGTCACAAGCAGTTTGGATAAAAAAAATTTTTTATCTATCATCTGTGTGTAACAATATCTATATTTATTTTCATATATCTATTAATATGTAACAAAAGTTTCCACAAATACATAAAACTATTAAGCCAGATATGCAAATTTAATAACTGCATGCATATCAAAATAGACACTGATAGATAGGTAGCCAGTTCAAACAACTTTAATTTATGAGCTATATTTAATTATATTTACTTACATTTATCTAAATTTATTCTGGTAAAATTTACCATTGTAGTTTAACTGTAAAATGTATCATGTTAGCAAAAATACTTCCAGTTTAAAACCACATAGGCAACCGGATTATATTTAACTGTTATATCAGTGCTCAACAAATCTGTTTAAAAATTAGGAGCCAGGGATAAAATTCTAGGAGCCAGTGGCTCCCTGGCTCCTGGGTTTGTCGAGCCCTGTGTTATATATTATTCCATCAGCATAAAGAAAAACAAATTGAAAAAGTTATTAAATTCTCAAGTAGGTGTAAGACTAATCTTGTGTGTACTTTCATAACATTGAATATAGATAGATTACAACTTATCAGAAGAAAAAAAACATTATGTGTAACCTTGAAGAAGCGGGGGGGACAAGGGATCCATATTTAAAATGCATTCAGGAATTTCACATTATACAGAACTTAAACAAACTGTTACTGTAAGAACAAAAGGAATATACAATTAGGCTAATTAGGCTGTTTTAGCTTTTAAAAAACAGTCTAAAGCTCTCTGGGCTGGGCTCTCGCCAGCGCTTCTATTTCCATGGTGGAATTGTCTAAAACAACTTTTTACCCTGAAAACAGTGTGTCTCGCTAATGGGGCGTATACCGCATTTTCGTATAGAAAGGAGATGCATACATTACAAAAGTGCACAATTAAATTTGTAATTTAAAAATCATAGGAAATGAATAATAAAAATACCCAGGAAAAAAATTGCATTGTTCAAGTGCATCAGTAATCGTAACAAATATTTTTTTAGTTATTTTTTTTTTAACACTAATGTATGTAAGTTTGAACTTGATAGCCTTCTATCTAGAAAAGATCTAGAATATAGTTTCTAGGTTCATTTGTATATGAAGATTTGTGACATCTTGCTAAATTGTTGAATTTCAATTTATTGATAAAAATGGTGAGTTGTGACATTTGTCACAGCAGTCATTTCCACTCTAAATTCGAGAGAATAATGGTTGGGGATAGGTTGTAACTGGTCTTGCTCTCCAGTTAGAAAATGCCTCTTTGATATAAACCAGTGAATAGCATTTGATGTGTTACCCAAGCCCTACACTTACAATACATAAATGAAAACTATAGCTGTGGTCCTTGTTTACATCAAGAATCCTTGGGGTGAAACATAATTTGAGGAATGTTTGCTTTATATAATAATGCTATTTTCATGCCCACAGATTGGTCCAGTGGATACGTTTATTGACTTTACTTGGCAGCTTTGCGTGCTGCTATAATTTTGCAAGTGGCACTGGATGTTTTAGTTGACGTGATTACTCATTATGGTGCTAAAATATATACTTGTTAAGATAGGAAATACAAATAAGAATAAATGGACACTAAACTCTAAATTTTATTTTAACCAAGTGCATCATTACTTATGTGATCCACTGCCCCGTATTGAAGTTTTTGTTGTTTTTTTTTTTAGTTGTTTTTTTTTTTAAAAAATCCCTGCAAACCAGGCAGTACAGCCAATTAGAGGCTGTACAGCGTATTTCTGCACTCAGTAACAGCTTGCTACATCTCCTACTTTTCTGATCTTTTATAATCAGTAAACAATGTTATAAAGGATCAGGGAAACAAGCAGTGGAACACGCTGTTACTAAGTGTACAAGCATTTTACAGGGCTTTGAAAAGTAAACACTTTAGATCTGTACGGCTGGTGACCTTGCGTTAAATAACCATGGATCAAATTATTGATGGAGGGGGGTGGCACTGGAGGGGACAAATATTCAAAAATTAAGTTATGTGCCCCATTCATTTCAGTACAATTTAATTTACTATAGTACATAAACTATCTTGTATTCCAATTATTAGCAGAAATAACAATGTTATACATTTTGAAACATTCACTTTTATATAAAAGATTAAAAAAAAAAAAAGTCTTATATCCCTTTAAAGAGACATTAGAGTGGAAATAAACTAAAATCTCTTCTAAATGGTTAGAACATTTTATTTTAACATTAGTTTCCCTTGCAAATTAAATGTTTAACCTTGAACATAGTTAAACACATAGTTAAAGCTATGCTGGGGCGATATGAAATTGCAGTTCCAGAGTAGAACAAAGCTGGGGAATGGCAGCAACATGAGTTTCCTAATCAGTCATTTTATGTCTTCTTGCATTGTCATCAATTTTTAGACATTGAGCGGTCATTTTTTATTTTTATATTGCTAGTATAGCTTTTGTAATTTATAAGATTGAAAATCAGGATACTGTATTCTTCACATTTATACTAATTAATGTATACATTTGACAAACATGTCTAAAGTAATGCCACTGTTACAGCAAACCCATGTTCACGTCTCAGCGCAATTATATCTTCCATGAGCATTGCGCAATAATTAAAAGCGTAATTGCGCATCCGTGATGTTTCTTTCTTTAATAGACCTCTATATTGCCACTCAGCTATAAATATACTTAGCAAACTACAGAAATGGTTTTGCTTTAACAGAATTAGTCGAATGTAACATATGGACTGTTTTCATGTGTCCGTGTTATTATTTTATATTTTTTACTATCATTATGTTGTTATATGGAGCCCCTCTGATGTGTCTCTGCAAAAAAAAATTAAAAATCAAAACGTTCCCCCGCTGAAATATACTGTGCTAGTATGCAAATATGTTATATTAAACACTTACCACGATTTAACTATTAAAGGCACACAAAATAAGTGTTCCCAACATTGCAGTTCATTTGTGCACGTTCTAACTGTATAATTAGGACAGCTGGTTGACTCCTTCTGTAGGCGTGTCATTGCGCAATATTGCGAGAAGAATTCTACACTACACAAAAGTATTGTTTGCATTAATGTACTTAAAGGGGCATTCTAATGCAATTCACATGTTCTAATTTGTTAGAAGATGTGATATTTGCGTTAGTGATCAATAGTTCATAAGTTGCTTAATACATGGGTAAAGTTCTGCTTGAGAGCCACATTTCAGCTCCAGAGCAGAACACAAATGATGAGCAAATCATATCTGTCTCCTGCTATGGAGCTGCAATGTATTTAACCTTTGTGGGGGTTAAATATCAATAAATAAATACATATTCAAAAACTAGATATCTCCAAAATATCATGCACATTTCTCTTGTGCTTTAAGAGAGGCTAAATAATATATCACAGTAAGGAGCATGCACAAGTAACCTATCAAATTGTTCAATAATCTATTTCCCAAAATGCTTTCTCTTTCCAAAGACATTAATGAAATTACCTTGTATATCATTGGCATTTTTATTCAAGCGCATTTTGTATTGATTCACTGTAGATTAACAGATCAGTTTATATGCAAGTTACAAACAAAAATAAAACATGAAAACCTAAGGGCTTCATGGACTGAAGAGAAAAGCTTACATCATTCTCTCTAACATGTTTTCATTCTATAAACCATTAAGCATTTCAAGCTTGAAAACAGACTCTATACTATAGACTAATATAGAAAATGTATGGCACAGCCAGAGTATGATGAACTTGCCCCTTAGGTTGAGGTATGGAATTAGTAAACTGACTCATAATCCTGGATTGAAGACTTGGACGTAACCTAGATATGTTGCTTTGACACAGTAAAAAGAAATCCAATTTAAATGAAATTAAAGATCCTGGATGAATTACCAGGCAGCAAGTAGAGTAGTTGAGTATGTCAGAGTCACAGACATTATGAATAGTAGCAGAAAATCAGATTCCAAACAGTCTAAATTCAACATGGGTCATACACAGGATATCAGAAGCAAATGCCGAAATCCTAATCCAAAACATAGTCCATGTCCAAAGCAGAGAAATGCTGTGACTTTGAAGTAAAAGAAAAAACGAAGTAAGAAAATGCAAATTAAAGGTGTTAACTGAGGATTTTTCAACTCATAGAAAACTCTTACTTTAATGCATATAGCCTGAAGGTGTACTAGTTTATGTCAGCAGAACTCAGCATTGTACATATTTGCAATGTCAGAAGCCTAAATAACATAGTCTACTGACACAACGCATTCTATTTTTTGTTGAGCAGGCTTTAAAGGGACAGTAAAGTCCAAAAAAAACTTTCATGTTTCAAATAGGGCATGTAATTTTAAACAACTTTCCAATTTACTTTTATCACCAATTTTGCTTTTTTCTGTTGGTATTCTTAGTTGAAAGCTAAACCTAGGAGGTTCATATGCTAATTTCTTAGACCTTGAAGGCCGCCTCTAATCTAAATGCATTTTGATAGTTTTTCACCACTAGAGGGCATTAGTCCACGTGCTTCATATAGATAACATTGAGCTCATGCACGTGAATTTACCATGGAGACAGCTCTGATTGGCTAAAATGCAAGTCTGTCAAAAGAACTGAAATAAGAGAGCAGTCTGCTAAGACTTAGATACAAGGTAATTACAGAGGTAAAACGTGTATAATTATAACTGTGTTGGTTATGCAAAACTGGGGAATTGGTAATTAAGGGATTATCTATCTTTTAAAACAACAAAAATTCTGGTGTTGACTGTCCCTTTAATGTTTCAAATATTGTCTTTTTTTTAATATGCTATATTTTTACATTGATTTTGTTTATTAGTAGTTGTAGATGAATTTAGTATGACAGTTTAATGTTTTGTTTATTTTTTTATTTTTTAAACAGTAAAATAACTTTAAGGCTTTAGTAATTAAATGGAATATAAGGCTATAGTTTGTCTATACTAAGAATTTCCTACATCATCTTATTAACAAGGACAGACACACATTAAATACTTCAAAGAAATTTGCACATGTTCTAACTGTATAATTAGGACAGCTGGTTGACTCCTTCTGTAGACGTGTCGTTGCGCAATATTGCGAGAAGTACCACGTGACCCCCGTCTATGGAAGAGGAAGAACCATGCGGCCCAGGCCCCCCACGTACAAAAGAAAAAACCTGTGGCCCTAAGTATACAGTTCGATCGTGTGCACAAATTAACTATTTAATGAGCACAATTTAACTGTAACATTGGGAATACTTAACTATTTTGTGCGCACGCAACTATCAGTAAGTTAAATAGCGGTAACTGCTTAAAGGGACAGTCAACACCAGAATCTTTGTTGTTTAAAAAGAAAGATAATCCCTTTATTACCCATTCCCCAGTTTTGCATAACCAACAGTTATATTAATATACTTTTTACCTCTGTGATTACCTTGTATCTAAGCTTCTGCTGACTGCCCCCTTATTTCAGTTCTTTTGACAGACATGCAGTTTAGCCAATCAGTGCAAAGTCCTAGGTCACTTTACGTGCATGAGCTCAATGTTATCTATATGAAACATGTGAACTAATGCCCTCTAGTGGTCAAAATGTATTCAGATTAGAGGCAGTCTTCAAGGTCTAAGAAATTAGCATATGAACCTCCTAGTTTTAGCTTTCAACTAAGAATACCAAGAGAACAAAGCAAAATTGGTGATAAAAGTAAATTGGGAAGTTGTTTAAAATTGCATGCCCTATTTAAAACATGAAAGTTTTTTTTGGACTTGACTGTCCCTTTAATATAATGTGCTCCCAATGTACAACATTGTGATCATGGTATATTACAGTAGGGGAACATTATGATTTTTATTTGCAAAGTGACACCAGAAGGGCTCTGTATAGTTATAATAGCAATGTTACCTCAACAGCAAATGAATGTTCCTGTAGCAAAATGTATCAGTAGATATGCAGCTGTATCCATATGTTAAGACAGCATAAATAACTGCTTTTTTATAGAAATACATATGTTTTAATATTTAAGGTTGGCCAACCTATACTTTCTTTATTATATTAGATATAGTGAGAGATCTCTCTCAGCGTATATAATCTTGATTCTCTTTTATTTCATTTTATAACCTGCATTGTTATGTTTAAAGTTCAGTAATAAACACATACCTTTATTCATTTATACATAGACTCTGTGTTTTTTAGGGTATACTGGCCATTCCTTGGCGCTGGTGTGTTTTCTCTTTGCATACTATACCTGTTTCTTTGGGACCTTTAGAGGAAGTCCTATCTTAACACACCTGCCATACCCTCTTTTTCCAGCGCAATCTATCACTTCTTTCCCTTGTTAAATCTATCCCTAGGTGTTAAATCACTACCTTTTTATTATGCACGTATTAATTATGCAATTCTACTGCACTGAGTGGTCCTTTAACTTGTCTAGAAGGAATCAGAATCACATAACAGGTGGGGATGTTGCCTTCAGTAGCCAGGGTGGGCAGTCAGTACTGCAGTAATTAGCGTTAGGGCAGGGAAGCAGACACAGATTTACAAACACCAATACTATTTTACCCCTGGGGTAAATACCATATGCAATATATCAGAATTTAGACTGGAATTCTTTAAAATGTGTTACAGCTCAAGTGAAACCTAATTTCTTTTTTCATGATTCAGATAGAGCATACCATTTTAAACAACTTTCCAATTGTTTATCAATTTTGCCACATTCTCTTGGTATCATTTATTGAAGAAGCAGAAACGCACTGCTGGGAGTTAGCTGAACACGTTAGTAAGCCAATAATAAAAGGTATATATGTGCAGCCGCCAATCAGCAGCTAGATCCCACCTCATGAGCCTACCTAGGTATAGTTTTCAACAAAGGATACAAAGTGAACAAAGCAAATGAGATAATAGAAGAAAATTGGAAAGATGTTTAAAATTGTATTCTCTATTTGAATCATGAAATATTTTGGGGGGGATTTCATGTCCCTTTAACTATGTGCAGACTGTCTATCCTTAGCATTTAGTCACTTTTCTCCTATTTTAGCAATCTCTTCCTTTGAAAAGATGTCTCTTCTATAATTCTCCCCTCACAACATATCTCTCATCTACCTCCTTCCATCTCTGTAAGGTTATATTTTATACATTTAAGTTTTATGTAAACTTATTTTTTATTACGTATATAACTATGTTAGTCCATAAACTTACAAAAAAAGTCAGCAGCGAATACGTTCGTTATGAGAATAAAGTAAGATAAAAATACAATTTGAAATGAGCTTTGTGAAGTTGGCACCCCATGTAAATACAATGGCCCATATTTATCAAGCACCGTACGGAGCTTGAAGGGCCGTGTTTCTGGCGAGTCTTTAGACTCGCCAAAAACACAAGTTATGAAGCAGCGGTCACAAAGACCGCTGCTCCATAACCTGTCCGCCTGCTCTGAGCAGGTGGACAGACATCGCCGGAAATCAACCTGATCGAGTACGATCGGGTTGATTGACACCCCCCTGCTGGCGGCCCATTGGCCGCGAGTCTGCAGGGGGCGGCGTTGCACCAGCAGCTCTTGTGAGCTGCTGGTGCAATGCTGAATACGGCGAGCGTATTGCTTGCCGTATTCAGCGAGGTCGGATCAAGTCCGCTAGACCTTGATAAATAGAGGTCATTGTGAATACAAATATACCATTTGTTAGTGCTATGTGCAATTAGTAATTTCTCAACACAAATCTATTACATACGTATATTCAAACAGCTATTCATGAGAATATATTGGCAACTATGTACCTTAAAGGAATTTTATTGAATTATTTTGCAAACAGATTCAGAAGAAGCTGGGATCCATTTCTGGTAAAACCAGTGCTCGATGAGGAAGAGAAAACATCAAAATTTGTTCTAGGACTTATTAAGATTATTTGTACCATTGTTGGACTTCTGGTTTTAATTTCTGGAGCTTTAAGCAAGGTATGATTTCTGCTTATTATTATTTTGAGGATTCCTCTCATTTGTATTTTGCATGCATTATTTTATCATTAATCCTCTTTTAATAATCACTACAACATTTACAAAACAAGAAACATATTCAAGTTAAAAGCTAAATATATATATATATATATATACATACATATATATATAAGGCAAGAAAAACGTGTATAAAAAAAATATTTCCAAAACACAGAACTGCGCTCTAAATAAACCTCTTATTTATAATCAATAAAATTATTTTCCACAACTCTGTGTGTTTAATCAATAAATTATTTTCCACAACTCTGTGTGTTTAATGTGTCACCAATATTTAAAATGTTTGTATATATTTGGTAGGCACAATATTGAGTATGTATATGATAAGTAATAAAATTAAATAAACATATACAAATGTTCCAAACTTAAAACTATTTACAATATAGTATATAGTTTTGAAAAGGATAAACTTGTTAGATCCCACGCAGTGGTGAGGATAAGATATAGGTTCGGCTGCTATATCCTGATGATCCTCCGAAATCTCATGGAATAGGGTAGAAATCTGTAGACAAGTAGAAAAGGAAGCGCACAGAGGCACCTACATAGTGCAAATCAATTTAATCATACAGAAGAACATATACATTAAAAAACAAGTCCCCCGTAGGGTATCTACTCACAAGAGTCAACCTCAAACTTATGAGGTATGTGCAGGCGTGTCAATAAATATGTGGCTAAGAACCGCTGTTCTCCTTAAAGGGACACTGAACCCAAATTTTTTCTTTCGTGATTCAGATAGAGCATGCAATTTTAAGCAACTTTCTAATTTACTCCTATTAGCAATTTTTCTTCGTTTTCTTTCTATCTTTATTTGAAAAATAAAGCATCTAAGCTTTTTTTGGCGTTCAGAACTCTGGACAGCACTTTTTTATTGGTGGAGGAATTTATCCACCAATCAGCAAGGACAACCCAGGTTGTTCACCAAAAATGGGCCGGCATCTAAACTTACATTCTTGCATTTCAAATAAAGATACCAAGAGAATGAAGAAAATTTGATAATAGGAGTAAATTAGAAAGTTGCTTAAAATGTCATGCTCTATCTGAATCATGAAAGAAAAATTTTGGGTACAGTGTCCCTTTAATCTGTCCAGGACACTTGAAAGCGTGTGCCGAATTTCGGGGTACCGCTATTGGAGAAAATGGTCTCACAAATTATTCCAATATACCCTTCAGTTAGTGGCGTCCACTCAAGCCAAAAGTTCTTTCCGCAAAGTTTTTCAAACACTGTTCATCCAGTTTTACATATATATATATATATATATATATATATATATATATATATATATATATTTATATATATGTCATTTACCTGTACCCTGACAGATTTCAGTGAAGTGCTGCTTCCTTCTTGGATCTGAAACCTGAGAGCACAGTTGTAAATTCAGAGCTCAGTGGAGCTGCAGTTGTCCTGACAGCTGATCCAGGGAGGGGCGCCACTCCGTAGTGGAATGTACACAAAGGTTGAGACAAAAGAATCACGTGCAGATTGACAGTAAATCATCAGATATCCACAAGGCAATATAAAAGCAGGATTAATTCCTTTAGGAGTGCAGTCTGGCAGTTACCAGAGGGAGATGCAGGAAGTTGCAACTCACAGTCTGTGTGTGGCTGAGCAATTGTCCATACAGGAACAAATTACCAAGCCTTATATATATATAAAATCCACCAAAATATTCAGTATAGAAACGACAGGTAACAAAAATAAATAACCTGTAAAGTAAATTGTGTTAATATCATGAAACAACGTGTACTTAATTAAAACATAATTCTGTTATGGATTAAGCAGATATTGACCATTCATTATTTTCTTTTTAGGCTTCTCTATTACTGTAAAGTAAATTGTGTTAATATCATGAAACAACGTGTACTTACTTAAAACATAATTCTGTTATGGATTAAGCAGATATTGACCATTCATTATTTTCTTTTTAGTCTTCTCTATTACTTCTGATAATGATGAATGGAGATTATTCTCTGCATGTTTCAAACAAACCGTTGGCAGCCATTATCATTGGAGCAGTGTTGGTAGCACCAAACGTACTAACGTTACTTAAGAGCCTTTGGAAGGTTTCATTTACCACTTCTTCATGCCCTCCTAGAAAAGACTTGTTCATGGTAAGGTCACTTTAATGGCATTATAGATAACAGCGGAACCTCACATTTTGCAATACTATTCTAGGATAATAATATTAGTTTGTGTCTATTTAGATTTTATTTATCCTAGGACCAGTTGAATACATTGGTCCTCCAACTTTTTTTAATTAGATTTCATTTCAATAAAGTTTATCTCTGATTGAAAACATATTAGACATAAAATGGACACTTTAGGCCAGTGGTTTTCACCCTCCCCAGGGGGGCAATAGAGCATTTAAGGGGAGGTGCAGGAGCAGTGACACTTCACACTATCCAATGGAAACCATAAGCAGCTGAGGGTGTTAATGCCTCCCTTGGAATATAATTATTTAAATGGTAGCATAAGCACCCACTTGAATCATTCTTTTGATGTTAAGACAATTTTTTAAATGATGTCAAGGTTTTGTATATAATAAGCAACTGTCTTCTGCTGCACATGCTGCCAGTGATATAGTTACCGCCTGCCACTTCTGTTAATAACTAAAAATTAAGATATGTTTACATCTTTAATAAGGAAAGAACTTACTGAGCATGTGCATAAGCTCACAGGGTATACGTACAGTATACTAGTCTGTGATTGGCAGAAAAAAAATCTACTGCTTATTTGAAATTCAGAGTAGGTGTTATGGTATTGTCTTTTTTTATTATGCACTTGTTAATTTTGTGATTCTACTGCATTGAGTGGTCCTTTAATATTTTTGTAATAAAGAACTGCTGTTCCACAGAGTGCTGCCTTATCATGGATTAGTGTGTAATTGGGGGTTATACACTCTTTCCATGATTGCAAGCACACGTGAGTTTTTGGTAAATAGTATAATAGAGACACTGAGTGCACCCCTACCATTTTTGTTTTTATGGCTAAAATTTAAGATACTAATATTGACAGTGGCGTCACTAGGGGGTGCGGGCCGCACCTGGGTGACACCCTCCAGGGGGTGACACCACAAACAAAAACATTTTTTTTTTTTTTAATTTTATTGAAATTCAAAGAAATACAATGTAGAGATGCATATATTTTATTATTAAAGGGGCCGGCATTTGTGAACATTAGAGGAAGTTGTAGACACTTCATTTTTTTTGCCACTTGAGCCAGCGCTGCAATTTCAACAAATAGTTTTCCCAGCTGCTTTTTCTTGTTTGTACTTTGCTCCTCCCCTGCCCAATTTCACTATGAATGTTGTGGGCATGCCGTGGGACTTGCGTAGTTGTGCTGCTAGCCTAAACCTGCCTATCTGTGCTCACTGCTCAGTGACGTGTGGAGCAGTGGAGTCACTCACTGCTGTGCTGTTTCTCTAAATGGGAACTGGGAAATTGTGAGGGGGATGCCTGGCACCTGACCGCATGACTGTCTGACACTGTCTCTAAAGTAAAGGAGCCACGTATGATGCCCACCAGACTGGTATGGTTAGAGTACACTAAGTGCACACTCAAGAGGTAGGAGGGGAGGGCGGGCGGGGGTCTGGGGGTGACCAGAGTGCAGAGGTGATTGGCCATAAGAAGCGGTAGGCACGCGGCCAGGGGGTGTGCACTGACAGACTTGGAACAGAGTCAGAGAGCAGAATTTTCATAGTTTGCGCGCCTAAACCTTTTCTTCAATGATTTTTTTTAGAGTGCTCTGTTTATCTTTCATTTGATGCTCTGCTGAGACAGGAAGCAGCTCTAGGCATGAGCTTTATAATTAATGCAGTGCAGTTTACATATTTTGTATGTGTGTGTGTCTGAGTTTTTGTGTGTGTGTGTCTGAGTGTTTTTGTGTGTGTGTGTCAGTGTTTTTGTGTGTGTGCCAGAGTGTTTTTGTGTGTGTGTCTGAGTGTTTTTCTGTGTGTGTTTTTGTTTGTGTGTGTCTGAGTGTGTTTTTAAGTGTGTCTGAGTGTTTTTATGTGTGCGTGCCTGTGTTTTTGTGTGTGTCTGCTCTCTGTAGGGGGGGGTGACACCATAACTTACCGCACCGGGTGACACCAACCCTAGTGACGCCACTGAATATTGATTTACCATAACCACTAGAAAACATATAGATAAAATGTCTGTCTATTGACCAATCACTCTATCAATCTTTCTGTGTGTCTATAAATAATCTGTAGTGATTTCATTAGTAACTGATTTGTGTTTCTTTCTACAGGTTTGCATTTGTCAGAGCTTAGTTGCCCTTGGAACATCAATGCTGATATTAGTGGCAATGCCTCACTTCAACATTATAAGCAACATCATGATCCTTAACAGTGTCTGCTTGATTCCTTCATTTTTTCAAATAATTGACCATGTTAAGAGGCCAACTTGGAAATTGACTATTCCAATTTTATCTGTAGTGTTTCTCATAGCTGGCTACATAATGTTCTTTATAGGATATATCAACATGAACCTTCCAAACATCTATATCTATATCATAATCGCATTGCTTGCAGCATTTTTAATATCCATGAATTGGGTTAAATTTGTTACAGATATCTTTGACCAGAAGAATGACTGCAAAAATATGTTGTACATTTTCAGCAGTCTGGTTAGAATCCTTGTGACTGCAGTTGTTGTAGGAAGCTATATTCCAATTATTGGAGAAGACTGGTCTAAGATAAAACTTGCTACGGCTAAGGAACTTCACCTAGTGATCAGCCTCTTTTGTATCCAAGCTGGGACTTCTGTAATTTGTCATTGGTTTGGAGTTGTGGCATGTAAAATGCATTCAGTTCGAAGAAGTTTTGCTTTGCCTCTAGTGACTACTCCCATTGCTGTTATTATTGCAGTTTTTTGCATTTTTTTTACTTCGGAAGCAGCTAAACAAAGCACTGGTGGGACAGGATATTTAAACATTTCTGTTCTGTGCAACAAAATTAACGTAAATGACAGCCTCAGTGTGGCCCAAAATCTTTTCATGGAAGTGTCCAATAATTTATGTCAAACATTGTCTTTCAGCAACGTTTCAAATCTTGTTATCATAGGCCTAGCTGCACTATGTTGGTACATTGGGTTCATCCTTTGCACTAGCCATGTTTGGAAGTTAAAATTACAAAGGATAGAAAGGACAACTCAACTTTTTATACTCCGTTTATATGAAGCCGCTTTTGTCGATCAATCAATGTTGCTTAACGTAAGAACTCAACCAATAGAAACTGAACAAAATGAAGACAACAGGAGGTAATTACAAGATGATACTGAAAATACCAGTAGCTTGTTTATGACATATGCTAAGATTTGAAGACATGAAAGGGGTAAAGAAAGGCGACCAGTGGCATATTATGGTTTAGGCCAAATAGGACTGTACCTAGGGCAGCAGATTATGGAGGAAGCAAATTTGGAAGGGTCAAGTCATGATGCTTTCATTACTTCAATAGTCTGCAAAATTATTTATTGATTTATTGCAAATTTGTGATTCATGGTGATCTAGTGAGGGCATGTGACCCCCTGTGTATCTCTGGCATCTGACTGTAAGAAACATATAAGACAAAAAGTTTAAATGATTGGAGATGTGAATTCAAGGATAGCAGATTTTCAGTACCTAGCATAGCCCAAACACTACATACACCACTAAAGGCAATGGAGCCGATTTATGAAGCAGTCAAGCTCGTCAGAATCAGAAGTTAAGAAGCAGCGGTCATAAGACCGCTGCTCCTTAACTCGTCTGCCACCTCTGAGGCAGTGGACTGCAATCAGATGGCCGCGAATGTGCAGGGGGTATTGCACAAGCATTTCACGCTACAACGGATCAAGTCTGTCCGACACTTGATAAATCGGCCCCAATGGGTCAGTGATTGTTTATTGTATACAAAAACAAAACAAAAAAAAAACAACACATTTTATAGTTTGTAATTAGCCATTTATATCTTATTGTGCTTCATAAATGTTACATTGAACGAGAAAAACATGTGAGATTGTTGTATGTAATCTATGAAATCTAATGAATTAGATAAAAAATATAGCTCAGGATAAGATCCAAATGTAAATGTTTACTAGATAAAACAGCTTATTTATATGACGATTATATCATAATATTTTTGTCTGCTAATCTTTCCCCCTATCTAAATCTATAGATATTTCCATAAGCACATACTGAGGTAAGCTCAAGATTGTAAACGTGCTCTAAGCACTATAGTGGAGCACTATTGATAGCACAGGATGAGCTATCAATATCTTGGGCACGCTCGCAGAATAGCTCACAAATTGTTATAACACGCAATAAGCGTGGCCTATACTTTCAATAGATAATGCAACCCTGTCTGCTAAACATCTCTCATATTACAAACATTTTGCGCAACTGGAGATATGAAGTAACGTATAACAAAATACATGTAAAATATATTAAAATAAAGTATTACACTCATATAGTTATGCATTTTAAATGTCCTTTTAAAACAGCTTTGATTTCCAAAATTTCAGAAACTCATCATCAGTTAAAGGTTTGCTCCTTTTTATAATGCTTTACAAAATTTATAGAAATATATATTTATTATTCTGTTTCATTTTCTTACAGATCTCAGGACAAAGTCATGATCTATTTGTGCGCTACCATGTGGCATGAGACATTTGATGAAATGCTAAAGATTATGACATCATTGTTCAGGTATTCTCTTTATTTGCCAACAAAGTAGTAGAAGTAGCCTAATTTGACAGTTCACTGGTGAAAAAAAGTAATATAAAAACTGGACATGGCAAAACATTCTACAGACGTGATCTTTTTTTTTCAAATGTATACACATAATTAATGTTTAAAAGTTACTGACAAGATATAGGGCTCCATTTACCAAGCTAAGAGCGAGCTGGAAACGCTAGTTAATTAGCAGCAGTCTGTCCGCGACACTTTAGGAGGCTGATTGAAATCGTCCCAATCCGATCAGATTGGGATGATTGACAGCCCCCTCCTGTGTGCGATTGGCCGCATGCAAGCAGGGGGTGACATTGTACAGCGGATTGTGCAATGATAAATGCGGGTAGCGTACTGCTGCCCGCTTGCAGTGAGGCTATGTGAATAAGGTTTTTGATAGCGAACCTTGTCCACCCGCTGAATGTTAGAGTCCATAGTCTACTTATGTCTGTACAGGAAACAACACAATTAGTTATCTCCGCAAATGTTTAAGATTGTCACAAACTTAAAGAGATATTAAATTGCTGACAACTACAGTAGGATGATTACTACTCATTGTGCTATTGATTTCCTTCTGTATCTGCAGCTTTTTATAGCAGTTCTCTTATTTTAACCAATTACAGAAGCCAGTTGGTAAATCTCTGCATCTTTATACAGGGCGCCGCCATCTTGTAGCACACGCATTGTTGCATCATGTGACAGAAGCGGTGCACTCTTACAGATAAGTGTTGTTACAGGATTTTTGACAGCTGTACCTTGCACTTTGGATTAACAGGCACAATAGAAATCAGAAGATTTTTGTAGTTTCACAGTTTATAAATTACATAAAAAATATAAAAAAATCTCTCACAAATAATATAGAGAAATGCCGCAATACAAAAATATAGAGCTCCCGCTTTGTACGCTAAACTGAAATGCATGATACGGCTTGTTGAGAAGACAACAGTATCAAGGGTACAAGAATATTTAAATTCCAAGATGACGGCCTCAAGTGTGAAGATGCAGAACTAAACTAACTACCAGCACTTTTGAAGGTTAAATAAGAGAATAGCTTTGAAGAGATCTACAGGTGCAGGAAAAGAAACAATAGCAGTGTGAGTAGCAGTTGTACCCAGCAGTTTAAAGGGACACTCAAGTCTAAATTAAAGTTTCATGATTCAGATAGAGCAGGCAATTTTAAGCAACTTTCCAATTAACTTCTTGAGTCATCAGCTCCTACTGAGCATGTGCAAAAATTCTCAGAATATACATCTATGCATTTGTAATTGGATGATGGCTGTAATACACTACTGGGAGCTAGATGTACACATTTGGTGAGAGAAAGAAAAACACATATGTATCTAGCCAACATACCCCAGCCAGCATTCAGGAGTTGTCACTGCTGAGGATATGTATATATGATTTTCAACAAAATAAATAAACAGAACAATGTAAATTTGATAATATAAGTAAATTTAAAGTTGCCTTAAAATTTCATGCTCAGTCAGAATAGTAAAATTTTTAATTTTGACTCTCAACATAACTTTAACAAGCTTCATGGAAGATATTTTAGAAATACAGTGATCAAATACAATATGGTTATTTGTAAGCACATTCTGACAATTAAATATTGGTAGTAAACTAAACCACAATAAGATTGTTTTAAAAAGTGATATTACATTTAAAATTTCAAAATATCAAAATACAGTTTAAAATTTAAACATGATATCAATTTACAAATTTAGAACTTGCTTTTCTGCAGTTTGCTGGATATTTACACAGATTAACGTTTGCTAAGTTGTTTAAAATGAAATTGCTGTAAATTATGTTTTAAAAATACTTTTTATTAATAATTATTGTACATGTTCTATTTGTTAAAGGACCAGTCAACACAGTAGATTTGCATAATCAACAAATGCAAGATAACAAGACAATGCCATAGCACTTAGTCTGAACTTCAAATGAAGTTCTGACAATTTTAAAATTAATGTCTATTTCCACTCCCCCTGTACCATGTGACAGCCATTAGCCAATCAAATGCATATAGGCTTATTCTGTGAATTATTGCACATGCTCAGTAGGAGCTGGTGGTGACACAAAAAGTTTAAATATAAAAACACTGTGCACTTTTTTTAATGGAAGTAAATTGTAAAGTTGTTTAAAATCACATGCTCTATCTGAATAATGAAAGTTTAATTTTGACTTGAGTGTCCCTTTAACTATGTATTACGTAGTTTTTGTGATCTACCATCATGATGTAAGTTTTCATCATGTCCCTGATGATCAAAGGATTCTCCATCTTGGAGATAAATTACAATGCAGATTTCATAGGGGCTGAACTCACTAAATGCTAAAAAAAAGAATTATTTTTTCATTTCAGTATATGAAGAAGAGATAAGCCTAGTGCAATATAGCACTGCATGACAAGAAAGTGTTGTTACACTTTGTTCTTTGTACTTTATATTACTTTACACTTCAGATTGGCTCCTTTCAGTAGTATTGCATTTAAGCTTTCCATTTTCTCTTTTATATTTTAAAATATTTAGATTTAGATCTAGCAGTGATTTTACAATTTCTGAATATGTTTTGAAAGTTTTTGTGTTACAAATTAGAATTATACTTTGTATAATTTCTGTGTATCTTTTACAAAATTCATTTCACTTTGTATTTGCTCCATTGTAAACTTAAAACTGACAGTTTCAGAAAGTGGGAGGGACAGGGCAATTCCCTGGGCTGAACAGAGGATTTCCCAGATGTTTGAAACTCTTTCACATTTCTTGAGAAATTATGTAAGCATTTTAAACAAGCTGATCCGACTTATTTATCTCGTCAGCTGTATGCAGGTGAATGTTGCTTAAAATTCACAAAACATTTATTTTCACAAACAGAAAAGTAATACATACTAAAATATAGACAGAAGTAAGTTAAATTGTAGTGAAAACATTTCGGTTTAATTTGTAATTGATGCAAACTGAGCATTTATATCAGCCCCAGGTCTTCTCCAGTTACATTCTCTCGACAATGGGAAATTTTGTATCCCAGAGAGCTTCATTACTTTTTACAGAATACATTTTTTGTCTCCCTGGAACTACCAGATTTCACCCTTTTTGTTAGAAAATTCAGGGAGTTCAGCCCCTGTGAAATCTGCACAATACTTTCTCTCCAAACCAGAGACTGTTTGATTATCTTGCCCATAAAAATTAATGAAGCACTCTGGGAAACTGAAGCTGACAGTTTTTTAGTTTTATTTTAAATAGAAGAAATGCAAAGTGCAATGTAATTTGTTATAAATACACATAAATAAACAAAATATGATCCTAATTTGTTAAAGTTACGCAGAAGATATAAAAGCATAATCAGAATTTGTAAATTCATAATCCTAAATACACTGCTATATACGAAATAGTGCAAAGTTTAAATGTAATACAATTTTATCTGAAGTGTAAAGTATTATAAAATACAAAGCATTGTGTAAATGCAGCAGAACGGTCATGTCATTCAGTGCTATATTGCACTGGGATGGCCTCTCCTTCACATACAGAAATGCAGGGAATGCCCCTTGGAGAAGTATAGCAAAAGCTGCCTTTTGAAAACTTCACTAGGGATCTCTAGGTGCTGAAGGATCATTTTATATCATCTCACCTGAACGGAGAGCTTTTGATCATCAGGCTCTAAATATCTAAATTCTGTTATAATTAGTCATCTCATTGATTTTTGTGTGTAATAGATTTGGAAATACTGTTTTATTATTTTTTCTTTTTGTTCTCTTGGTAACTTTATTTGAAAAGAAAGAATGTAAGCTTAGGAGCCGGCCCATTTTTGGATCAGCACTTGCTGATTGGTGGCTTAATATAGTTAAATACAAGTAAGACACATTTCTTTGCCATCTTTTGTAATACAATATGCTTTGCATGTTCTCCTGTTATCATTTTGCTTTAGATTGGACAAATACAAAGCTCTTAAAAACAAGGAAGCTTTTGATTTTGAAGCACATATTTATTTTGATGATGCTTTCACTGATGTTTCCGAAGACCAAACTGGAACGAAGTCAAGAAGCGTCAACAGCTATGTAGAATGTCTTGTGTCTGTGATTGAGGAAGTGTACACGTAAGATGATAATAATGGAATAAATTTATATCTATATATTGATTTTATCTGTCTTTCTGTATGTCTGTCTGACTCATCTATCTGTCTATCAGTTTAATTTAATTGTATTATTATTATCAGTGTCTGTCTGTTTCTATCTATCTAGCTATCAATCTATATCTATCTATCTGCTGTCAATTGTATTATTATTGTTTTTGTCATCATTATCTGTCTACTTTTAATTCTATCTATCTATCATCTGTATATTTATCTATCTATCTATCTATATCTATCTATCTATCTATCTATCTATCTATATCTAGCTACCTACCTATCTGACTATCTTAAACTGTGTCAGTTTAATTTGATTGAATTTTTAGTATTGTTATTTCATCATTATCTATTTTTCATGCTATTAATCAATCTGTCTGTCTAGCTAGCTAATTATCTTAAACTGTGAGCTTAAGATAGCTTAAGCTTGCATAGCTTAATTTAATTGCATTGTTATAATAATAGTAATAATAATAAAAAGAAGCAATCATATTGTATCCTCTCTTATGGAGTAGAGCAGATTCTCTCTGAAATATAGTGTTTGTTTTGCATTATTTAGGAGAATGTTTATTTTTATGATATCAATATACAATTAACTCCATAAATAATAATACATCTCAATAACATTTGAGTCTATACTAATGCAATCTTACAACCCAGCAACCAAGATTAAAAATGTATCAGAACACATTATACATCTTTTCTTTTTTCTTCTTGTGCTTATAGTTCATTTATGACTTCTCAAATAATTTCCTTTGATATAAGTCAATGCAATTTTGTATTTCAGTGTGTTCACATTTGACAAACGTGAAGAGCTTTCTAAGAAAAATACCACATATGTTGTACAGCAGAAGATTATAGTGACACCTTATGGCGGTCGGCTGTGCTACACACTTCCACATGGAAACGTCCTATATGTACACCTGAAAGATAAACATAGAATCCGACATAAGAAGAGGTGGTCTCAGGTATTAATACATTGATAAGGTTTTGTTTCTGGAATTACTGTAAATTTCAACTGGCTTTCTTTAAAACCTTACAAAAAATCATGTAAATAAATTTAAACTGGCTTTCTTTAAAACCTTACAAAAAATCATGTAAATAATTAAAGGGACACTGAACCCATTTTTTTTTCTTTCGTGATTCAGAAAGAGTATGACATTTTAAGCAACTTTCTAATTTACTCCTATTATCACATTTTCTTCATTCTCGTGGTATCTTTATTTGAAATGCAAAAATGTAAGTTTAGATGCCGGCCCATTTTTGGTGAACAACCTGGGTTGTTCTTGCTGATTGGTGGATACAATTATCCACCAATAAAAAAAGTGCTGTTTAGAGTCCTTAACCAAAAAAAAAATGCTTAGATTCCTTTTTTTTCAAATAAAGATAGCAAGTAAATTAGAAAATAGGAGTAGATTAGAAAAAATTTGGGTTCAGTGTCCCTTTAAAATGATGGTAACCTTTATGATGTTGCTCGATAGATTATTAATCAGTGTCTTGTGTTTCATATGTATGCATATTTTATCCCTTTAAAGGGACACTGAACCCAATTTTTTTCTTTCATGATTCAGATAGAGCATGACATTTTAAGCAACTTTCTACTTTACTCCTATTATCAAATTTTCTTCATTCTCTTGGTATCTTTATTTGAAATGCAAGAATGTTAGTTTAGATGCCGGCCCATTTTTTGTGAACAACCTGGGTTGTTCTTGCTTATTGGTGGATAAATTAATCCACCAATAAAAAAGTGCTGTCCAGAGTACTGAACCAGAAAAAGCTTAGATGCATTCTTTTTCAAATAAAGACAGAGAAAACAAAGAAAAAATGATACTAGAAGTAAATTAGAAAGTTGCTTAAAATTGCATGCTCTATCTGAATCACGAAAGAAAAAAATTGGATTCAGTGTCCCTTTAAAATGCAAATACATATTATAATTTATTTTACAATTTATAAATGTACCCCCCTCCCAACTGGTCCCCCTTAATGTTCTATTTTTTTATTAGGGTGCCATTTAAAGCATTTAACTAGTTGTGCTTGTTGTTGAACAACTTGCTTACTTCAATGGACATCATGACACAGTAGAGCAACACACTTGCTCTTTCTCCCAGAGTCTTGGTTATATCATTAAAGTGATAGTAAATTTCAGACTTTAACCCCTTAAGGACAAGGTCATTTTTCAATTTCTTTCCCTTAAGGACCAGGGCTATTTTTACATTTCTGCTGTGTTTGTGTTTAGCTGTAATTTTCCTCTTACTCATTTACTGTACCCACACATAATATATACCGTTTTTTTTTCTCGCCACTAAATGGACTTTCTAAAGATTCCATTATTTTCATCATATCTTATAATTTACTATTAAAAATATTATAAAATATGAGGAAAAAATGGAAAAAAACACACTTTTTCTAACTTTGACCCCCAAAATCTGTTACACATCTACAATCACCAAAAAACAACCATGCTAAATAGTTTCTAAATTTTGTCCTGAGTTTAGAAATACCCAATGTTTACATGTTCTTTGCTTTTTTTGCAAGTTATAGGGCAATAAATACAAGTAGCACTTTGCTATTTCCAAACCACTTTTTTTCAAAATGAGCGGTAGTTACATTGGAACCCTGATATCTGTCAGAAATACCTGAATATCCCTTGACATGTATATATAAATATTTTTTAGAAGACATCCCAAAGTATTGATCTAGGCCCATTTTGGTATATTTCATGCCACCATTTCACCTCCAAATGGGATCAAATAAAAAAAAATTGTTCACTTTTTCACAAATTTTTTCACAAACTTTAGGTTTCTCACAGAAATTATTTACAAACAACTTGTGCAATTATGACATAAATGGTTGTAAATGCTTCTCTGGGATCCCCTTTGTTCAGAAATAGCAGACTTATATGGCTTTGGCGTTGCTTTTTGGTAATTAGAAGGCTGCTAAATGCCACTGCGCACCACACTTGTATTATGCCCAGCAGTGAAGGGGTTAATTAGGGAGCATTTAGGGAGCTTGTAGAGTTAATTTTAGCTTTAGTGTAGTAGACAACCCAAAGTATTGATCTAGGCCCATTTTGGTATATTTAATGCCACCATTTCACCGCCAAATGCGATAAAATTTAAAAAAAACGTTACATTTTTCGCAATTTTAGGTTTCTCACTGAAATTATTTACAAACAGCTTGTGCAATTATGGCACAAATGGTTGTAAATGCTTCTCTGGGATCCCCATTACTTATATGGAGTTTTATTAACTAAAGTTTACCATCACTTTCAATTTTAACAGTCATGCTAATTTGATAACCACTATTAAGTAATTTTGTTTATGATGCAATTGATTGTTTTAATCTGAAATTATTAATATCAATACACAGTGCTTAACATATACAGTACATATTGAATGTAAAATTATTCTCTTTGTTTAATATGATACTATTTATTTAATATTTTATCATTTGCAGATCATGTACATGTATTATTTGTTGGGATGGAAGTTATATCGGAAATATTTAAATTTATCAGACAAATCTGAACTTGAGGTAAGTTGTGCTGATAAATTCACTGAGAACATTTTAAATGGTTGTTGGGTTTAAATAACAAATATAGATAACTACAAAGAGGGGTTATAGAAATTTCCTGCTAAGCAAATATAGCTTGGGGGGGTGGGGGGGTTAAATGATAAAATCAGTCAGTCACTCAATCATCAATCAACCAATTAATGTTTCTTTCTATGTATCCATTTAAATATAATCCACCACCAAAGGGTGGCGGATTCATGGAATAAACTTCCATTTGAGGTGGTTAACACAAAGACTGTAAAGGAATTTAAAAATGCCTGGGACATGCATAAGGCTATCCTAAGGAAAAAGTAACATGTAATATGGGTAGACTTGATGGGCCTTTTTGGTTCTTATCTACCGTCAAATTCTATGTTTCTATGTTTCTATACCTAAAAAATAGTTTTTAGGTCCAAACATTTCAGGTTCTATTGTAATTTTAGTACTAACTTTTATTCATTGGATAACCAAAATGTCAGTTATTTTACAGTATATGCCAATAATTTGTTATTATGTTTGGGAAAAACTTTTTTTTTATATGATATGTGTATAAAAGTATGTTTTCAAAGTTCTGCTTTTTTTAATTCTAGAAAGCAAAATCAAACACCTATATTCTTGCACTGGATGGAGACACTGACTTTCAGCCATCAGCTTTATTGCTCTTGGTGGACAGACTAAAAATGTATGAAAAAGTCGGTGCAGCCTGTGGAAGAATACACCCGACGGGCACAGGTATTTATGCCAATATGTATACTGTATACATTTATACATTAATAATGTGTGTATACATGTAGATATATATATATATACTGTGTATTCTCTTAAAGAATACCTTCAACCATGGGATATGCCCCGTTTGTTCATGTGAATATGCTCTGCTGTGCCATTTCACTTTAAATAGATCTGATTTATTTTTGTGCACTTTTCTTCACTTTGTTAGGTCCTATGGTTTGGTATCAGAAGTTTGAATACGCTGTGGGCCATTGGCTGCAAAAGTCCTCAGAGCACGTTTTTGGTTGTGTCCTCTGCAGCCCAGGATGCTTTAGTTTGTTTAGAGCATCTGCACTTATGGATGACAATGTGCTGAAGAAATACACCACAAAAGCAACCGAAGCCTCTCAATACGTCCAGTATGATCAAGGTATTGTTTAACTTATCACCATTTATTGGGGGAACAGGAGACTCTAATATTTGATGATCATAAAAGAAACAGAGGGTAAATTGTATTTGTCCACATAGAACTTCACTTGGAATGATTTTAGAGCAGTAACATTTTTAACAAGAGAAATACAGCATACAATGTAATTGGGGTTTTATGAAACTTCACAACAAAGTAAAATAATCTATGAGATTCAAGCGGATTTAGTGGATGTGGCAATTGAATGAGGTAGAATAAAAGTTCAAAAACTTTAAGATTAGATTTTTTTATTTAAAGGGATATGAAATCCAATCCCCCCCCCGTGATTCAAATAAAAGTTATTCATTTTAGAAAAATGTACTTTTACTGAATAAAATAACTTTTCATGTAATTACCCAATACTATCTCACTTTGTATATTATAAGGTGAAGATCGTTGGCTCTGTACATTGCTACTTCAACAAGGCTGGCGTGTGGAATATAACGCTGCATCCGATGCCTACACAAATGCTCCACAAGAATTTGAAGAATTTTATAATCAACGTAGACGTTGGGGACCGTCTACCATGGCCAATACCCTTGAACTACTGCATAATGGAAGAGAAGCAGTAAAGAAAAATTCATCCATCTCAACTCCCTATATCATTTACCAGATATTTACTATGGCGTCATCAATACTAGGGCCGGCTACTGTCTGCTTAATGATTGCAGGTATATATTGCTAATTATTCAGTAATTCTTCTGTTCAATCCTATATATTATATTTAATTTAAAAAAAAATGAATAATGAATCTAGTTCTTCACACTTCCATGGTAACATTCTCATATACTGTTGTAATGTATTGTTTTTTTTATACTCTAATTTTATGAAACTATAACACAAGACATCTTATTCTTCTGTATAACTTCAGTCTGACTTAAAGGGACAGTCAAGTCAAAATTAAACGTTCATTATTCAGATAGATCACACAATTTTAAACAACTTTCCAATTCACTTCCATTATCTAAATGTGCACAGTCTTTTTATGTGTACAATTTCTGAGGCACCAACTCCTACTGAGTATGTGCAAGATTCACAGAATATACGTGTGTGCAATTTTTGGATTGGCTGATGGCTGTCACATGATGCATTAGGAAGGAAAATGAAACTAACTTTGACATTTGTCAGAAAAAAATCTACTACTCATTTGAAAATTAAACTAAGTGATTTTGCATCTTTATTATACATTTATTGATCACTATATTTTATTGTGTTTAGTGGTCCTTTAATTTCACTAGAAACCAATTAAGTGCAGAAACTTTAGATCTTAGAACACAAATGGAAGAATGAGAAATGAAATACTGGCAAGTAAACTAGAAAAGGGAACATAATACAAGAACTAGACAGATCTTGATCATCTGACAGACATACTTGATATTTCAGTCACTAAGGGAAGAAGATGAATATGAGAAATTACAGCTTTTTAAATCTCATTGTTTAGATCACCATTAAAATACCTGAGAACGCCAACTCTAAACACCACACATAGCTATTTAACACATTTAATAAACACACATCTATTTCTGGTGCTAGTTACATTTATGTAATTTACAGAACACACTTCTAAATAGACCAATCTCCAGAATTCACAGATGAATAAGAAATAAAATCAGAAAAAACTACATATAATCCTATACAATTAAGAATTGTGAAAGTGATGGAAGGTGTTTTAGTAGAGGTGGTAATTAGAGATGGGCGAATGTGTTTATATTGGAATTCGAATGTTAGAACGAATGTTATTGTAGAAATTCGATTTACATAATCAAATGTTGATAAGAATGAATATTCTTAAATATTCTATAATCGAATGCTATTGACATTTTTCCAATGTCACTTTCGATTTCGAATGTTTATAATTAGATCGAATGTCCACATTCACAATTTATCATGTAACATTCGATTTAATACTATTCAGAAGTTCAATAGTTCATGTGGTAGGGAATTTAGTAAATAGATACATAATAGATACAAATATATCAATTCTAATGATTCTTTTTAGAATATTGCATAATTCAAATATTACATTTAAAAAGCCCATTAGAAATACTATTACAATATCAATTCAAATTTTTCAAATTCGAATATTGCATAATTCAAATTGAATTATTAGAAAAATTCAAATCGAATATTATATTTAAACAAATAATTAGAAATACTATTACATTAAACGAATGTTAGAATGTTGTACAAACATTTGAAATTCAAAATGAATGAACGTGTTAAAATTTGTTTCATTTTTTGAATATTGCGAAACATTTGCACATCCCTAATGGTAATCCAGTAGATCTCACCAATTGAGGTCCTATAAAATGAATCAATACTATGCAAGACAGTGACAGTAATTAAATAAATACAAAAAACATAAGGAAAGAATCAGGTTATTGGCAAATTCAAAGGGATATGACTGCCCTTAAACCAAGAATGTAGTTATTACATGAAGTTTGTGGTTTGATAAGGAAAATAAGCTATGAAAATTCACCAGCTGTGAAAAAAGGTTTCATATGAAGATGCAATAAGATTATGCTAACCCTTTTATTTCTAATCCTCTAAAAATACCCTGAAACTTGTTTTAAGATGTGTTTTGTTTAGTCAGAGCAACCTTATGAAAATATAAAGCTTTTGTGGATCTAATAATATATAATGTGCTTGAGATTACAACTGACATTAATTCTGAAAATATACACAAAACAATCTATGTGCCCCCAATTTTAGTGAATATATAACAAATAAAATGCACAATGGCATTTTTCTCTCATTTTTAGTTGACATTAAAGGGACATTAAACACTTTGAGATGGAAATATAAAATGATAAATCGTATATATAAAAAAAGTGTGCAATATACTTTCATTATTTATTTTGTCCCCTTTTCCTGTAATTCCATTATGAACTTGTGAGCTTTTCAGTTGCTGTTAGAAATGGAAGTGCAGAACATGCCATTGGCTGCACACTCTAGTGACCTATTTATAACTGTCCCAAATTAGCCACAGCAGAGAAGGTAACCTAAGTTACAACATGGCAGCTCCCATTGTTTTATAGACACTAAAATTTTACACTTATTTTGTCACTATTTAAACAACTAATGAAACATTATAAAATGCACCTTTATGTTATTCTCAGACTAATCTTTTCTCTGAATGCATCATTCTATCTAGCATTTATTTAGTGTTTAATGTCCCTTTAATACTGAGCCAGTAAGGTATTGTTTGTCTAACTATGCCATTAAAATTAATGCTACTTAAGTTATATCTATTTTCCTATTAAATACTGTACATAGTAAACTATTAATAACACATTGGCTTTGTTTTATAGGTTCATTTTCCTTTCTCTTTCAATGGAATGCAAATGTCAGTTTAATATTAGCAATAACTCCTCCAGCTATGTACATTGGTGTCTGTTATCTAACAAGTACAAAAACCCAAATAAACATTGCTGCAGTGCTCAGTGTGCTATATGCTTTTCTAATGACCGCAACCTTCCTGTGTATTATAGGTAAGTAGATGATGGCTTTTTTTGTTTGCTTTTTTTAACTTTGTAAATAGCGTGCTATTGCTTATTTTAAGGGTCATTCTGCTCAAAATAAACTCCATAAACGTTTTAAAATATATTTAAACAGAATGAAATATATATGTATTGCTTTAAAGGGACAACTAAAAGGGTGGAAGAAGTATACACACTTTAAAAGCTGCATAGGGCAGCTATTGTGTAATGTAAACACACATCCAATGCTTTGCAAGTTAGTTTAGAAAATAAAAATAACAATTCTGTTTGCCAAAAGTTGTACCACTCCATACAACACTCTAGACTGCCCATAAAAAAGTTTCCTTTCCCCGAGCAATTCAGCCAATTGTGGCTCTTATGATAATGAACAATTTGCATATTCATCAGGACCAAGACCCTCTTCCACTTGCATTTTAAAGGGACAGTCTATTCCAGAGTCGTTATTGCTTAAAAAGATAGATAATCCCTTTATTACCCATTCCCCTGTTTTGCATAATCAACACAGTTATATTAATATACTGTTTACCTCTATGATTACCTTGTATCTGAACCTTTGCAGATTGACACCTTATTTCAGTTCTTTTGACAGACTTGCATTTTACCCAATCAGTGCTGACTCCATGGGAGTAAGCACAATGTTACCTATATGGAACACATGAAATAGCTATGAAAAACTGTCAAAATACACTTAAATAAGAGGCGGCCTTCAAGCATGCCTTCAAGCATATGAGCCTACTTAGGTTTAGTTTTCAACAACAAAGCAAATTTGATGATAAAAGTAAATTGGAAAGTTGCTTAAAATTGCATGCCCTATCTTAATCATGAAAGTTTAATTTTGACTAGACTGTCCCTTTAAGTGTTCATTTGCTTCCAAGCATAATTAAAACCTCTGCACTTCTGAAGGAGTTCAAGACATTACATAGAGGAGCACTTGCCATATATTTGCTTTTGTAAACATAATTGAGAACTAGTTCAAAATAGGTGATTTTGGAAGTGGTATCAACCGCTGTATTGTAAGCATAGGCTGGACTCATATACACTCTCTCTTCCTATGCACACAGAGAGAAAGTTTACAAGGAATGTATGTTTTATATTGCTCCACATTTGCAAAAATTATTCAAATTGTGTTTAGCACAAAATGGCTGCCTAAGTGCATGTAATATCGTTTAATTGGTTAAACAGCTAATCTACACAGTACACTTATTATAAAAACTCAGACATTGATAGGCTTAACCATATCTGAAAACATATACCACTACTATATACATGACTGGATAAAACTGTTGTGAGATATTATAAGCATCAATAATAAAAGTACCATTGTTACATATGTTGTTTTGGTTGCTTTTTAGGTGACATGGTTAAACAAGAAACCTTTGTGACACCTACTGGCATATTTCTCATTTCCATGGCTTTAATATACATTGTAACAGCTTTAGTTCACCCACAGGAATTCCATTTACTAATCTATGGACTTATGTACATTATTTGTGTACCAAGTGGCTATCTCCTATTAACTATATATTCCTTGGTTAACATGCACATAGTCTCATGGGGAACTCGTGAGACTGCTAAACCAAAAGAGGAAAATAAGGAAGTAAACAAGAAAGTCAGATTTAGAAAGAATTGTAAATGTTTGTGCTGGGACATAGAGATATCAGTTAATGAGCAAAATGCTAAAGAGAATAGTCAAAAACAAGAACAGAAAGATAATCTTCAGCCTCTCACCATTCAAAGGTATGTAATCTATATGTTTATATACTGTTGTATGTTTTATATACAACAGGACCAACAGGACATGTTTTTACTGAATATTGAAAGTAGTAAACTGAAATAACCAAAACTGGTTTTATAAATCTGGAGTTCTAGGCACAAGTTAATCATGCGAGCCCTGTGCAATCATTGTTGTAATTCTACAATCATACACATGCTTAAGAAGATACTATATGTTTTCCTTTACAGGTTCTGATTAAAAGCTACTTAAAAGGTTTTTAACAACATTAAAATGTTGAATGGCTCTGTGCAAACATTCTACTCCTTAAATTCTCAATTTCAAAATCATGAACTTTTGAACAATTGTGCCCTATCAAAGGCTGAACAGATAAGTTTCCCGTCTGCGAACCCTATCTGTCCGGCATCTGAGAGTTAACATTGCACAAGCAATTTCTTGTGCAGCCACACCCCCTGCTCTTGTGCAACTGACTGCACAAGAGCAGGGCTTGTCAATCATCCTGATCAGATCCAGATGATCAGACCCTTGAAGCTAAGTAGTTGTGGTCTTAGGACTGTAGCTACACAACTAGTGTTTAAGGCCCGCTCATGTGAGACTGAAACGCTCAGGCCCAAAGCTGTGTCCACACCTTCATAAAGTGGCTCATAATGTTATGACTAAATTTATTACTGATTAAGGTACAACCAAAATAAATCAACTTTTTTATATTGGAATGCATATATATATATATATATATATATATATATATACAGTATATATATATATTAGAGATAAGTTAAACAGAGACATTAGAACATTTGTTTCTCTAGAAACCTATAAAAGATCATCAATAAATCTCTTAAAAATAATACTAGTCTGCAATGTATTTTAAATCAATGTATTTTAATCTCCAAAACGTCTAAGGGTTTGAGCTTTCCAGGGTTCATCCCTTTTTCTTTTTGATTTTAAAGGGTCACTGAACCCAATTTTTTTGTTTCGTGATTCATATAGAGTATGACATTTTAAGCAACTTTCTAATTTACTCCTAGTATCAAATTATTTTCATTCTCTTGTTATCTTTATTTGAAATGCAAGAATGTAGGTTTAGATGTCGGCCCATTTTTGGTGAACAACTTGGGTTGTTCTTGCTGATTGGTGGATAAATTCTTCTACCAATAAAAAATGCTGTCCAGAGCTCTGAACAAAAAAAAAAGCTTAGATGCCTTCTTTTTCAAATAAAGATAGCAAGAACACTAAGACAAATTGATAATAGGAGTAAATTAGAAAGTTGCTTAAAATTGCATGCTCTATCTGAATCACAAAAGAAAAAAAAAACTGGGTTCAGTGTCAGGGTCATTAAAAGAATAGCATATTTCAGTGATTAAATATGGCATTGCAAAATAAGGGCTAGATTAGATTAGGGCTAGTGGATCCCTATTTTAACGTGCACCCGTAAAGAGACAAATTTGTCCGCTTATTGGCGCACATTAAATAACCAGCCATTACAAGTGGCTGGTTAATTCTTCCACAAGCTTGCGGTTTCATGAAAAAAATGTGCCCCAATTGCCCCCAAAATAAAGTGGACCGTTTTTTTAACATAAATAAAAAAAATGAGCATTTTTATTTTCCTCATAAAAACTGCACAAAGCAGTTATAAGGGGTTAAAGTGAGGGGATGTGGGGTGTTTGAAAACAAAAAAGGCACTGAAAGTAAATATATTGTATATGTATATGCTTATATACATATATATTTATGTGTTAATATGTGTATATACACATATAAATATATATATATATATTCATACACATATATATTCTTTTTTGCTCCCCAACACAGCCCTGCGATGCGCTAGGTGGTTTGCCGTGTCTCATGACATGAGAACGAGGCTCCTATTGGAGCCTATGGAAGTGCGTTCTCGTGAGCTCAAGGCTTCCAGGAAATGCGAACGCGAGGTTGCATTTGTATTGCGCTTGACTTATTTTACCAGCGCACATTTGTTAGCATAGCATAATTTACAAGGATTTGCAAATCAGTTAAAGTAATGGGAAACACCTCTTGAAAAGCTTGTTGGAATCAACCTTTTTTCATATACATACACATAGATATGTGATATAGATATATATGTGATATAGATATATATATATATATATAAGTGTGTGTGTGCGAGTGAAAATAAAGTTGTTTTACTTTAATATTTATAAATATGTTTAGATTTAGCTTTTATAACATTTTATTTAATTATTTTTTTATTTAATCATTTTAATTTTATTTTTTTAGCCAAGAACATGAAAATGACATTGAACAAGGTAGCCACACGAATGAAGATGATGTTGCACAGGAAGCTTATGAAGAAAGTAAGTATATATTATTTAATTACAGACAGACAATGAAATAAGAAAAGGGGCTGAGTTTCCTACAAGCTGGAATCTGCTTCACATAGAAAAAAATGAAAAAGCAGCTTGCATTTCCAAATAAGAACACACAGCATTGTTAAACCTTCTTTGCAACACATTTATCAAAATAACACATTTATCAAAATAACACATTTATCAAAATAACACATTTATCAAAATAACACATTTATCAAAATTGAATGGTTTCAATTTAAATTGCATTTGCTACAAATCTCCTACACATTATCATTCCTATCACTTTAAGGCTCTGATATTCAAAACCTCACCGGCATGGAGAGAAATCAGACTAAATCTTTGGGATTTTTTTAGACCTTGCATTATAATGTAGGAGTCTCTGTGTCACATAAATAACACTACACAGCAACATAAACACTTCTCAAGATACAATGTATGTTTATAAAAATGTTTTAAAGGCCTTGCTGTAACGACGTGACTTCTTACAATATCTTACCTGAGTGGCAAGGTTTTAAATATCAGGCCCTAAATCCATCTAATGATCTAAAGTTCTCCACTCCATTAAGATTATCTAAGATGTCTCATCAGTTCTATGGGATCCCTCAAAGAATTTTAGAAAGGCAAATTATACATATATGATTTAGATATAGTATACAGTTTTAAAAAAACTTTCCAATTTACTTCTATTATCTAATTTTGTTTTGTCAGTATCCTTTGTTGAAAAGCATACCTAGGTAGGCTTAGAAGCTGGGATCTAGCTGCTGATTGGTGGCTGCAAAAATGCCTCTTCGTCGGCTTAACGATTGTGTTCATCTCCCATTAGTGCATTGCTGCAACTTTAATAAAGGATACCAAGAGAATGAAACAAAATGCATAATAGAATTAAATTCAAAGCCACAACTTTAAGTATAGATATGATTATTTTTTGTTTTCTTCCTATGGAAATCATAGTTTTATTTATACACTTTTCTACAAACAGGATGGATACAGCAATTACAATCTAAATCAAGATACAATGTACTAAATGAAGAACAATTAATGGAGGTGAGTAATATGATTAATTAGTAGTAATGTATGCACAATATGTATATAACAGATAAACAATGCACAGCGATTCTGAAATTAGAGGCTACAGAAACAATTCAGTACACTTCCATCTTGAGGAGCATCATATATTTGTCTCAAAAAATAATTTCTCTTTCTTATTAATTTCCTTAAAGGACCATTAAATACAAATTGCATAATAAAAAAACATTGTGATATTACTCTGAATTTCAAATCAGTAGTAAAAAAAATTCTATCTGACAAATGTATAGTTCCACCATTTGCCGGCCCCTGTATCGTGACAGCCATCAGCCAATCACAGACTAGTATATGTATACACTGTGTGCACATGCTCAGTAGGAGCCGACGCCTTAGAAATTATGCAGATAAAAAGATTGTGCAAAATTGAATAATGGAAGTAAACTGTAAAGTCTCTTTAAATTGCATGCTCTTTCTGAATCATTCATGTTTAATTTTGACTTTAGAGTCCTTTAAATTTAAACTTCTGGATTTTTTTTCTCCTCTATATTCTACATTATATTTCACTTTTAAACTGAAATGTGCTACTCATCAAATGATGTTGACAAAAAAGACAAACTACCCCACAATAGTAGTTTCTGCTCAGTTAAAAATACTAGAACTAAGATCCATTAGATCCCTATTTATTAAAGTAAATGCGCACAGGATTCCCAGACAGGGAACCTGTACACTGATGTTCAGGGCCACTAATACAGCATCCCATGCCAGAATGTCATTCTTTTTTATTTTATTCTAACATAATTATATTATGTTTTATTTAATTTGTCTAAAATATATGCAGCTTAAATGGACATTATACACCAATATTCATATAACTGCATGTAATAGACGCTACTATAAAGAACAATATGCACAGATATTGATCTAAAAATCCAGTATAAAACCTTTTAAAAACTTACTTAGCAGCTCCCAGTTTAGCACCTTTGATGAGCTTAGGCTGGGACACCCAGTGAAAGGGGCTGAGAAAGCAGGAAGAGCAGACCCCCTCCTCCCTCCCCTGCATATGAAAAGACAGATTACACAAACAGGAACAGCAGAAATATGTAGACATCAGTATACATCTAAAACTTTGGGGCTTGGTTAGGAGTCTGAAAATCAGAACAATGTTATGAAAAAGTAAGCAAAACTATACATTGTTACAAAACACTCTCAGATGGGCTATATACATGGATCATCTACAAAACATTTATGCAAAGAAAAATCTAGTGTACAATGTCCCTTTAAATCTTTGTATAGTCTGGGTATAAACAGTGTTCTCCCTCAAAAAGTCTAAAATGCAGTCATTTTATTAATGTATAATTATCTCCAAAAGTTTAGATCATGCTAAAATGTGTTGTAACTGATCTTTAAGGAGGAAGTTCCATTTTGGAAAACTCTTATAAAGGATTACTTGGAGCCTCTCAATGAAGATAAGAAAAAACAAGAACAAATTGCAGAAGATTTAAAGTCATTAAGGAATAAAGTAAGTTATTACTGTTGCAGCTATACTTTATTTGTTTTGTTGTTTTTTTTCACAAATAAATATAAACATTGCGCTATAAAATCTGCTTTTAGGTTTATAAGTTCTATCTGCTTTCTATGCGCTTAAGCACTATGTAGCTGATGTACATTTGAATTCAGACAAATAATAAATACAAAAATCACTAATATGCTGTATTCTATACACTCAATGGAAATTAGAAAACAAGTGGCCCTATTAACAATTAAATGAACAAATGCATGTGACCAAAAAAAATTGTTGATTCGTTCATGCCATTAAAACCGAAATACTTAAAATTTATAGTTTTAAACTATTAGTTAGTGAGTGATCCACCAATGTCCTTGTCAGCTGATTGATCCTGTGTCAGCTGATAAGTGTTGCTTTAGTTCTTGACAATCCTGAGGCTTTTTTAAAAAATAAATGCATTTTAAAAGAAATAAATGAGTTTGTGTGTTGCTGCTGGCTTGTAGCATTAGCACTAGCTATCACTTTATAACTTTATTTAGGTTTAAGCTGTTGTCCAGCTTTGCCTCTGCTGCCCTGAAGACGTTTCTCATAGAAAACATTATTATTATTATTATTTTTAAATAACCCCTTGAGTGCTAACGACGGCTCAGAGCCGTCGCTAGCACTCAACCACCTTTAGAGCAATCTAGGGGCTCCCACTGACTCCCACCCCGGCGATCGGGCCTGTATAGTGACAGGCATCATTGGGGCTTCCCGTTACGTGTGGTGACGTCACGCGCAATGACGTGATGACGTCACCGCTCAACTTTATTTAAAATTTATAATACAAAGTATAGGGAAAGGGGCATGCTGCTTAGAAGCCTGTGTCTCAAGCATCTAAGCAGCTACAGACCCGCAATACCTACCGTTGGAAAGGTAATCGCTTAACCTTTCCAATGGTATAAGACTTGAGGATCTGAGGGGGGGAAAGTCAATAATTTTTTTTTTTAAATAGTAAAAGACAGAAAAAAAATTAAATCCAGCTTAGCATTCAAAGGATAAACTAATTCTTAAAATGGCCCACTGGTGGCTATAAGATGAACTAAAATAAAAATATTTATTTTTCTTTTTTTCTTGCAATGAAGGATTAGTCCAAAATTATTTTTTTTTGTCTTTCTTTTACTGGAAGAAGTGCATCCATCTTCCTAAATATTGTCCTGTAGAGTTTAAATACAACAACGAATGTAAAAAAATGTCAGTAAGATACTAATACAAATTGAAAACTATTCAATTTGTAGAGCATTGTTGGTTATAAACTACTCTTTTTTTTTTTTTTCTTCAAATACTGTGATTTATTAAGTAGTTCACACTACAATATTTCAGAACACATTTAACATGTGGCGATGAGTAAAACTATGCAAGAAAATTTCCCATCAAATTTTGCACAAAATGTGCACCGCATCAGTGTGACTAGGTCCTGCATAACCTTCCCTTTCCTACCCCTAATCCGATGGTTTTTAAACCTGCCCTCAGGCCTCCCCAACAGGCCAGATTTTCAGGATTACCTTGGATGAGAGCAGATAAAATAACCATGGTTACTAATCATCTGATTATTTCACCTGTGCTCTAGTTCAGATATCTTCAAACTCTGGCCTATGTACAGGTTTGAAAACCATTGGTCTAACACCAATATCAAAGTCTACACAGGCATAGAAACTTGCTTTCTTTTATAAACCTAGATTAGATATTGTTTGAAACGTTTTTCGAACATCTGTTTTCATTGAAAGTTTATTAAAGTTTTTTTTTTTTTTCCAGGTTTCTTTTGTCTAAAGATAAATGTTTGAGAAGATTTTGTTCATATATTTTTATTCTTATTATCCCTACAGGTAACCTTTGTGTTTTTCATGATCAATCTGTTGTGGATTGTGGCTACTTTCTTTTTGCAAATAATTGGCTCTTCGATCACCATAAAAATACCCAAAGTGTTTGTCAATGGAACCATTTCAGATTTTGAAACATTGCCTGTGGAACCCATTGGATTTATGTTCTTGATATCATTTGCCATCTTAATTCTATTACAGTTTGGTGCACTTCTATATCATAGGTACGTTTGTAAATACTCACAAGGGAATAGTACATCACTAACCGTCATTGATTAAAAGGCCTAATAATCAAAAAATTACATGCTCATATTTGTTAGACTATTGACCCTGCAGTACTGTGTGTTTAATCCCTGCAAAGTTAGTACTGCTTCGGATCCACAAAGCACTGCAGGTGCGGAAACCACCTCTGATCCAATCAGCAGCGCTAGTTGCACATCTTCGTCATGCGACTAGCGCTGCTGATTGTAAGGGTTAAACACAGTAGTGCAGGGTCACTAGAGGATGTAATTTTACGACTTTAGGATTAGAGCATGTAAATTTTCGACTATTAAGACCCTTTAACAGACAAAAGTCAGTCTAGTTAATACATTTTTATTATAAACAGATATATATTTAGGCATATAATACTGAAACAACATAAGCCTCGTATTCTTTTTAAATCTACTGTTAAGGGTTGTAAAGCACTAAAATTCATTCACCAGATTGCACATGACCAGCGGCAGATACAGCTACAGCTCATGACATTATCCCTTTGCATCCCGCCTCGTTTCATGCTCATTGTTCTAGAACACTGGTTTTCAAACTTGTCCTCAGCCTTTCAAACAGACCAGAGCATATCACAGAGGAGAAAATGTTACAGCGCACTGTCCCTTTAATGTAAAAGGATAAAGAAAAAACGATATTGCATTTTAGAATATCCTCGTTTAGTTGGAACAAGCAAATGGGCCTTTCATTGGATATTTTCATTACTTACCATTTTCTTAAGTGTTTGTAGTTTTGGTTCAAACCAACTGCATTAAGCGCATTTTAAAGTCTGCTTTTTTTATTTTTTGCAGAATCTATACTTTGATTCATTTCATTGCTTATCAAGAAACTGAAGGGAAGATAAACAGAGAGGTGAGTAAATATATTTTAGTAAAGTTGATATTGTCATTATTGTGCTTGGTCTTTGATGTAAATCATTCAAATACAGGCGCATAATGTATATAATAAAGTGTATATTAAAGTGAGAACTAATAAATCTTTATGTTCATGATAATTGTGATGAAAGGATATGTGACCACCTATCAAGAACCAATGCTGAAGGATAATATCCTAAGATAAAATATTCATGAGGAAAATAAACTTCATTCTAAGGGACATGAAAGACCTCTTGCTTTTGTTTTTAAATGATGCTTTCCCCACTAGGGTTACCACCTCGGCCATGTTTTCCTGGAGTGTGCAGGGAGGAACATGAATAGCGCAGTCAATGGTCACTATTTTGTGCTATCCAGCAGCACAATGCATGTTCCTCCCAACACACCCTGCAGCATGTGTAACTCATAAGTGTCCAGGAAATCATGGCCGAGGCAACCCTAAGTGTGCATGTGTCTTTAGTATTCTATAGCAGCAGTGTATAACAAAGGTACAAATAATGTTTAAAACGCTGCTGCTGTAGAGTACTAAAGACACGTGCACACTTCTGAGCCTACCTAGTTTTACTCTTCAATAAAAGATACAAAGAGAACAAAGCACATGTGATAACCAAAGAAAATTAGAAATGTGTTTACAATTGCATGCTCTATTCGAATCATAAAAGTTTAATTTTGAATTTAATGACCCTTGAATTTAAGAGGGCTTCTTTTGTCTCAGAATAAAAGCATACTGTCATAAATATAATGACAGCTTTTAGTTTAAAATGTATTTTTATTAAAGTTATATCTTTTTTTTTTTTGCTTAACAGGCCTTTGGAGATGAAAACAAATACAAAGAAATGAGCAATGGAATTGACGAAAATCTAAATATTTATGAGAATCCCATTGCAATAATTGCAGAAAATGAGACAGGCGAAACAACTGTCCCTTCTCTAGAAATGCATCGTGTAACAAGTTGATTTTTGCACAGACAGTCAGGAACTGCACTAGTGAATATATAGGCTCACCATATGCAAGCTATGTCTGTGGTCTGGCAATAGGCAGTAAATGATAGTGCTGATATCACCAAGCACAAGTGGATCAGAATAGTGGAAGCATCTAATTCAGGGTTATTCCATACTTTAGTGGAATGGGGTCTATTTTTTTAATGACATTTGTCAGTGTGATTTACTTATGTATGTGCTAAGCATAAGACATTCTGAGCTTTGTAAACAAAGTTGATCTTTTTTTTTATCACAGGGAGTGACTAATATTCCTATGCTGAATCACCCTGTTTTAACTGATGATGTTTTATTGGTGGAGAGTTTACTTGTACAAAACACATTTTTACATTTTCTTTAACTTGAGCTTGTGCTATCACTACTGGCTGAGAGAGAAATGTGGACTTATCCAACAGACTTGTGATCTACTGGTAGATCCCAATCTGAGCACATCTGATCTAATTATTCAGTGATTAGGGGCACTGACCATATATGTGGTCTGCTTAAAAAAGCTTATATTTCCTTTTAATTTTTTTAAAATATGTCAGTTTTTCGGACTCACTCTCTGTGCTCTTCTGAGCGGGTCTGTTATTTTTAGTCAGCGCATCGGGCCAGCTGTATAGTCACAGCCCGGCCCGACCGCGCCATAACACTAAGTGCAGCTCGCTCCTGCTCTGTCTGACAGCAAGAGCAAGCTGCACTGTGTATAATGGCGCGGTCGGGCCGGGCTGTGACTATACAGCTGGCCCGATGCGCTGTGTAATAAAAACAGACCCGCTCAGAAGGGCACAGAGAGCGGGTCTGAAAAACTGACATATTTTAAAAAAATTCAAAGGGGATATAAGCTTTTATAACAATAGCACTAATATAATGTTATATAATTCTGCACTATGTGCAGAATTATATAACATTATTTTTTAGGTTTACTGACACTTTAATACAACTACAACAACCATAATCAGAGTCATTCCACTGGAATCTACATGTGCAGCACATAACTAAATCTAACATCTTTACTTTTAAAAATGCAAATTTTCCTTGTGTGAGAAGAGAAAACTTAAAGAATTTCTCAGCAAAACAATTATGGCTGTCATGATATTATACACCTGCTAGAATATACTGAAAATCTGGTTTGTAGAAAGCTTACAAATTCCAGCCTATTACTCTGCATTTTATTTCTAAAGGTCTTGGACTAATTAGATGAATACTATTTTTGTTTAAAAATGTGTTGTTTAATTAATAAAACAAATCGATATAGCATTTTACATTTAAAGGGACATTATAATCATATGCTAAATCACTTGAAAGTGATGCAACATAGCTGTTAAAAGCTGACGTGAAAGTATCACCTGAACATCTCTATGTAAAAAGGGAAGATATTTTATCTCAAAAATGTTTCTGAACAGTTATACCTCAGCTGCTGTCCAGCTGCAAGTTGAAAAAAAATATCTAGTCAATCAGTATCAGCAGTGCTGAGGTCTTGCTTTGCTGTGATCATATGAGATTTACTGAAATCTTGTGAGATTTCATCATATTAAACATTCTTATACTGAATAGGAAAATAACATGACTGTGTCTGCACATGTCAGATGGACACTCCCTTTCAAGTCCTGGGACTAGCATCCTGATTGGCTGCTTACTGGCTGTGATACTTTGGAAACTTTTGAAGTAAAATATTTTCCTTTTATACATAGAGATGTTCAGGTGATATTTTCTAGCCAGCTATTTACAGCTATGCTGCATCACTTTCAAGTACTTCAACATTTGGGTATCTTGGCCCTTTAAACTAGAGAATTTGCCAAGTAGCTGAAACACAAACAGTACATAGTGGTAAAAAGATTGATAAACAATGCAACAAATTTATTTTTAAAAACATATTTTTAGCTTTAATTAATAATTTTGACTCCAGTAGGATAAGGTTAAATACGGTTACATAAATTATGATGAGTTATTTAACTTTTGAAGAAAAATGTTTGTTATAGAACTAGTTATTCATTTTTTAACTTATAGCGTATTCCTGTATATATTTATAATAAATTAAATAACACACAAGAATGTTATTAAAAAATGATAAGCAGCGCGACAGATTTATTTTTTAAATACATTTTTAGTTTTGTTAACTCAGTATAATACAGTAAAAAGTGCAATAATCATAATATTTATATACATCATTATTGTACTGAGTTAAACCAAAACTAAAAATTTATTTTGAAAATAAATCTGTTTATAATTTTTTAAATAACATACTTATTGCACTTTTAACTGTATATATATTAATTTATGCTAATTAGTTATTAGTAATTTAAAGTATTAATAATTGTTATAATTAAGTAAATCTTATTTGCATAAGTAATTAAAAATTATGTAAATACATTGTATATCTTTTATATACCTGATTATTGTAACTTTTAGAAGTTATTTTATTTTTTGCATAAGTTAAAGGGACTTGAAACTCAAAAATTTTCTTTCATGATTTAGGTAGAAGATACAATTTTAAACAACTTTCAAATTTACTTCTATTATCAAATTTGCGTCATTCTCTTGCTATCATTTGTTGAAGGAGTAGCAATGCTGGTTTCTAATTAAACACATGGGTAAGCCAATGACAATCGGTATGCAGCCACCAATCAGCAGCTATAACCTAGGTTCTTTGCTGCTCCTGAGCCTGCCTAGATAAACCTTTCAGCAAAGGATAACAAGAAAAGGAAGCCTACTAAATAATATAAGTAAATTGGAAAGTTGTTTCTTTCTGAATCATGAAAGAAAAAAAAATTGGAAACTGTCCCTTTAAGTTTAAATTATTGTTTTGAGATTTTAGAAAACTGTGCCATAAGTTCACTAAATATTTGATGGTTATTGAAAAGCGTTGTCTTTACAGCATTTTCATATAAAGTTTTATAATATTTATAAAACATGTAATCAAATTATTGATATTCGATAATACAGTTTTGTATATATGTATATATATATATATCATACTTATTTTTATTTATTGCTGCAAATTCGAAAAATAAAGTTATTTTAAAGACTAAAAAACACTGATATGTGTACTTTATTTTGTATTGATTGTAAAACTATATGCATATATACAGCTAGATTTGGAGTTTGGCGGTAGATGGGTTGTTAACGCTACGCGGGCTTTTTTCTGGCCGCACCATAAAATTAACTCTGGTATCGAGAGTCCAAAAAAATGCTGCGTTAGGCTCCAAAAAAGGAGCATAGAGCATTTTTACCGCAAATGCAACTCTCGATACCAAAGTTGCTTACGGACGCGGCCAGCCTCAAAAACGTGCTCATGCACGATTCCCCCATAGGAAACAATGGGGCTGTTTGAGCTGAAAAAAAACCTAACACCTGCAAAAAAGCCGCGTTCAGCTCCTAACGCAGCCCCATTGTTTCCTATGGGGAAACACTTCCTACGTCTGCACCTAACACTCTAACATGTACCCCGAGTCTAAACACCCCTAACCTTACACTTATTAACCCCTAATCTGCCGCCCCCCGCTATCGCTGACCCCTGCATTATATTATTAACCCCTAATCTGCCGCTCCGTACACCACCGCAACCTACATTATCCCTATGTACCCCTAATCTGCTACCCCTAACATCGCCGACCCCTATATTATATTTATTAACCCCTAATCTGCCCCCCACAACGTTGCCTCCACCTGCCTACACTTATTAACCCCTAATCTGCCGAGCGGACCGCACTGCTACTATAATAAATGTATTAACCCCTAATCCGCCTCACTAACCCTATAATAAATAGTATTAACCCCTAATCTGCCCTCCCTAACATCGCCGACACCTAACTTCAATTATTAACCCCTAATCTGATGACCGGAGCTCACCACTACTATAATAAATGGATTAACCCCTAAAGCTAAGTCTAACCCTAACACTAACACCCCCCTAACTTAAATATAATTTAAATCTAACGAAATTAATTAACTCTTATTAAATAAATTATTCCTATTTAAAGCTAAATACTTACCTGTAAAATAAACCCTAATATAGCTACAATATAAATTATAATTATATTTTAGCTATTTTAGGATTAATATTTATTTTACAGGTAACTTTGTAATTATTTTAACCAGGTACAATAGCTATTAAATAGTTAAGAACTATTTAATAGTTACCTAGTTAAAATAATAACAAAATTACCTGTAAAATAAATCCTAACCTAAGTTATAATTAAACCTAACACTACCCTATCAATAAATTAATTAAACTACCTACAATTACCTACAATTAAACCTAACACTACACTATCAATAAATAAATTAAATACAATTCCTACAAATAAATACAATGAAATAAAATAACTAAAGTACAAAAAATAAAAAATAACTAAGTTACAAAAAATAAAAAAATATTTACAAACATAAGAAAAATATTACAACAATTTTAAACTAATTACACCTACTCTAAGCCCCCTAATAAAATAACAAAGACCCCCAAAATAAAAAAATGCCCTACCCTATTCTAAATTAATAAAGTTAAAAGCTCTTTTACCTTACCAGCCCTGAACAGGGCCCTTTGCGGGGCATGCCCCAAGAAAATCAGCTCTTTTGCCTGTAAAAAAAAACATACAATACCCCCCCCAACATTACAACCCACCACCCACATACCCCTAATCTAACCCAAACCCCCCTTAAATAAACCTAACACTAAGCCCCTGAAGATCTTCCTACCTTGTCTTCACCTCAACAGGTATCACCGATCCGTCCTGGCATCCGGTGCTGCAGAGGTCCAGAAGAGGCTCCAAAGTCTTCCTCCTATCCGGCAAGAAGAGGACATCCGGACCGGCAAACATCTTCATCCAAGCGGCATCTTCTATCTTCTTGCATCCGGTGCGGAGCGGGTCCATCTTGAAGCAGCCGACGCGGATCCATCCTCTTCTTCCGGCGTCTCCCGACGAATGACGGTTCCTTTAAGGGACGTCATCCAAGATGGCGTCCCTCGAATTCCGATTGGCTGATAGGATTCTATCAGCCAATCGGAATTAAGGTAGGAATATTCTGATTGGCTGATGGAATCAGCCAATCAGAATCAAGTTCAATCCGATTGGCTGATCCAATCAGCCAATCAGATTGAGCTCGCATTCTATTGTCTGTTCCGATCAGCCAATAGAATGCGAGCTCAATCTGATTCGCTGATCGGATCAGCCAATCGGATTGAACTTGATTCTGATTGGCTGACTCCATCAGCCAATCAGAATATTCCTACCTTAATTCCGATTGGCTGATAGAATCCTATCAGCCAATCGGAATTCGAGGGACGCCATCTTGGATGACGTCCCTTAAAGGAACCGTCATTCGTCGGGAGACGCCGGAAGAAGAGGATGGATCCGCGTCGGCTGCTTCAAGATGGACCCGCTCCGCACCGGATGGAAGAAGATAGAAGATGCCGCTTGGATGAAGATGTTTGCCGGTCCAGATGTCCTCTTCTTGCCGGATAGGAGGAAGACTTTGGAGCCTCTTCTGGACCTCTTCAGCACCGGATGCCAGGACGGATCGGTGATACCTATTGAGGTGAAGACAAGGCAGGAAGATCTTCAGGGGCTTAGTGTTAGGTTTATTTAAGGGGGGTTTGGGTTAGATTAGGGGTATGTGGGTGGTGGGTTGTAATGTTGGGGGGGGTATTGTATGTTTTTTTTTACAGGCAAAAGAGCTGATTTTCTTGGGGCATGCCCCGCAAAGGGCCCTGTTCAGGGCTGGTAAGGTAAAAGAGCTTTTAACTTTATTAATTTAGAATAGGGTAGGGCATTTTTTTATTTTGGGGGTCTTTGTTATTTTATTAGGGGGCTTAGAGTAGGTGTAATTAGTTTAAAATTGTTGTAATATTTTTCTTATGTTTGTAAATATTTTTTTATTTTTTGTAACTTAGTTATTTTTTATTTTTTGTACTTTAGTTAGTTCATGTAATTGTAGTTATTTGTAGGAATTGTATTTAATTTATTTATTGATAGTGTAGTGTTAGGTTTTATTGTAGGTAATTGTAGGTATTTTATTTAATTAATTTATTGATAGGGTAGTGTTAGGTTTAATTATAACTTAGGTTAGGATTTATTTTACAGGTAATTTTGTTATTATTTTAACTAGGTAACTATTAAATAGTTCTTAACTATTTAATAGCTATTGTACCTGGTTAAAATAATTACAAAGTTGCCTGTAAAATAAATATTAATCCTAAAATAGCTACAATGTAATTATAATTTATATTGTAGCTATATTAGGATTTATTTTACAGGTAAGTATTTAGCTTTAAATAGGAATAATTTATTTAAGAATAGTTAATTAATTTCGTTAGATTTAAATTATATTTAACTTAGGGGGGTGTTTGTGTTAGGGTTAGACTTAGCTTTAGGAGTTAATACATTTATTAGAATAGCGGTGAGCTCCGGTCGGCAGATTAGGGGTTAATAATTGAAGTTAGGTGTCGGCGATGTTAGGGAGGGCAGATTAGGGGTTAATACTATTTATGATAGGGTTAGTGAGGCGGATTAGGGGTTAATAACTTTATTATAGTAGCGCTCAGGTCCGCTCGGCAGATTAGGGGTTAATAAGTGTAGGCAGGTGTCGGCGACGTTGAGGGGGGCAGATTAGGGGTTAATAAATATAATATAGGGGTCGGCGGTGTTAGGGGCAGAAGATTAGGGGTACATAGCTATAATGTAGGTGGCGGCGCTTTGCGGTCGGCAGATTAGGGGTTATTTATTGTAAGTAGCTGGCGGCGACGTTGTGGGGGGCAGGTTAGGGGTTAATAAATATAATACAGGGGTCGGCGGTGTTAGGGGCAGCAGATTAGGGGTACATAAGTATAACGTAGGTGGTGGTCGGCAGATTAGGGGTTAAAAAAATGTAATCGAGTTGCGGCGATGTGGGGGGACCTCAGTTTAGGGGTACATAGGTAGTTTATGGGTGTTAGTGTACTTTAGGGTACAGTAGTTAAGAGCTTTATAAACCGGCGTTAGCCCAGAAAGCTCTTAACTACTGACTTTTTTCTGCGGCTGGAGTTTTGTCGTTAGAGCTCTAACGCTCACTTCAGAAACGACTCTAAATACCAGCGTTAGGAAGATCCCATTAAAAAGATAGGATACGCAATTGACGTAAGGGGATCTGCGGTATGGAAAAGCCGCGGCTGGAAAGTGAGCGTTAGACCCTATTTTGAGTGACTCCAAATACCGGCGGTAGCCTAAAACCAGCGTTAGGAGCCTCTAACGCTGGTTTTCACTGCTACCGCCAAACTCTAAATCTAGGCCATAGATAGATAGTTATAGTGTACATATATATATATATATATATATATATATATATATATACAGGGAGTGCAGAATTATTAGGCAAGTTGTATTTTTGAGGATTCATTTTATTATTGAGCAACAACCATGTTATCAATGAACCCAAAAAACTCATTAATATCAAAGCTGAATAGTTTTGGAAGTAGTTTTTAGTTTGTTTTTAGTTATCGCTATTTTAGGGGGATATCTGTGTGTGCAGGTGACTATTACTGTGCATAATTATTAGGCAACTTAACAAAAAACAAATATATACCCATTTCAATTATTTATTTTTACCAGTGAAACCAATATAACATCTCAACATTCACAAATATACATTTCTGACATTCAAAAACAAAACAAAAACAAATCAGTGACCAATATAGCCACTTTTCTTTGCAAGGACACTCAAAAGCCTGCCATCCATGGATTCTGTCAGTGTTTTGATCTGTTCACCATCAACATTGCGTGCAGCAGCAACCACAGCCTCCCAGACACTGTTCAGAGAGGTGTACTGTTTTCCCTCCTTGTAAATCTCACATTTGATGATGGACCACAGGTTCTCAATGGGGTTCAGATCAGGTGAACAAGGAGGCCATGTCATTAGATTTTCTTCTTTTATACCCTTTCTTGCCAGCCACGCTGTGGAGTACTTGGACACGTGTGATGAAGCATTGTCCTGCATGAAAATCATGTTTTTCTTGAAGGATGCAGACTTCTTCCTGTACCACTGCTTGAAGAAGGTGTCTTCCAGAAACTGGCAGTAGGACTGGGAGTTGAGCTTGACTCCATCCTCAACCCGAAAAGGCCCCACAAGCTCATCTTTGATGATACCAGCCCAAACCAGTACTCCACCTCCACCTTGCTGGCGTCTGAGTCGGACTGGAGCTCTCTGCCCTTTACCAATCCAGCCACGGGCCCATCCATCTGGCCCATCAAGACTCACTCTCATTTCATCAGTCCATAAAACCTTAGAAAAATCAGTCTTGAGATATTTCTTGGCCCAGTCTTGACGTTTCAGCTTGTGTGTCTTGTTCAGTGGTGGTCGTCTTTCAGACTTTCTTACCTTGGCCATGTCTCTGAGTATTGCACACCTTGTGCTTTTGGCCACTCCAGTGATGTTGCAGCTCTGAAATATGGCCAAA